>NW_022900936.1:57917824-57957257 GCF_012274545.1 Fukomys damarensis
CCATGGATCAAGTTAGTAAACTAGTGACAGTTTGGAAGAGAAAGTTTGAAACTAAAACTGATGGAATACTATTGAAAATGTACAAAGATTTACTTTAAGTTAACATGAGACTAGAATGCTAAGAGAAATGTGGGCAAAGGAAAGAGCAAACAGGTTATAGAAGAAACAACCCTAAAAGTTACAGTTCTGTGGAAATGTCTGGACAACAGTACGTCATATTACACTGGGGAGAATGGCAGAAACTGGGTGTAGCTAAGTGTTGCTGAGATAGAAGGATGATGTATCATCTTTGGGTGTCTCATCTGGTGCTGCCCTTTTAGAGAACCGTGTGATAGGACTTGTTTTAATACCCTGGGACTTAGTTCACTTTTGGATATTTGTCTTCAAAGAAAATTCTCAAATGAGCCATTAAGTGCATAATTATGGTAGCAGGTAATCAGTGGAGTTCCATTTGTCCTGAACTAGGGAAGAAAGTAAAGTATGGAAGATGAGCACCTCAGAAAATGAATTACCCAAGAGCAGGAAGAGCACCAAATTATGTGGAACACAGCAATGTGGGTGGATCTGAAAAACAAAGCAGCAGACACAAGAATGTTTTGCATAATGAAAAATACCTGCACAAAGTAAAATATACCTTTCACATAAATTTAAACAAATACCCCCCCAAAAAAAAAACAAAAAGAAAACACATAAAGCATTTTAATATTTGCCTGTGGTTGAAGAAAGGAATGAAGACAAAAAGGATGTTTTTTGAAAAAGAAAGAAATCTGATCCTTACCTAAGGAGCTCAGTACAAATAAATAATGCTAAGGTACAGTTAACTCACAATTTCCAAGAACTCTTTATTCATTAATAATCCTATCGACAGTGTGGTATTATCTGTCAGGGCTGACAGTGATTACAAAATTAGAGAGTTGGAGGCATTGATGTTTGAAGATGAGCTTTATAACTTAGCTATCCCAATAAAACAGCGCTCAGAGATTAAGTGCACACTTACTGTCCTTCATAGTTCTAAACATCATGTATTGTTTTAAAAATTGTAATAGCTTCAAGCCTTTATTGATTACTGCGAAAGAAACTTAAAACTGAGAATTCAGCTAGGCATGATAGAACACACCTGTAATCCCACCACAAAGGACGGTAAGGAAGGAGGAAGGCAAGTCCAAGGTCACCCTGGGCAGTTTTGGAAGATGTCTGAAGAAGGTTGGGATTGTAGCTCAGTGGTAGACTGCCCCTAGGTTCAGTCTTCAGTACCACAAAAACATTTAAAACACTGAGAATTGAAATTATTAAGATAGCAAGCCAGGATCTGAAGTTGTATTTTTTTTTAAAGAGTATTAATCAGTTTGCACACCTATATTATAGCAGCACTATTCACATTAGTCAAGAGTGAAAGTAACCCAACATGAGTGAACCACAAGGATGTCATGCTAAGTGAAATAAACCAATCACAAAAACGCAAATACTATATGACTTCATTTATATTCAGTATGTAAGTAGTCAAATCACAAAAACGTAAAGTAGATTGGTGGAGTTAATATTTATGAACATAGAGTTTTACATTTGCAAAATATTTTGAAGATCTCTTTCTGACAGTGTGAATATACTTAGCACTACTGAACTGTACTCTTGTAGTTAACATGGTAAATTTTGTCATAATTTAAAAAGAACAATCAAAAAGCACTTATAAGGTGAATTTATTAATGATGGATGATTATGTATTGATTATATAATTTCTGCTTGCTAATTGATTGTCAGCATTGGTCCCACATCATAGAAGTAAATTTCTAATTTTCTCTTCTAGGCTTCATTAGCAGAAACTGATAAAATCACTCTAGAGGTAGCAAAACTCATCAAAGATGATTTCCTGCAACAAAATGGATATACACCTTATGACAGGTAAGCTATACTGATTTCCTTTTTTATTTGAGGATTTTCTATTGTGTTTTGGCAAAGGAACTGCCTATTAAAAACTTTTTGCCCTCATACAGATACATTCTGATTCAATGTATTGGCTTCTTTTATATAATCATAGCAGACATCTGATGATATAATATGTTCCACGTCTTGATTTGCTCATTTGTCAAATTATGACAGTATTTTCATTCATGCAGCCATCTATAATTATGCTAAATTATGGCTTAGTCTGCAGATACTGGGGATCATTGCCTCCCTCAGAAGCTTTCTCTCACTGTTACTTTGCACTGCCCATGTCTCTTTCACCTTTTGCCTAAAAAATCATACTCTTTCCTGCCTCACTTTTTTTCTACCAGTGTCTTTGTTACATCTCGCAACAAGTTCTATTTTTTTTTTTCCAGCTTTAATTGAGTTTATTGGTACATTTTAGGGATACAGTACAGTTACATTCATTGTTGGGATCTTGTACCTCTACATGACAGGTCTTGATTGTCATTTTTTCCCCTTGTCCCTGTCCTCCCTTCACCCCCTCCTCCCCTCCCCATCTACAAACACTTTATTTTCATCTTTTCATTCTCTCACATTTTTTTCTTTTCCCTTTTTACTCTTCCCCTACCCATCCCACCTTCCCTACACCTTTAGGAGCTTTCTTCCCATTTCTAAATGTCAGTAATCTTATTAGAATCTTATGCATTGTTGCAGATTATTCACACCAGGGAAACTATTCGGTATTTACACATGTGTGACTTATTTATTTCACTTAGGAGTATATCTTCAATATGTATCCATTTTCCTATGAATGAATCTATTTTCTCGTTCTTTATGGCTGAGTAATATTCCATTTTATAGAAAAACCACATCTTCTTTATCCAGTTTCCAACGGATGGGCAAATGGGCTGTTTCCAAGATTTAGCTATTACACACTGTGCTGCTATAAACATGGGTGCACATACTTCTCTGTAATATGATTCTTTTAGTTCTCTTGGAAAGATACCCAGCAGAGGGATGGCTGGGTCAAATGCAACCTCCAGTCCAAGCTCTTTGAGGTATCTCCATATTGATTTCCATAGTGCAACCAGTTCTATTTACTCCTCCCCAGTGCTTGCTTTTTCTTCAGTGTTATCTCTGTTACTATTGTAGCTTGCTTATGTGCTTGCTTTGGCAGCACATATACTACGGTAGCTTGTTTAGCATTCCCGTTTCTTAAACTTTTGAGAATTTGAGCTTGTTCATCCTAGGCTACTTTTCTCCCTCAAATCGTATTTGATTCCATATAAAAACTAAAGAGGGAACTGAACAAATAGAAGAATTAACCAAAATGTAGGGCAAGCAGAAAGTTTGCCAGTATATCATTAAGCTTCAGAAATCTACTATATCAGAAACTTAAGAAGCCCTAGGAACCAAACCACCAATACAAACATAATTCACTGATCTCCTTTGGAAAGGATGTTGTAGAAGTGGGTATGAAATTATGTGTGGGTGTCTTAAAACATAGCAGAAGGTTGATGAGAACAAGTATGAGTATTTGCTCATATGTATACATTTTTGTTATTAAAAGGTATGAGTAAATGAAAATTGACAACATTAGAAGGAAAAGAGCTACTGTGAACTTTAATAAATTGAAGTTTCCTGCTTTCCCATTGTTTATTAAACCTTAACCACTATCACAGGCAGATCTTTACGACTCAGTTATTTTACCATTTCAGTTACTTATTTAACTGCGTTGTACAGAAACCAACCCTTGGAAAATTTTTGTATTGTGGCAGTCTTTTTTGTTTTTCCTACATGACTTTAACAGAAAAACAAACATTATCCTTAAAACTAGTAAAAGAAATATATTTCTCCAGAGATGTCGCAGTCCCAAAACTCATTAAGGAGTTAGTGTTTTCTTTTGCTTTTCTTTTTTCATACGTTACATATTATCCAGTAAATATAAGTAGTCTAGCTATTTAAATAAAGCTAACACCCTAGTAATTTATACCTAAAGTTTTATGGGGGTTGTTTTTGTTAACTCTTTTGGCCTTCATTTGTCCCAGGTTCTGCCCATTCTACAAGACAGTAGGGATGCTGTCTAACATGATTTCATTTTATGATATGGCTCGTAGAGCTGTTGAGACCACTGCCCAGAGTGACAATAAAATCACATGGTCCATTATCCGTGAGCACATGGGGGAGATACTCTACAAACTTTCCTCCATGAAATTCAAGGTATGTTTTGTTTCTGCTTTAACTTTTTAAAGTAAGAAATGTTTATTTTTATATGAGTTCCAGATCTGGAGTGTGAAACTTGAGCAATTATCACTTTCACTCATACTCAGGCTATGTAAAACCAGACTAGGCCTCACTCAAAGTTATTTTCAAGCAGGCATTCCAGTCATGAAAATTATAGTATGTCACGTCTAAAATAAATGCTGATGTGTTTTCTTTTGTGTCTTAGCTGGCTGATAGTTTAGAGCTAAATTCTTTGTTGCATTTACCTTAAGTACCTATTAACATCTAGCCCTCATCTTCTTTTGAAATGACGTCTGTTTTGTTTACTCCTTCCAGATACCTATTTCTTTTCTTTTCTTTTCTTTTCTTTTCTTTTCTTTTTTTTTTTTTTTTTTTGAGATAGTGTCTGGCTCTGTAGTCCAGGCTGGCCTCCTCCTGTCTCACTCTGAGTGCTGGTGTTACTAGTGTGGTGTACCACCATACTTGATTTTATTTTTAACTTGGAGTGACCTCTTGTTTTTATGAAAATAAAAATAGATAAATTGCCAATAGAAATTCAAGTGTATAAGATTATTTTAAAATATTTGATCAATTAGGTTGTATTTAATTGCTGTATTTCTAAAGTCATGACATCTAGGAACATTTACTAATTACCTATTAAGAATAAGGCTTAGGACCAGGGATTTAGCTCAGTGGTTCCACCACCTGCCTCAGAAGTGCAAGGTCCTAAATTTAATCCCCAGTACCGAAAAAAAAAAAAAGGCTCTGAGTGTTTAATATAGAAATTTTAGCTGGGCGTGGTAGCATTCAGAGGCTGAAGCAGGAGGATCATCACAAGTTCAAGGCCAGTCTATATTGAGTTCAATTCCAGCCTGAACTACTCAGTGAGACCCTCAAGAAAAGAAAAAAAATTAAGATGATGTATGTGTGTGTGTGTGTGTGTGTGTTTGCTTGTATGTGTTTGCTTGTTTATACTATAGTTTGAAAATATGATCCTGTATAAATAGACTTTCTCTATAATCAATAATTTAAAAATACTCAGAACCAGGGACACTTTTATCCATATCCTCCAAACTCTATCATCTATCAGAATAAAAATACTGGTAGAAGTAGCTGCCTGGCTTGCAGCATCTTTATGTGGTGCCTTGTATCTTGACTCATTTTGGCTTTGGGAACCTATTTCTTCTGTCTGGTCCTGCAACACAGCCTCCCTACCATGCTCTGGCCTCTGTGGTCTGTGCATTTCATGGTTTCTAAGCCTTTATCTGATATACACTGCATAACTAAACCCTTTATTGATTAAGGCCCAATTCTAATTTCCCACATTTATTTGCTCATATTTTTGTATATTCCACTTAGAGCAATTTTTAAGATTCATCTATGCTCAGCACCATGCAATCCTCTCAGCAATGTTGAGAGTACTATGGACTTAACTATATGTCCACCAAAGTCACAGGTTGAAGTTTTCTCTCTTCCCTCTCCCTGTCCCTTCCCCTCTCCCTCTCCTTCTCTCTTTCCCTCCCTCTCTGCTTCTGTCCTTCTGCCCACCATGTGAGAATGCAGGAAGTCAGGAAAAGGGCCCTCAGTACAAAGTGAATTCAATCTTGGGCTTCTCAGTCTCCAAAACTGTGAGAAACAAACTTGCTGTTGAAGCCCCCAGTCTGTGGTATTTTGTTATAGTAACCCAAGCAGCTAATACAAGAGAACTTATATATGAAGAAAATAAGACTCAGAGAACATAAGCACATCATTTAAGAATTTAGCTAAATAGTATTTCCTTTTTCTAAAAAATATTTTCTTCTTTTTTTCTGCTTTAATTGAGTTTATTGGTACATTTTAGGGCTACAGTACAGTTACATTCATTGTTGGGATCTTGTACCTCTACATGACAGGTCTTGGTTCTCATTTTTTCCCCTTACCTCTGCCCTCCCTTTCATTACACTTCTTAAATGTCATCCAAGAATGAACTGAGCCAATAGTATATTATGGCAAAACATATGAAAGCATCAGTATCTTTTTTCCAAATAATATCCATAGGCATAGAGAAATCCTTATGGCATAGAATGAAAAAAATAAAGTTACCTAAAATTTTATATGTAATTTCATGTAAAAGGTTAAAATTTTTTATTAGTACATGCTTACAGTATATGATTACATTTGTCATGGGGAGTGAGTGGTATATGTATATTGAATTTTGTCTTTTTCTGTTAATATGATTAAAGGTGAGATCTTTTTAGTTATGTTCATTGAATCAAATTAACATCAGAGGTGGGGAGTTTTTTTTGTTATTAAATATTCTTCTGTAACATTATTTGGGGATAAAGAGGAATATATCCCTTGTTAAACATTTAGGACATTTCCAGTTAATGGTATGAACAATCATGTAGTCAGTTTTGTTTATTATAGATTCCTGTAAGTCACAGATGGAAAACCTTTTTGAGACTAGTGCCACTTTTTCATTCTATGCCCCTTATTTATTGCAGAGTGCCAACACTGCAATTATACCTGAATACTGAGGTTTCAGTTTAGAAAAACAGCTCTACATTAACATCTTAAAAGAAAAACACAATAACATGCATGCTATAGGTTTGCCACTGCTGTTATAAGTGAATGATTGGGTCAAAGAGCTGGAATATTTTAGTATTTTCCTTTTTTTTTTTTTAATTTTGTTTTGTTTTGTTTTTGTTTTTGCGGGGCTAGGGATCAAACCCAGAGCCTCATGCATGTTAGGCAAGTACACTACCATTGAGCTGCACCCGGCTTGACATTTTAGTTTCTGTTATGTATATTACTTGATTAACTTGCTTTTCATAAAGATTGTACGTATGGTGGATTTTAAGATTATTTTCCAGGTTTTACTTCTCTATCTCAGGGTTACAGTATCAAACCTTTAATCATAAATTCTTCTTTGATTAAATGAATTCCCAGCTATCATATGCATCTAATATGTGACACTGCATGATTTCACTCAATTATCCATATTGTTGAGATTTGGTCAATAAATGTGATTAGCAGGCAAAATACAGAATTGATATTTGTTTTCTCGCTGTGTGGTTGGAGTATGAGTCCATTTATACATTTTTGCCTGTAAAGGAAAATGAAGATAGTTTGGACTCCTGCCTGTGGTTTACCAGTATGTCTCACTTAACTTTGTTCTCAAAATCTACTAAGTTAAAGTAAATTGGATATGTAATGTCTTTTTTCAGGATCCAGTGAAAGATGGTGAGGCAAAGATCAAAGCCGACTATGCACAACTTCTTGAAGATATGCAGAATGCATTCCGTAGCCTTGAAGATTAGAACTGTGATTTCTTTCCTCCTTTTTCCTCAGCAAGCTCACATGTGTATATTTTCCTCAGTTTCTCATCTCAGACCCTTAGCTTCTTTATTGTGTAGCTTTGTGACTAGTGCCTATGTGTGTTAGTTGTTTTGCAGTTTATTTGGTAGGTCTTATATAAAAGAAACATTCCTTTGTTGCAGTGTTTGATGGTCCTCCCTGATCCTTTACCTGAAGTGGTGAATGTAGTAAATATGATAAACAATGGCTGTACTACTGTAAACGTGTTTTGAAGATGACAGCCCTCCTTGTCCTGGGCTTTCTCTTTCCTCGTGTCCATTAAATTGTAAACAGGACTGCTGCATGTATACTCTTGGCAGTGAATTTTGAATGAAAGGCCCAATGTCTAAACCTTTTGACAGATACTTGGGAAACAACTCAATATCTATGTGGTAAGCCCATGTGTAGCTTAGCGTTTTGCTAAGTAACTGCTTTGCAGGAAATACTTTTTAAAAGGTGAATGATTAATGTAACAATTATGCATTGCTTTTCCAGTATAAATCAGGAATATTTATGGGAAACTACTGGGGACTATACTGTTTTAAAACAGGCATTTTGGGGAGCTCAGCAGAATAGATGAATCAGTACCCTCTAAAAAAGTGGGAAAAAGGGACCAGATAGTCAAATTTAGATTAATATCATTTTTTAAAGTAGGAAAACTTTAGTATCAAGGACTATTATATACTACATTACTAGAAAATCCCTTTAAAAATATAATTAAAATAATAATAAGAAACTCGAACTACATCATATTCTCTTTCTTTTCCTCAAACAGCACATAAGCCTGAGTGTCTAAGAAGCGTGTAGCAGTATAATGGACAGTGAAATTCCGCAGAGAAGATACTTAGTACTAGTGCTTTAAGGCTTTTTGCCCTGTAAGAACCAGCTGTGCTGTAGCAATTCCTTGGGGCCAGAGTAGCATGATGTTTTTACAGAGTATTGACATGTATCACTTGTTTGCATGTTTGTTTGCTTGTTGAATTTTTGAACACCTGGCTTACCAGTTGTAGAAAATTTTATTTTCATGTGGTTTTTCATTCACTGGCTCAGAAAATTTTTCCGATTGTCCATGGCTATAGGAGCATAGCAGTCTCCATTCTGTTTCATGGGGATGAAATTAATGCTTACATTGATTGGTAACAAAATCCGGGTCATGTGGAAAAAAAAAGAGATAATTTTCTGTCTTTTCGGTATATGTTTAAAAATAATAAGGCACACTGTAGAGCAGCTCTAAGATCAAGTTTCCTATTAAATCTTTCTGATAGATATTGCTGGCACCATTGCTTCATCTTTGGGAAGAGGAAAGAGTATGTGAACATGTCTGACAATCTCAAATACACAAATATAATAGCATAAATAAAAATATGTATTTTATGCCTCTGTTATTTAAATTTTTATGTAATACATATCTTTTGTTCATTAAAGAAAGATGCAGCCAGTTGAGAATTCAGATGTAGTTTTATGTACATTCTTGCAAGCTGCATGTTTTTACAGTGGACTGCCATTGGGGAAAGATAGTCTTCCATACAACTTTTTTAACCTTTCAGAATATTGACAAAATTATGCAGTGATTTGCTGAGATGTGGACTTAATGGTGCTGCTTTATCAGTTTGCTCCCAGTGAGACCTTCCTACCTAGAGGCCCTAAAACTAGTGAAAGTTAAAAGCATTTCAAAAACTTTCTATTCCTACTTTAAACCTACCAGCAAACAAGAATTGTGGTCATGATAAATGATATGAAGAAACTAATTGACCAAGTTTGTTTTTTGTTTGTTTTTTTTTTTTGTCATCCTGAATTTGAGATGTACATTTTTATTCCTTTTAAGAATGTTGTTGTATGAATGCAAGGATGCTAGAGAAACTGTGCTCAGATATTCATTTTAAGTGTCCCTTCACCTGTATGTTGTAGAATTTCAGATTGGTAATTGATAGTATTTCTGTAGAAAGAATGTGTTAAATTACAAGCGATCTTTTAAAAAGATTATGCAGTTCTATATTTATTGTGCTATGCCTGATCCTAAGAGCAGCCAGTTAAACAAGTTTCATATGTATTTTTCCAGTGTTAAATCTCACACATTGTACTCTTGGGAAATTTCCTTCCATCCTGAAGAACGAATAGAAGAGGCCATATGTATTGCCTCCTCATCTTTGAGATTTCACTATCTTTATGTTAAAAGTTGTGTAAATTATTAAAAATCTATGAAAGAATAAAAAGTGGATTTAAATTAACTTTGCTTTTTTTGTTGGGGAGATAAGATTTTCTAGAAAACATGCCATCTTCTATTTTTATTGTTTCAGCATGACTTTTTGCATTTTTTATTTCTTCCTTTATCAATTTTAATTTAAAGTCACAAAATTGAATTGGGCCCTTACTGTAGTCAGCAAAACATCCTATAATCGTATTCTTCAATGATTCAGAATTGTGGTATACAGGATTTGGCGGGGGGTGCCAGGGATCAAACTCAGGTCCTTGCGCTTGCGAGGTAGGCAGCAGAACCACTGAGCTAAATTGCCAGCCCTGTGGTATACAGAATTTTATCCCATTCTGAATAGTACTTCAAATTGAAAAAGCATTTGGTTTCTAAAAATTCACTTCTAAAGTAAAGATCAATGGTACTCATTTTAATTTTTAGCATGAATTAAAGCATTGCAATTTATCATATTGCAAGCCGGATGATTTTAGATTCAATTAACAGTGTAGCAGCATCCATTGTAGCAATCCAATATGTTGCCTAAGATATATTTTATTTCCTTTACTGTTACATTATTTTACAATTTTCACAGGAGTGAGGAAGCAATGTGAAGTGGACAGTTTTGTATTCCTATGGAGTGCCAAGTTTATATAGACAAACACTTAAAAAAGGAAAGGCTATTCATTATAGATGGGGTCATTTTTAGTCCATGAGATAATATCCAACTTTCTCAAATGGGGTGTGATAAAATGTTAACTTCTTTTTTTTTGTTTGTTTTTTGGTACTGGGGATTGAACTCTGGACCTTGCGCTTGCGAGGCAGGTGGCAGAACCACTGAGCTAAATCCCCAGCCTGATAAAATGTTAACTTCTAAAAGGTTTACATTCCCCTCAGAAGTTGAGTCAGAGACCTGAGTTTAGTAGTTTACCTGGGAGATGATCCTGGGAAAGTACACAGAGGGGAATAGAAAATTCGAACAGATGGAAGAAAGGCAATAGAAGGGCTCATAATCAAGTATGTTAACAGTTCCTATGGAACATGATCCTGCTGAGGATTTCTGAGAGCAACTAAAGGACCTGTCTTTCAATTTTCCCACCTGGGAGCAAGGAAACAAGTCACCATTTTTTAAAGAGCAGAATTATGGTTATGAGTAGACAGATGGGTGTTTAATGCTTCTGAAGGTAAAACAGCTTCTTAGATAATGATTTTTTAAATAATTTATTCTAATCCTATTATACAGAAGAGGGATTTAAAATCTAAAGAGGTTGATTTGGTCAAGGTCACACTGAGGATCATATTTCATTCCTGATTTCTAGTGTTTCTTTGCAATAAATGGTACTTTCCTTATATGTACACTTTCCACTCAGAACCACAGAGTTAAGTAAATGTGAGAATATGTAGCGGAGGAAAGGCAGAGAGAAATTACTGGCTAGACAAGGTGGACATAGAGTATTTTGATGACTCATTTTAAAAAGGAAAATACATTTTAAAAAGGAAAATACACAAAAGGTGCATGTGAGTTTGAGGCCAATCTGGGCTGTATAAGCTTAAGGCTAGCCTGTACCACATAGCGAGGCCCTTGCTCAAAAAAAGAAAAAAAAAATTTTTTTTTTTTTGAGAAATTGGTAGCATGTAAGCCACAGTTTAGGAGGATGAGTCTACAAGTAGATAAGTACAGGTTTTCTGAAATCATACAGAGGTTTTTTTAAGAGGACAGGAATATAAACATCTTACAAAAATCTGTATCCAGCATATGAGAAGAACTATAAAAAAAAACTTGAAATGGAAAAAGTACTAAAAGATACATGGATAAAACTGAACAGGCACCTTTAAAAACAGCCACTTAAATGAAAGAGGTGTTAACTTCTAGTCAGAAGTTTCGGGGAAAGACAAATTAACACAATTGATACCTTTCTTCATAAGTACAATGTGATACTTTTCTTCACACCTAGAATGGCTAAAGTGGAAGGGCAGACATCAATTGGTGAGGGTACTAAACAACTGGAATTTAAAGTTTTGGTAGGAGTGTAGATTTGTACAACTATTTGGGAAAACTTCTTGTTTTTTGGGTTTTGGTTTTTTTGTTTTGTTTTGGTTTGGCTTTTTTTGAGACAGGGTTTCACTATGTAGTTGAGACTGACCTGGAACTCACTATGTAGCCCAGGCTGGTCTTGAACTCACAGTGACCCTCCTGCCTCAGCCTCCCAAGTGCTGGGATTACAGGCGTGCGCTACCACACCCCGCTACTGGGAAAACTTTTAAGAATTCTATTCTAGGTGTCTGTACAACAGAAATGTGTTCAAAAAAGGTGTATATCAAAATGTTCATAGCTGCATTATTTTTAATAGCACCAAACTAGAAATTACCTAAATGGTAGTTTTGAAGAATTGGAAGTAAATTGTAATAGCATCACAATGAAATATTTTAGCAAAATGAGAGTTGTACAACATTCAGGAGTCTCACTATTTAATTAAAGCAAACAATATACTGTATGTATGATTCTATTTGTATAAAATTCAAGAATATAACATCTGTTTAAAGCAGAATAACAGTTACACAATGGGGAAGAGGATATTGATAACAAAAGCATGGCATAAAGAGGGCTTTTGGGGTACTAGTAACCTTTAGGGTCTTGATGTAGTTCCAACTATGCCTTGATTTCTTGTCTCGGAAACAATGCCCAGTACCAAAAATTAAATTTTGGCTTGGTTTGTAAAGGTTTCAGACCATAGTCACCTGGCTCCAAGGCAGGATGGCATGTCACAGGCATTGCAGAGGAGAAACAGCTCCTGGCATGGTAGCAGGAAGCAGAGAGATCTAGGAAGGAAAGAGGGACACATACTCTTCCCAGCCACACCCCCAGTGACCCACCTCCTCTGACCAAGCTTAACCTCCTAAATCACATTTAGCCCCCACCATCTAATCACCTCCCAAATGCCCCACCTAGGAGTATGTGAGACTTTAAGGTGGGGGACATCTAGATATAAATCATAACAAGCTAACATAGGTGTGTTCACTTTGTAAAAATTCACACATATTACATGTATTGAAGCAGTACATGTACCCCATTAATATGTATAATTTTCAATGTGTCAATGAAAAATAAAGTTTTGGGCTGCAGATTTAGCTCAGTGGCGTTGCTCCTGCCTTGAAAGCACAAGGTCCTGAGTTCAATCCCTGGTACCCAAAAAAGTAAAATAATAAAATTTTAAAAATTCATACACAAATCAGGCACTTTTCTGTATGTGTGCCAGTTTACAAAAAAAAAATAATGATTAAATGATTATAAGTAAGGTATTTCTATATTTAAAGTAGTTTTGTGTTACCAAATATATAATGGTAGTTTAAAAATACTTTTTCACCTAATAATAGAATACTATTTTGTGTTTGATTTTTAGTTGTGCTTTCCTAGCAGTAGTGATAGATTTAATTTTTTTTTTCTTTTGGTTTTTTGAGACAGGATCTCACTATGTAGTTGAGACTGACCTGGAACTCACTATGTAGTCCAGGCAGGAACTCACAGTGATCCTCCTGCCTTAGCCTCCCGGGTGCTGGGTTTACAGGCGTGTGCCAACACACCCGGCCGATAGATTTAATTTTTTTGTTTTGTTTTTGTGGTTTGGTGCTTGAGATCAAATTCAAGGCCTTGGAAATGCTAAGCAAGCATTCTACCACTAGCAACCTACAAAGCCATTCTCTGAATTTTTTAATTCAGGAGATTTCGGTTTTCTTTGCAACCAAAAACTTTTTTTGCTTTGTCAGGTATCTGATCAGGCTTTGGGGAATAATCTATTCTTAGAACAGAATGAAGCTAACTGAACTACAAAATCATTCAATAGTGAACTGTGGTCTCATTCACAGTGCTATCGCTGTTGTATGAAAATATGTATTTGTATGTAGACCTCAAAGAAGCAATGACAACTGCTAAAAGAAGTATAATATTTTGAATAATTATATATTTTAATTAGGTGTTTCCCAAACTTGTCCGGATACAAGCAGCATTTGGGATTGTGTTACTAATACAGACTATCATTCTGCCCTAAACCAACTTGATTTGGAGTATCTTGTCTCAGGAAAGTGTAGGGAAATCAGTTTAACAAATGTCCCAGATAATTCTTACTATCGGACATTTTAGAAAACAACTATCTTTATTCAGTGCTTAGCTATAAAAGGTAACACAAGAGACTTAATTAAGTGTCTTCCCAAACACTTAATTAGTTTTGTCTCAGTATGGTAAGACTGCTGAGCCATGTACCCTTTAACCGTTCCCTGGTACTGGCCTTAAACAGTACAGATTCACATGTGTGGGTTCACGCAGACTCAAACAGGACAGTTTCCTGAATCTTGAATTTAAGCAGTAATTATTGTTATACTCATGGATGTCAAACAGGATTCTATTACAGCAGTTTCACATCCATACTTAATGGACCAGCAATTTCTCTTACTGCTCACTTCTCCACATATAGGAGAGTTTTTGTTTGTTTGTTTTGTTTTTTCCCAGTAGTGGGGATTGAACTCAGGACCTTGCACTTGCAAGGCAGGCGCGATGCCACTGAGCTAAATCTCCAGCCCAGTAGGAGAGTTTTTAAAGGGATAAAAATTCTGCAATGCATTTCAAGCATAGTCTGTGAATATAAAAAGAATCTAATCTTTTTTTTTAAAGAACAACATTTGTCCTGGGGTTCAAATTTTTTCTTTAATCCATCATTTTTTTTAAAGTTTGATTTTAAACCATCTGAATAACTCTTGTATTTTTACAATTCCCAAAAAGCTGATACAGGCCAGGCGTGGTGATGCACGCCTGTAATCCCAGCACTTGGGAGGCTGAGGCAGGAGGATCGCTGTGAGTTCGAGACCAACCTGGGCTACATAGTGAAAAGTAAGAAAATAAAACAAGAATCATGAAGGTAGTCTTCAAATGATAAATATTTTAACAACTTTACTTGTCTGTTAAAACCTGGGCTTACTATCTTAGCATCATTTAAAATGCAGATGGTTACTAAACACTTTTAGAAGAGTCTCAGGTAAACGTTTGTCTGATTGCATTGAGAAACTCATCATCAGATGGAAAACTTCAGGACATCACTACACAAAAATTAATAGAATGTACTTCTTGATATTTGAATCATGTTATATTGCCTAATCAAAAAATTAAAACTAAAATAAATAGATAAGACATCAGTTCAAATACATATCTTTCTGTAGCACCTATTTGTATTGTTTTCATAAACTATAAAGTAATCTTTGAGAGTACACCCATTTTATCCTCTTTTGTGAAGCTCAGGAGAATCTTTAACCATACCCAGATAAATAAATTCCTGCCACTTAGAATTGCTCTATTGAGAAATGATACAGTTGCAAATGTACCCCTGCCACTGCTTTATCTCTTTGAGGTATCTTGTGCTTCCAAAGGAAATTTTGCATGAGTCACACTGCCTGTATTTAAGTGGCACTACCCCAAATTAAGTGGCCAACTTACTTGAGTACTCCAGACTGGTTTATAAATTTAGTTGCAGCTCTTTGCTTATAGAAAGTGATATTGCTAATCAAGAGTCATCTATATTATAGGCTCAATATTCACTTTTATGAGAAAATTAAATTAATCAATAGAAACTTGGTAATCAGAATCACAGGCTATATATTAAGCACAGAGTTTTATTTATTTTTTAATTTTTTTGGTACCGGGAGTTGAACTTCCTTGTTCTTGCAAGGCAGGCAGAGGAACCACTGAGCTAAATCACCGGCCCAAGCAAAAAGTTTTAAAGAAAATGGAGTTGGAGTGCTTGCTTAGCTTTCAAGAGGCCCTGGGTTTGAATCTCAGCACTGCAAAAACAAATTTTTTAAATTGAAAGAGTGTCTACATATATGAAAAACTAGGGTAGCACAAGGGATCCAGTGATACTTGAACTGTTCTGATGTTGACCATGGTAATGATTCCACAAATCTACAAAGAATAAAACTTTCTAGGATTAATAAACCCAGATCTAGTCTCTGTCTGCCCATGCTGCCTACCAGTGATAGCAAAGACCTGACTTAAAGTGAACATTTTGTTTCTTTCTCTTCTAATTCTTGTCTTTTTGTTTTGTTTTGTTTTTTCTTGATTGTTCTTGTTTTTATATGAATGTGAACATGGTTTATAGCTTTTTTGTTTTGTTTTGTGTTTTTAGTTTTTGACACAGGTCTTGCTTTGTAGTTCAGGCTGGCCCTGCACTCACTATGTGGCCCAGGCTGGCCTCGAACACGCAGTGATCTGTTGCCTCAGCCTCCTAAGTGCTGAGATTATAGGACTAAACTACCACACCTGGCCAGTGGTTTCTAGTTTTTGTCATTGTTTTGTTTTGCTCTTGTTTTTATTTCTTCCTTCTCTCTTTCTCTCCTGTCTTCTTCACTAGTTTCCCAAAGTTTGCATGATCTTCCTTTGTCCTCCAGCCTTGCTTCTAATCTCTTCTTCCTCTTCTATTTCTCTATTTTTCTCTCCTAACCCCTTTTAAATTTCCTCCCCTGAGTGTAAAATTGCCATATTGAAGGCTTACTTACTGCATACAATTTTCTGATTCATTTTAGATTTTGTTATGTAAACACTACCTCATCTGGTTAAAGGTGGCAAATTAATAGTTACCACAGTTTGTCATTTTCACCTTGAAGTAAGTCTTTCATTTTAAAGGTTGTTTTTCAAACTAAGGTAGCAAACATTTTGCCATGGAATGGCAGTGTGATGTGCTGTTATTTTGCTCTGTATAAAGAAAAATAATGAGATATTTTTAAATACTGGAGTTTGGTTACATTACATAGTTAAACTTCTATTCAGAATGATGGACACTTTGAGAAGCTAATCCTTATAATCCTTATCCAGAAACATTTTAATCTCTTAGAAAACAAAACAAAAAATCAAAAATCCAAAACTACTTCGCTCCTTTTCACAGTAGTGCACATTTTAACCATAATTTAGTTATCTCCACAAAACATCAGATTTTTTGCGGGGGCAGTACTGGGGATCAAACTCGGGTCCCTGCACTTGCCAGGCAGGCAGCACCACTGAGCTAAATCCCCAGCCCATCAGAAAATAATTTTTTAACTTATCTTCTCTATGGTACTTTAAAAAAACTTTGTGCCCTCCTAGTCTTTAATTAGCAGAAATATCCCCCTACAAAGAAGCTATTGTATTTAAGCCACATCTCACACACACACACACACACACACACACACCAAAAACCACAAAAAACCAAAGCATAATGCACTTTTTTTGATATGTGTTACAGATTGACATGACCAAGGACATACATTTTCATTTAATTCCCAATTCCTCTTTCACAATATGCACCATCAAATATATTCTCTAAGAGCCATAAAATGTACCAAATATCTATCTTTTCAAAAGAATGCATAAAAGTATTTTAAATAATTTTTGTTTAAAAGACAAAAAAAAAAAAGAAAGAAAGAAACTGACTCACTCCCTTACTTCATGCATCCATAATCTAAACCAAAAACAAAATTTAAAAGCAAGAACAAACTACTGCTGCAAGGTTTTTTTTGTTTTTTTTTTTTTTTTTTGGTACTGGGGAGATAGTGTAACCATTGACCTACATCCTTGGCCCTGCAAGTTTTTATAAGTCCATTTTCTCTGTATATAAAAACTGCTCACTCTGAAGGGGAAAAAAAGACTATAATTCATGGTGTCTACTGATTCAAAGAGAGAAACAAGGCTGTCATTAGTAGCCAAAAACTGGTACATGTATGGTCTACTTTTTATTTATTTATTTTTGCTTGTTTTGTTTGATTTTTGAGACAGGGTCTCACTATGTAGTTGAGACTGACCTGAAACTCACTATGTAGCCCAGGCTGGTCTTGCCTTAGCATCCCAAGTGCTGGGGTTACAGGAATGCACCATCACGCCCAGCTGTTAGTCTACTTTTCAAATGTATATTTATTTATCTCTTCTGTTTTTAATTTCTAAAACATCTAAATGCAATTTTAGGGGCACAGCAGATTAGATTCCAGCTCTTGGTGAACAGAATTCACAAGTTGTGACAAAATTCTGTCATCTTCAGGGTGAAATTTTGTTAATATACACTGGTATTATATATTTCTTTTATATTTGGCTGTAGTGGACTGGCCATGGTTCAAGTGGGACTATAGCAGTACATGGGTCAGGGACAGTCATTTTGGCTATGTACACATTCATAGTTGGTCCATGGCCTCCAACTAGTAGCACTATTTCCAAAGATCTAATACACAAACTGAACCATCTGATGCGCTGGCTCCAACTTTGTCTCCTGCTGCATTCCAGCAAACTTCAAAAAATTGCACGTGTTCCCTTATAGCTGTGAACTAGAGCACCTGTCTGTGTGTTCCAGATGTGCACACATTTGTCAAACTATTTGTCAGATACCTGCCATCAGGACTGAAAGCTACACTGTACGCAGGCTCTTTGTGGTTTGCCAAAGTATGGATACAAATCCCTCCGTCTACATCGCGTAACATAACAGTAGAATCAAAGGATGCACTTGATAACATAAGGTTGGCATTTGGATTATTTGTCCCTGGTCCTGTTTGACTCCACTTAACAGTATAAATTTCTTTATTATGTGCTTTCAAGTCATGGACACAGTTGTTTTTTTCCATACTCCGTATCTTCAAAGTCATATCATCAGAACAGGAGGCCAGGAGACTGCCAGTTGGGTCCCATTTGATAGTATTCACTTCATTTAAATGTCCCTGGAATGTTTAAATGGGTCTGTTTTGTCCTAATTTTCAAACATGAATGCACATATCTATACTATAAGAAGCGAAGGTGTTGTAGCTCTGCTCAACATCCAATGCTGGTGCTGAATAAAAAGGAAACTGTTGCTTGACTTCACTAGTATATGCATCTCAAATAATTGTAATCTGATCTACTCCAGCACTTAGGATGAAATTTCCTTTCTTATCCATTTTAATGCAAATATAGGGCTTTTATGATGCTGCCCTAAGGTTATAGCAAGATTACTATCTTTAGTCCATATTCTGGCAAATCCATCATATGAACCAGTTGCTAGAAGTGTATCTTCACCAATCCAATCTAGAGATGTTACATCCTTGTTATTTGGAACATATTGTCCTCCTTCTGGCATGAAATGTCTAAGTGCTAACTGTATGGAACCACTGGTGCTATTTTCACTGAGATTCCATATTCTTGCTATTGAGTCTCCCAACCCTGATGCCAAGAGATCACTAACGGGTCTCCAGGCACAGATGACAGCTTCAGATTCATGGCCCCATAACACAACTGCTTTATTAGGAGGGATTTCAACATCCCCATCTACTTTTACCATATAATTATGATTATTTGCAACAGTACATGCTCCATTCTCTTCCCTATTTGCTGCATTTTCTTGTTTTTTTTGTTTGTTTGTTTTTGTTTTTTTGTTTTTTGTTTTTTTTTAGATTCTTGTTGGTTGGTTGCAGCTGCAGCAGCAGCTGCCTGTTTCTGTGCAAGCTGATCTCTGTAAGCTTGTCTTGTTTGTACTACATCAGGCATTATGGCATGTATCAGAGACAAAGAGCCTATGGGCTGACTATCAAACAAGGTACCATCCTCATTTATACTAACTTCTACCTCTACATACTATAGAGCTTTCTGGATGATAGAGATCAATGCAGCAGGTGGGACAAGTGCATCATTTATATTAGACTGACTTGTATGGCTTTCTATACCAAAGGTGAATCCTGAATTAGAAAATCCTGACTCTTGCAAGTATCTATTCACCAAGAAGTTGACCTCATCACTGCTTATACTCATCTTTAATTCCATTTAAACCATGAGGTCAAGAAACGGGATATAATCCTTCAGTCATCTGTCAATCATGTCTTTCAGATAATCTCATTGGAAGTGCATTGATGTGGGATATGCAACTGAATATTCAGTACAGCCAATCACAAACCAGCTGTTGTAGGAAGCTGACAATAATTTTGCCAATTCTACATTTCTGAACCCAACTTCAAAGAGGCTCTGTCAAGGGGCTGGTGCAGCTCAGTGACACCATGCCTGCCTGGCAAGAACAAGGTCCTGAGTTCAATCCCTGGTACTAGGGGGAAAAAAAGAGGCTCTACCAAACACCCTCTAAGAGGACAGAGGCACAAATTCACACACAGTGCATTCTGACCTAGGCCAACAGCCTTCCCCGCCCTCACCAGTGCTCCCACCCTTCCAGGAGGGGGCACAGTTTGTCATTTTCTAGGCTGTGTTTGATGCTACTGTTATTGCTGATTTTACCACTTTAGCCAAGGAGACATAATTGTGCTAATCAGCTGTTCTTGGTATACCAAGACTGAGATTGCCTAAGGGTCTTTAAAAAATGCTATAGGCCAGTGCCAAATAACCAGGGGCTGAGCCAAGTGGATAGCAACTTCTCATGTGCAATAAACTGAAGAAATAGGATCTTGAACAAACTCAAAATCCAAAACGAGCTACACATGGAAGACACCTCTGAGGAGAAGTCATTACTTAAGGATTCTAAACACTAGCAATAAAGCTACTCACCGTAAGTAAATTACAAGCATCAATGCAGGAATTAAATTAAAAAAGAAAATTAGAGGACACTTAAACAAGATGCAACCCCAGACTTTCAGTTCATCAAAGGAAAATCCAGGGAGCATTGAAGTGGAATAAGCCAAAAGCCACCTACCTGGACTCTCTGAAGTGGTAACAGTGGAAGTAACACAGCAGATGAAGGCTTTAGAAAAACTCACATCAGAAATAAGTTCTCAGATAACTAAGGATAACTAAGGAGATAGTGACTATAGTAAAAGACATGTTTAGTATCTCTAGAGCAGATACAGATAAAAAAAATAGAAAAGCTTAGGAAAATGATAAAAATTATGAACACCTAAGGAAAGAAATGGAATCTATGAAACCAATTCAAACATATCCAGGAGATTAAATATTCCATTGAAAGTATACATAGGAGAATAAGCCAATGTGCAGACAGAATATCAGACATAAAAGACAGGATTGCAGTTAGTGATGATGAAAAGAAAGATTTCTTAAAACTAGCATGAAAAATCAATACACCAGCTGCTAGTTGATTTCAAGCCATGACTGATTAAGATACATGTACTGGTAAAGGGAACAATCCAGGAGGAGGAGATAACAATCCTAAATATATATGCACCAAAGAGCAGCACACCCAACTATACAAAACAAATATTAACAGACATAAACAATCACATAAGTACTAATACCATTGTAATGGGGGATCTCAATACCCCACTATCACATATAGACAGATCAACTAGACAAAAAAATCAATAATGAAATATTAGAATTGAACTCAAATTTTTGAACAAATGGACTTAGTAGATGTCTGCAGTCTTCCACTCCACAACATCAGACTACACATTCTTCTCAGCTAAACATGAGATATTCTCCAAATTATCATTTTCACGCTAGCAATATTTTAGACCAGTTGAAATTTTAGAAAAAAAAATACATACATACATATATATATATATATATGGTTTTTTTTGTACCAGGGATCAAACTCAGGACCTTGCACTTTGCAAGGTAGGTGTGGTGCCACTGAGCTAAATCCCCAGTCCTATCGCATGTATATTATCAGACCATAGTGCAATGAAACTGGAAATCAATGGCAAAAGAAACCATAAAAACTTCATAAACACATGGAAATTAAATAACAACCTACTGAACAACCAATGGGTCACAGATGAAATTAAAGAAGTCAGACAATTTCTACAGTTAGACAGTAATAACAATACAAACATTCTGAACCTTATGGGACACAGTGAAAGCAGTCCTACAAGGGAAATTTATAGCTATGAATTCCCATATTAAGAAGAAAGATCAGGCTCAAATAAACAACCTAATGTTGAACTTTAAGCTTCTAGAGAGAAAAAAAAAGAGCAAGTCACACTCAAAGCTCATACAAGGGAGGAAATTATAAAAATCAGAGCAGAAATTAATGTAATGGATGCTAAGAAGATAATACAGCTGTTCGGTGGCCTGCCTTGCAAGTGCAAGGAACCGAGTTCAAGCCCAAGCACCAAGAAAAAAAAAGATAATACAAGGAATCAATGAATCAAAGACTTGGTTCTTTGAAAGATTAAATAAAATTGACAAACCTTTAGCTGCCAACTTTATCAAAAAAAAAAAAAAGAAAAAGAAAAAGAAAAAAGAAGAAAGAAAAGACCCAAATCCATGCAATTAGGAATGAAAAGGGAGAAATCACAACAGACCCTACAGAGATCCAGAAGATAACCTACTTCTAGAATCTTACTCTAATAGATAGAAAATATAGAAGAAATGGACAGATTCCTAGATGCATATGAATTGTCCAAACTGAATCAAGAAGAAGTAGAAATTCTAAATAAACCAATATCAGCCTATGAAATTGAATATGTAATTTAAAAACTATCAACAAAAAAAGCCCTGGCCCTGATGGATTTACTGATGAATTCTACTAGAAATTTAAAGAAGACTTAATGACACTACTCCTCAAACTCTCTAATGAAGTTGAAAGGGAGGGAAGATTGAAAGGGAAGCAATACTACCAAATTCATTCCTGGAAGCAAATATTAACCCTAATTCCAAAACCAGGGAAGGATCCAATGAAGAAAGATAAGTACAGGCCAATCTCCCTAATGAACATAGATGCAAAAATCCTCAATAAGATATTGGCAAACAGAATGTTTCAAATCAAGGTTATATACCAAAAACTGGGTATATATTCAAATAAGCAAAAGCTTATTCAAAAGCTTTTGTACAGCAAGAGAAACCACCAACAGAATGAAGGGACAACCTATAAAGTGGGGAAAAATTTTTACCAGCTATTCAGATAAAGGTTATTATCTAGAATATATAAAGAACTCAAAACTATGAGACCCCTCAAATCTAAAGAGCATATGCAAAATGAGCATATGAAATAAAAAGAGACTTCTCAGATAAAGAATTAGAAATGGCAAATAAATATATGAGAAAATGTTCAACATCACTGGTCATTTGAGAGATGCAAATTAAAACAACAGTGAAATTCCATCTCACTTCAGAAAGAATGGCTGTTGTCATGAAATCAATCAATAACAAATGCTGGTGGGACTGTGATAAAAAAGGAACCCTTCTCCATTGTTGGTGGGAGTGTAACCTGGTGCAACCACTGTGGAAATTTTGTGGAGATTTCTCAAAAAACTAAAACTAGAGGTTCCATTTCACCCAGCTATACCTCTTCTTCCTCCTCCTCTTCTTTTTCTTCTTCTTTTAAGATATCTTATCTTTCTTGCCTTTACTTTATTTTTATTTTTAATTTTTTGGTACTGGGGATCAAACTCTGGACCTTGTGCTTATAAGGCAGGCAGCAGAGCTGCTGAGCTACATCTCCAGCCTAGGAGATAGTGAATTTAGAGTTTTTTTTTTTTTAACCAAGGATCAGACTTGGGGCTTGTGCTTGCAAGGCAAGTGGTAGAACCACTGAGCTAAATCCCCATCTCTACCTCTTCTTGAAAGAATTAAAAAGCATCATACCACAGCAATATACTTACACCTATGATTATAGCAGCACAGTTTGTAATAGCTAAATCTTGAAAACAGCCCAAATACTCATCAACCAATGAATGGATAAAGATGTGTGTGGTTTTTTAAATATAATGGAGTACTACTCTGCCATAAAGACGGATGAGCTTCTGACATTTATAGATAAATGGATGGACCTTAAGTGAAACAAATCAGACACATGTTTAAATACCACACTGTTTCTCCAGTGTGAGAAACTGAATGTGGAAATAAGGATAGAGATGTATAATGGATGTTGGGAAATGGGACAAAAGTGTTCAGATGGGAAGGGGAACAAGGGAGGAGAGAGGGAGAAAGGAAGGAAGAGACAAGAAAAAGAGTGGGAGTAGAAGGAAAAATGGAAACAAAGCTTTTATACATGGAAGGGGAGGGGACTTGATGGGAGAAATGGCATAAAATAAAATTCATTTAAAAATTAAAAAAAATTTAAGTCAAAAATCAATAAAGTTCCTACGTAGGAATAACAGACTCACTGAATGAGAAATTAAGGAAACAACTCCTTTCACAATAGCATCCAAAAAATGAAATACATAGGAATCAATGGAAAGAATGAAAAGACTTCTACATTGAAAACTACAATACCCTGAAAAAGGAGATTGAGAAGGATATCAGAAAATAGAAAGATGCTGGGCATGGAGGTGCATGCCTGTAATCTCAGTGCTCATGAGGCTGTGGCAGGAGGTCGCTACGAGCTCAAGACCAACCTGGGGTACACAGTGAGTTGCAGGGCAGTCTGAACTACATAGTGAGACCATCTCAAAAAAAGAAGAAGAAGAAAGAAGCAAAGAAAAATGGAAAGATACCTCTTGTTCTTGAGTGGGAAGAACCAATACATTGAAAATGTCCATACTGCCAAATTTGTTATACAGATTTAATGCAATATCAAGCAAAGTTCTACTGCCTATCTCACAGAATTAGAGAAAACAATCCTAAATTTAATTTGGGACCAGAAGAGACCTACACTAGCAAAAGCAGTTTTGCGCAACAAAGGCAAGGCAAGAAACATCATAATCCCTGACTTGAAATTATACAACAAAGCTAATGTGATAAGAGCAGCATGGTACTGGGAAAAAATTGAGACTCAATGGAACAGATTGGAAGATACAGAAACAACTCCAGACACACTCAGCCATCTTATCTTTGACAAAGGAGCCAAACACCTTCATTGGAACAGAGATAGCCTATTTAGTAAATGGTGCTGGAAAAACTGGGTTTCCATTTGCTGAAGATTAAAATTAGACCCATATCTTTCACTGGGCACTAAACTAAAATGAAAATGGATCAGAGATCTAAATATTAAAACAAAAATACTAAATCCATTGGATGGTAGAATAGGTAGAAGTCTTGAAAACATTGGTACAAGCAAACACTTCATGAATAAAACTCCAATTGTACAGGAAATATCACAAAGGTTCAACAACTGGGATCTCATCTTATTGAAAAGATTTTGCACAGCAAGAGAAATCATCAACAGAGTGAAGAGAAAACTGTGAGAAAGAGTGTCAGAGTGAAGAGACAATGTGGGAAAAATCTTTGCCAGGTGTTCCTTGGACAAAGGATATATGAATATATGAAGAACTCAAAAAACCCAAATTTAAAGACCAAAATTAAAATGAGCCTCTGAAGTGAATAGACAGTTCTCAGATGAACAAGTAGAAATGGCAAATAAATATATAAAAACTGTTCAATATCATGGTCATTTGAGAGATGCAAATTGAAGCAACACTGAGATTACATCCCACTCCAGAAAGAATGGTTGCTATCAATACATCAACAACTGCTTGAAGGGCTGTGGGGAAAAAGGAATGCTTCTCCATTGTTGGTGGGGCTATAGACTGAGGAAACCACTGTGGAAATAAGTGTGAAGATTCCTCAAAAAAGTAAAAGTAGAGGTTCCATTTGACCCAGCTCTTCCCCTTCTTGGTATCTTCCCAAAAGAACTGAAAGTCATACCACAGCGATATATGCACACTCATGTTTATAGCAGCACAGTGTGTAATAGCTAAATCTTGGAAACTGCCCCAATGTCCATCAACTGACAAATGGATAAAGCAGTTGTGGGGTTTCTTTGATACAACGAAGTACTACCCTACCATAAAGAAGGATAAGCTTGAGACATTTCTAGCTAAATGGGTTCACCTTTAGAGCATAATTTTAAGTGAAATAAATCAAACACACATGCTTAAATACTGCATTGTTTCTCTGGTATAGAAATCAAAAGTGAAAATAAGGACCAAAATGTATAATAAATATTGGAAAATAGAAAGAAAACGTTCAAATGAGAAGGGGGATAGGGAACAGAAGAAAGGGAAGGGAAAGAAGGAGCAAGAAAAAAGAGAATAAAAGAAACAAATAGAAATAAAGGTTTCGTAATTAGGGAGGGTCAAAGGAGAAAGGAAGTGGGAAACAAAGAAGCAAAATATATCATATACAGGTATAAATCCCCTATGATGAATTTTATCTTTATGTATATCTATAATGTTCCAATACTAATTTGCAAAAAAATTAATAAAACTGCTTAGAACTGAAATCAATATGGAGATACCTCAAAGAACTAGGTTTAGAGGTTCCATTTGACCCAGCCATCCCTCTGCTGGGTATCTTTTCAAAAGAATTAAAAGAATCATATCACAGTGATAAATGCATACCTATGTTTATAGTGGCACTGTTTGTAATAGCTAAAACTTGGAAACAGCCCATTTGCCCATCAGTTGGAGATTGGATAAAGAAGATGTGGTTTTGCAATAAAATGGAATACTACTCAGCCATAAAGAATGAGAAACTAGAGACATTCATAGGAAAATGGATGCATATTGAGGCCATACTCCTAAGTGAAATAAATAAGTCACACATGTATAAATACCAAATAGCTTCTCTGGTGTGAAAAAATATAATGGTACATAAGATCCTAATGATATAATT
Source organism: Fukomys damarensis (assembly GCF_012274545.1). NCBI lineage: Eukaryota > Metazoa > Chordata > Mammalia > Rodentia > Bathyergidae > Fukomys > Fukomys damarensis. Next base: position 57,943,963 of record NW_022900936.1, read on the forward strand.
GACAATGTGAAATAGGAAGAAAAGGGCTAAAAGTGTGGAGGAAATGGGAAGGGTAGAGGAAAGGTAATAAGGGAAAAGGAAAAAAATATGAGGAAATGAAAAAATGGAAATAAAGTATTTGTAAATAGGGAAGGGAGGGGGGTGAAAGGAGGGCAGGGATAAGGGGGAAAAATGAGAACCAAGACCTGTCATGTAAAGGTACAAGATCCCAATGATGAATGTAACTGTACTGTATACCTCAAATGTACCAATAAACTCAATGAGAAAAAAAACTGCTTAGAACTAAAAATAAATATAAATAAATAAATCAAGCAAATATGTAAATTAGGTTGAGGTATAAGAAATATCCAAATGTTATGGGCCAAAGATTTAAAATTGCATTTCATGAAAATAATTTATTCCATAAAGCATGGTAGGAGCAAGTAAAAAGATAGGCTTTCTCTTTTGGAAAATAAAATCCCCAAGGTCCAGGATTGAGCTCAGTGGTACTGTGCCTGCCTTGCAAGCTCAAGGTCTTGAGTTTGATCCCCAGTACCAGAAAAAAAACAAAAAACAAAAAACCCTGAGCTGCAATTTCATAATGTATTTAAGCAGATGCAGATGTACATGCTTGATTCTTTCTAGAGCTTTTTAAAGAATACCTATTTTTATTACAATGCTCATCAGAACTTGATTTCAATAATTACCTACTATTTATAATAGCAATTTCTTCTTTTCTAGTAGGCACTTTCCTCTGTTTTTAATAGGAGGGACAAAATATTACGGTGGGTAAAGGCACAAGCACTTTCAAATCCCTTCTGCTACTTTCTAGCTGTGTGCCCACAGACAAGCAACCACTCAGTTTTCTCATCTATCAGAGAAGGATGGTAAAAAATCTTGATTTAATTAGAATTATGTTCAGAGTGCCAAAAATCCAACATAATCTGCTTAAAACAAAGTTCAAGGTTTCTTTCTGCCAAATAAGCATAAGCATTCAAGGGTTGATAGGGTGATACATGATCTTCAGATCCGGTTTGCTGGTTCTTCTCTGTCCCCGACATGTATCTTCCATCCTGTAGTTTGTAGGGGAAGGGAAATATCTTTTCTCTGTCCACCTAAGGATTATGGCTACAGCACATATAACAAATGACAGATTAATTTTAAGAAAGCAAATATATGTCGTACCTAATAAAAGATGTTTCAAAAGCAAATGAAGACCTGAAGAAACAGTTAAACATGTACATTTTTATGCTGGGTTTAATGGAGACTAGAGAAATAAGATAAGGCAAAAAGTATGATCTAATAATGATAAACAGATAGAAACTTAATGAACTGTCAACCTTCTCCAAGACCCTTTGCCTACAGAGATAATGCAGGGAGGGAACTTCTTACATTGAGAGTGTTATAACATGCTTTGGGAGGTCGGAAAATCCTTCAAGATTTTATGATTTGCTTCAGGGGAAAAAGGTAAGAAACAGTCAGAGAGATATTCCTGCTTCTACAGTCTTCTCAAATTGTTTCCATTTAAAAATTAATTTTTTCAGTTATTTTTAAATTATTGTTTTTGTTTATTTTGCAGTACATAATGATTACATTCCCCCTGTGAAGTTGGTACAGGTACATAACAAATCTTAATTGTTTTCATTCCTTCCCCTTTCCTTCCTCCCCTCTTCCTCCACCTCTCTGTTCCATTCCCTTTTCAAAATTTTTATTTTATATACACAAATTTTATTTATTTATCTATTTATTTATTTAAACTTGCATGTCTTTTTTTTTTTTTTAATATTGGGGATCGAACTCAGGTCCTTGCACTTGCAAGGCAAGTGGCAGAACCACTGAGCTAAATCCCTGGCCCTGGTCCCATTCCCTTTTTTAAAAGATCTACCTCCCTTTTCCCTATTATCTATATTTTATTTTATCTCTATTTATATTTTTCTTATATGAGAAACCATTCAATAGTTAAACTTGTATATTTTGGAGCCGACCATGGTGGTGCATGCCTGTAATTCCAGCATTTAGGAGGCTAAAGCAGGAGGATTGTTTCAGGCCAACCTGGGCAACTTGGCAAGTTCAAGGCCAGCCTAGGCACTGAGATTGTCTTAAAAAAAAAACAAATATATTTAATTAATCAATTAATTTGGTAGCATGTTTTGGACCCAGTGATGTCTAAAATGACTGCTTCAGGTCTTGCCATCAAGCCTACATACAACATTCTAAACATTTGGAAGAAGGGAAAGAAAAGAACATATTCTTTCCTGATAAGAAATTGCTGCTAACAGATTTGACAGTGCTTAGTTATAAGACCATACCTATCTGTAAAAGAAATTGGAAAATATGGCCTTTATTCCAAGCAGCCATTTGCCAAGGTAAAGGTCAGTGTTTCTCAATACTGGTAGCATCACCCTTGGGAAATTTTGGAAATTTTAAGAGTGTCAGGAATGAATATTGTTTGTGTGTGTGTGTGTGTGTGTGTGTGTGTATGTTTTGGATAGGGATCTCTTTGCCAATGTATTTAGTGGGCAAGAACAGAGATACTACATGTTTTGAAATGTGAAAGAGTGAAGAGTCACACTATCCTTCCATAAATTTCATGTGTTCTGCAAGATATTCTCATAAGTTAAACACCTGTTTATTTGTGCCTACCACTAAACTCCATGTACATAATGATATCAGTCTGGAATGTAGATCAGTGACAGGGTGCTCGCCTAGCTATGTAAGGCCCTTATGCCCAGCACCACAAACAGCAAAGCAGGAACACATTATTTTTTTGCAAGGTGTTAATATACACTGATTTTTTTTCAGGAATATAAACATTATGCATATGAATAGAGGATTGCCTTTTGTTTTTTTTGGAAAATTATTTAACAGTTTTTCATCATTTTGGGAAATGATATTCTTGATCATGTGTAGTTTTGTTTTTGGCAGGTGGTGGTGGGGTTGTCTTTCAACATAACAGTGAATCTACATTGGTTCATGACAATCTAACTATTGATGTAAGTATGTAACTATTTAATTATGCTTTCTTTTGTAGCAGTGCCTGCAGATTTACACACTAAATTGCATATTGTTGTATGACAAAGACTTTCCCCTTTATTCCTTATATTTAAGCTGAAAAATTATGATTATCAATAAAATGATGTGTGCATTAAATATCAATTTTGTTTCTGAATTATAAAGATAACATTGAAAATATCAAAACCAAGACTGGATAAAGAAGATATGGTTTTTCTATAAAATGGAATATTTTCTCATTTGGAATGAGAAATTAGATTCATTCATAGGAAAATGGATACATATTGAGAATATACTCCTAAGTGAAATAAATAAGTCACACATGTAAATACTGAATAGTTTCTCTGGTGTGAAAAGCTATAATAGTACAGAAGATCCTAATGGTATAATTGACAATGTGAAATAGGAAGAAAAGGGCTAAAGGTGTAGGGAAAGTGGGAATGGTAGGGGAAAGGAAATAAGGGAAAAGAAAAAAAATATGAGAAAACAAAAAAATGGAAATAAAGTTTCTGTAAATAGGGAAGGGAGGAGGGGGTGAAGGGAGGGCAGGGATATGGGGAAAAAATGAGAACCAAGACCTGTCATGTAAAGGTACAAGATCCCAATAATGAATGTAACTGTAGTATACACCTAAAATGTACCAATAAACTCAATGAGAGAATAAATAAATAAATAATATATATATAAATGAATATATATATGAATATATTCAACTAGGCATTGGTGGCTGGGGTGTAGCTCAGTGGTAGAGTTACTGCTTAGCATGCACAAGGCCCTAGGTTCAATCCCCAAAACCATTAAAAAGCAAAACAAAACAAAACACCGTAGTGCATGCCAATATTCCCAGAGCCTTGGAAGGCTGAGATAGTTGGATACAAAGTCTGAGCCCTGCTTGGGCAATTTAGCAACTTAGTGAAGCTGTCTTGGTTACTTTTCTCATTACTGAAACAAAATACCCCCATACCCAAAGTTAAAAGAGAAAAGATTTATTCTGGCTCATGGTTTGTAGAGGCTTCAGTCCATAGTTAGCTGACTCCAAGGCAGGGTAACATGGCAGAGGGGCATCTCAGAGAAGAAACAGTCTATGGTAGAGCAGGCAGGAGGCAGGGAAGTGAAGCAACAGCAAATGCGCCTTTCTTTCCCTTTTATCTCATCCAGGCTATAAATAAACATTTTGGGTGGTGCTACCCACATTGGGGGGGGTGGCATCTGTTTTCAGTAAATTCATTCAGCCATACTCAGAATTATGCTAATTCTAAACAGTAGGTTAATTTAGTGCCATACTCCCTTAATTCCAGTATCACACACCCTAGTCCAGCAAGCTCCAAAAAGCTGCATCTGAGTACATGAGGCTTGGGGGTCTACCTCCAGATACTAGCCATAACAGAGACCCTGTCTCAAAGTAACACATTTAAAAATAGCTGGTCTGTAGCTCAGTTCAAAGGCCTCAGGTTCTGTCCCCAATAGCATGCGCACACACACACACACACAAACACAATCAGGCACTGCATAAAATTTGAAGATTAAAAAGCCTGAATCTCCATCAGCCAGAGGAGTGAATTCTTGTTGGATACAGGAAATATTCAACAGAAATAACAAAGCCGTGCTTCAGAAGTGGTGCTTCTCTAACCTGCAAGTAATTGCCTCTCCGAAAAAGTTCTACCTACTTTAAGGAAATATCACAAAATCCAGCATTCAAACCTATGAAATTCACAGTGTCATGGGATCCTGCCAACTACAGCTAGGAGAAAAATCAGCCGACACAAACAAACCCCAAAATAATAGTTGATGGAATTAGTAGACAATGAGCTGGAAAATACATTATTAAATGTGCTCCTTATGCTCAAGAGAGAATTTAATGAGAAATGGAAGGCAAGAAGAAATGAATAGAACTTTTAGAAATTTAATATACAAAGCAGAAATGGAAATTTCACTATATAGGGTCAGAAATCTATAAACAAGAAGAATATAGAGGCCTCAGCCTCATTAAGTCTTCTAGATAATCCTGAGTAGAAGGAGTTAAGAACGGACTTTACTAGAGAAGTTTTCCTGGGAAGCAGGTCAAGGATGGGGGCAGAATAGGGAAAAGCAAGATTTAACCTTGAGATTTGCACCCTGAGACCAGAGAAAGAGCTGACAGGCAGGGCACAGAGAGAAAACCCCATACATGAAGCCAAGAAGCTGAAATAGCCATCCCTCCCCACCTCCAATAAATAAGCTGGGGAAACAAGGGAGGGGGCTGGCTAACTTTGGGAAAGATTCTTATCCAGTGTGTACTTACACCTATGCACTCATATATGTGTGTGTGTGTGTGTGTGTGTGTGTGTGTGTATTCACTCTAGCTAGGGTCACTGTACTCATATAATCACAGAGTGCAATAGATATCCACCCACTGCCTTCCTAACTCTAAACTAACCATGAAGAAGTCACCTCCTTGCTAATCAGCTGCCCACTCTAGAGATAAGACCCCATCAAGGACAAGTAAGCAGACAGAAAAAGGCTGCACATAGACTACTGGAAGATATGACATAGGTAGGGATGCCCAGAAGCCAATCTAGTTATGGCAAGCTCTGAATAGGGAGAAGGGCCCTTGACCCCCACCCATAAAAGCAGCTGAGAACAAAGGCCTCTTTACAAATACGGTATCTTCTTTTGTTAAACTTTGTCCCTCTAACTTTTTATTGGGGCTGAGTTTAGGATCCCAGTGGGCTGTTCTTGCAGCATTAATAGCCGATAAAATTCTGCAGAAGGAAAGATCAGTGTGCTTAAAGAGAGAGCAACAGCATCTATCCAAAACAAAATGCAGAAAGAAAAAGGACTAGAAAAAAAAAAGAGCCTTAATAGGGTGTAGCATAATAATAACAACAAATTACAGTTCCAGTTAGAAGGAGGGCAGAATAGTATATCAAGAAAGAACAACAGAAAAGTTAAAATCTGATGAAAATTAATGAAACTCTGTCAGGGTTAACACACAACAAAACTACACAAAGCTACAGTATAATAAAGTTGGTGGATACCAATTAGAATATTTTAAAAGTAAATTTGTTTCATTTTTTAAAATTTTTATTTGTTTCATGATTTTGAAAGTAAATTAGAGATGAAAAGACATATACTTTCATCTGCTGAAAAAAAAGATGAAGCAAATGAGGCACATACAGAGTATGACTGTGGTGAATCTTTAAATTTAAAATTACTACAGCAAGAGACATATTGTCATTTCTCCCCCTCAGAATACTCCTCCTCACTTTGAACTAATTTATCTCATCATTTTTGCCACTTTCTGAAGCAGTCCTGGAAGATCTCTTTTGTGTCTTTCATTGCATTCTCATGGCTGCCTTAATCGATTCAACGCCCTTAATCAATTCAAACTTTAAAGAGCCAGAAGTCACATGATCCATTGAATGAGGTAGACGAAGACAACTGTAAGTTTTTCACAAGCTTCCTTGTCTGTTGGATGGCACATGGCAGCCGCATTCACCATATTTTTTATCACAACTATGTGAAAGAGGACTTCTAGAATTGCTTCAGAAGGTGGCAAGAATGATGGGATGTGTGTTTGGAGTCAAGGTGGTATTGAGGGGGAGTAATGGCAATGTGTCTTTTACTATAAGAAAGTTGTGAGATTTAAACATTCACTGTGTATTTTGATCAGGCACCACAACCTAGTGAGCAACATGCTTTTGCTTCACTCAGTCTTTTCTCCTAACCAATCAACTACATACTTTACTTAAATTGAAGATGTTCAGTGTACTTTTTCAAAAGCAATTTGACCTTTTTATTTGGCTTTTAAATGTAAGAGGTGGGGGGTATGGGGGACTGAACCCAGAGCCTTCACACTGAGCTACCTTCACCTCCCTTTCTTCAACTTTTTATTTAGAAACAGGCTCTCACTAAGTCACCAGGTTGCCCAGGCTGGACTCGAACTTTCAATCCTCCAGCTTCAGCCCTCCCAGAGTACTGAAATAATGGGTGTGTGCCATCATGCTTGGCTCAAAAGTTTTTTTGTTTGTTTGCTTGTTTTGGTACCAGGGATCAAACTTGGGACCTTGTACTTGTGAGGCAGGCAGTGGAACCACTGAGCTAAATCCCCAGCCCTTGGCTCAAATTCTTTTCAAAGTGCTTTTTAAAGAACAATAAAATAAACCAAGATACAAAAAAAAGTGTTAAATATTAGAAATCTGTTTTTTTGACATATTCATGGATAGTGCCAAATGTTCTTGAGTCAAAATATGAATATGAAGTAGATGATGAAGTTTAGGTTAAAAGAAAAAGTAAATATTACCTGTAGTAGGCCCTGTTGGTGAACTTCCCCAACCTCCTTACTGGGCCAGTTCGCCCACACTGAGTGAGTGTTGGCTGAAATGAGCCCTCAACCCACAAGAGCTGCCATTTTTGGCAATGCCTTTAAGCTGAAGCCTTTTGTTCCACCCACACAAGCCACCTGAGTCAATACCAAAGCCCAATGCTCTTGCTTCAAGGTAACACAGATTTGTGATTATTACTGGATATTTCTTTCTTTTCAGGCTCTTGTTGTCCTGTTCAAAGAATCAGGTGGGACAACTAAAGGTCCTAAATGTTTAACATTTACTTAAGGTAAAGATAAAAGAGGTAGAAAAGTGAAACAGAAGTACCCTGAAGAAGTGTTCTGAAGAAAAAGAGAAGAGAAAATACGCCCTGCATGCAGGGCCGACCACTCCAAGAGTGAGAGAGCACTGGTGACAAGGCCAATGGCCTAGTCTTTTCTATTTTCTTGTTTCTGTTTTGCCAGTTTCGGACTGTCCCATGCAGGACTCTGTAGTTTCTCTGTGTCCCAGTTATAAGGGTCAGGTCTCCATGATTGACAGGTCACATGCAATTGCCCAGTCATCTTGCCATGCCCTAATCTCTGACCTCATGAAGAATGCATGCTCTTGAGCTCCCTGAAGGATCAGTCTGAGGATAAACTTCCTGTGCACCCACATTAGTGTCTTCTGCTTCTCTTCTGCTTTCCTGTCTCTTCTAAGTTTCACGTAAGTAGCATTTCCTCAAGAAATCATTACACAAAATTCTGCTTCTGGGCAACAGAACTGAAGACCTTTCATTTACTCCTACACAGAAATTCTCACTGAGCAGAAGTAACTACTAAGACTTTTTTGGTCATGCTGCATATGATCAGAGAGCATTTTGTTCTGAGAAGTGCTGGTGGAAAGGCCTTCAGGTGATATGTTAAGGGTGCAACATCAAGGGTGCAGTTCGGTGGTAGAGTGCTTGCCAAGCGTGCATGAGGCCCTGGATTTGATCCCCCAGCACCACAGAAAAGACATGTAATGACATTTGCCAATGTTGACTAATTTTGCCTTCTTTCTTCAGTACAGGGGATTGATTAAACCCAGGACCTCACATTGTTCTGCATCCTCAGTCCTTTTTATTTTTTTATTTTGAGATAGGGTCTTGATGAGTTTTCCAGACTGGGCTTGAATTTGGGATCCTCCTGCCTCAGTCTCCCAAGTAGCTGGGATTACAGGTATTCACCATCAATCCTAAATTCTTATCATTTTATCCAGTGTCGTTCTTCTGTTCTAAGAACTGAATCACAGATAAAGGCTGTTTTCAAGGTTGTACTTATTTTTAAATGCACTGAGATCCTAGGTAAGATTCTCACTGATATTTGTATTCTCTTCTTTTCTTTTCTTTCTTTCTTTTTTTTTCTTTTTTGGTACCAGGGATTGAACTCAGGTCCTTGTGCTTGCGAGACAGTCGCCAGAACCACTGAGCTAACTCCCCGGCCCTCTCTTCTCCTTTTCTAACAGAGCAATACAAAAAAAACAAAAACAAAACAAAACTATTCATTTTATTTTTTGTATATATTTAGCGTGAGGTTCTAATTACAAAAACACAAAGTCTGTTCTTTGTAGGCAGAATTAACAGTTTACCCATGAATTATAACTGCTAAATTGCTAATGATCTAGGCAGAGATTTTTACGAAATTGTACTCCTGTGCCCTATTAGATTCAATGAAACAGATAATACAGGTTCGAAAACAGTCTAATTTCTAGGAAGTATTTTGAATAAAGGAAAATGTTGTCTCAACGTGCTTAGTGCTCTCTGGATTTAATTACACTATCAACAGCCTATTAGAAAATATTTGCTTACATCTTTGTAATGGCAGAGGATGTCTACTTACGATGGCAATGCTGAAATGAAAAACTTTATAGGAATCATTGAGACACAGAGTAGAAGGAAGGTGAGAGAGAAGGCAGTTCAAGTTAGGTGTGTTTATTTATTATTTAACACTATAAATTATAGTGCTACCTTAGATAATATAAGCCAGGCATCTCATTTAAGAAATTGGCTCAAGGAGGCTTTAAATAATTTGCAGTTTAATAAACTGTGAATCTAGAAACCTAATCCCTTTAGGAAATGACCTAAGAACACACTCAGATTCCACTTTTCTCTTTGTAACCCAATGCTAGTTTATATTCCATACATTTCTTTATTTTTCTGGCTCTAAAGTTTGTTCTATTTGGTAGATCTCATCCTACTACCCAGGAAATTTTACCCTTTTTCTACCCAACTTATCTAAAATGTCTTTTTCTCTATTGGCTCTTTTTATCAGATTATATCTGTTCCAATGATTATCATCATATGAAAGCTTATTCAAATCCTAACAAAAATTGACCTGTCATTCCATTACTTTTATTAATTACTTATTTTAAAAAATACGATATGCATCATGTATACTGGGAAGTGTATAGTATTTACGCAGTTTCAAAAATAACATAAATATGTATGTAAATATTATTCAGTTTAAGAAATAGAACCCTGGAGCTACACAGGCATCCTGTGTGGCTTATTTCCTGATTACAACCATTTTCCTTTCCACAAATACTACTCTGACTTTTGTGTTAGCCAGCGACTTACTTTAATTTTCAGATATGTCATTCATATATGCATCTCTAAGTATATTCCCGACTTTGAAGAAAGCAAGTTGAGTGCCAAGCACCACTTCCTGTGTAAGGAAAGACTGACATTGTCACTATCAGATGAAGGTTTTAGGAGAGTAAACTGATCAGAGTCTGACTGTGGGTAGCCTGAGAGTTCAAGAGCCTTACAGGAAAGTAAAAGCACCATGGCGAATGCCTGTAATAAACACTGAGAGAGGCTTGGACAAGAGGATTGCAAGCTGGAGCCCCAATTTAGTGAGATTTAGTCTCAAAATAAAAAGGTAACAAAGGCGAGGGATGTAGCTCAGAGCTACTCTTAAGTTTTATCCCCAGTATAAAAAATTATGCATACATCCGTTGGTGTGAAGATTCTGGAATGGGCGTGAGGGAGGTCTGCAAAGCACAAGACTTGCCATAGTTTAAGCACCTGACCAGATACTGCACATTTGGTAAAAATTGGCCAGAGAGAGTGAATTATTCCATATTTCCTGCTTCTAGACCATTTATAGATAATGTGGGTTTTTCAGGAGTAAGTCAAAGCAGAAATTGTGGGATACAAGAGCGGCACATAGAGGAAGAGCAGGAACTTCACAAACTAAGCACAAAAAAGAATATGATCATGGGTTATGGGAGAATTCTGTCCTCCTCTAAAAGGATGATAACAATGAGAGGGATCCTGCAGATGACAGTACTCAACTCAGTTCGTCTCCCCAGTTGCCCCGTCCAATCTGAACTGGCTGCCTTCTCTATCTAGTCCACAGCTCTCATTCTGGGATCTGCCTTCAGCATCCTCTAGGCAATTCCTTTCCTCCATCCCGTTTCCACTCCTGCTCTGAGCATTCCACATTTTCTCTTTATTGGTTTCTCAATAAGCAGTGTCTCCCAGAGCTTGTTCCCCAAGTAAGGTGGGTGGTACCACTCTTCTCCCTTTCTTATTTATGACCATTTCCAGATCTATTTCAGTATTGCTAATTCTGATGTTTTTTTGAGAACCCTGTGGTGTAAGTCATGTGCGTCTTTGGTTTTCTCTTAATTTGAGACTTTACTTTCTCAGTTTTATAAATCGTTTGTCACTTCTTGCACTGTTTTCCAGCTTACGAAATTTCCTTGCTTTACTCCCACTCTTGTCCTGTCTGTTCACAACTCCTCTTACTGTAGTTTGGTAGGTTTCAGGAAGGAACAGAATTAGAGACATATATATGTGCACATATAAAAACTCCCTCCTTAAGTAGTAGCAAGACTAGAAAAATGTGATAAAAATTAAAAGTGGCAGTTTCTAAAGATCTGGATTAAAAACAGCTATACTGAAATTTTAAAAATTCAAAAGCCTAAAGTTTCTAAACTCCTAAAACTCCTTCTAATAATGAGATACATGTTAGATATGTATCCTTTAGGAAATTGTCACTTAGAGAAGGGACAAAAAGTGGCATACTGCAGGCCTCTGTGGGACAGAATAAATAGATGGCCTCAGGATGTGTGCTTCTAATAGCACCCAGACATTTTCTCATCTTATATCTTCACCACCACCTCTGTCCCCAGCTTCCAAGCTCCTTCCTTGGTGTTCTGTGGGATTCAAAATCAGACATCAACAAAACCCCAATATCTTGAATTCTTTTGAGTTTTCTCTTCACTTGCTTTCACTGAATCTTGGCTTTCCTGAGGACACTGCATTCCCAGCAGATGACTCAGGTAGCTTTCCTCCAGCCTCCAGTGGTCTGGGCTTCTGGTATTCATGCTCTGTGTAGTTGCCTCCCTCAGTAAGTCAGATCTGACTGGTCCCAACAGAACTGGCATAAGTGACAGCATGTATCTTCTGAGGTTAGCCGAGGAGTCATTTTAGCATTCACCTTAGTCTCTTGAATCTCATGCTCTGAGGAAAGCTGCTACCGATGTGGAGTTGAGTACCTTTGAGGAGGAACCCAAGTGAGGAAGAACTGAGGACCCAAGCCAATCGCCAGCACCAGGTTGCTGGCCAAGTTGAGATCTCTTGAAAAGGGGATCCTGAAGCCTCAGTTGGACCTTCTGATGACTGGAGCCTCCTCTTCTCAGCCCATGGTTGCTGAAAGTGACCTTTTGGGAGATAGGGAATAAAAACCTGCACTGCTGCCAGATTTCTGATCCAGTGGAAACCATAAAAAGCATGAGAGATAATAAATAACCATTCTTTTTTTTCCTTGTGAGTTTATTGGTACATTTTAGGTATACAGTACAGTTACATTCATTATTGGGATCTTGTACCTTTACATGACAGGTCTTGGTTCTCATTTTTTTCCCTTGTCCCTGCCCTCCCTTCACCCCCTCCTACCCTCCCCATTTACAAACACTTCATTTCCATTTTTTCATTTTCTCATATTTTTTTCTTTTCCCTTATTACCTTTCCCCTACCCTTCCCACTTTCCCCACACCTTTAGCCCCTTTCTTCCTATTTCACATTGTCCATTATATCATTAGGATCTTATGTACTATTATAGTTTATTCACACCAGAGAAACTATTTGGTATTTACACATGTGTGACTTTAAATTATCATTCTTGTTTTCAGCCACTAGGGTTTGGAGTGACAGTCCTGCAGCCATAGCAACTGGAGCACTGTAGGCTGCAGGAAAAAAAAAAAAAAGTACCTTTATTTTCTCTAGTCTGGTACTCCTAGACTCTTCCTCTTCCCTGAAATTCATTTCAGAGAATATACTTCTGACTCCCTGTCCTTTTTGCAGCCATCTTCCAGTTCACAATTCATGTTTCCTTTTTATATCAAAGATTTTTGCTTTTTGTTCACAGTCATTGTTACACAACTCTGTTTATACTTGGTGAGTTTAGTAGCTACTGAGATTATGCTTTCAATGCCTGCTTCTTATTTCCTTGACCTCTTCTCCTCTGGTCAGACACCCACTCTCATGCTATTAACATCATCATCATTATTATTATTGCTGTTATTTTTGGTGTTTTTTTTGGAGATAAGTTTCGCTATATAATTCAAGCTTGCCTTGAACTCACTATGTAGCCTAGGCTGGCCTCAACTCATAACAATCCTCCTGCCTCAGCCTCCTAAATTCTGGGATTATAAGTGTGCACCACCATCCCTGGCCCATGCTATCAATAGTATAACTGCAATTTTCCCATAATCTTCTTCTGGAAAATTTCTATCATTTTAACTCATTTTTTTCTCTGTATTACTAGCAAACTTTCATTACTAGTTGGATTTACAAACCTTTAAACTTAATGCTTTTCATTGTTCTTCACCTTTTTTTTTCTTCCAATTTTCATCTGTATTTTTAAAATTTATTTTTGGCTACATATTTGTAATGCATAACAATCACATTCATCATAGAGAGTTTGTACCTGTATATAATAAGATACAATGTATCCATATTGAAGATATACT
>NW_022900936.1:57957370-57958598 GCF_012274545.1 Fukomys damarensis
CATATTGAAGATATACTCCTAAGTGAAATAAATAAGTCACACATGTGCAAATACTGAATAGTTTCTCTGGTGTGAATAATCTGCAATAATACAGAAGATCCTAATAAGATTACTGACATTTAGAAATAGGAAGAAAGGAGCTAAAGGTGTAGGGAAGGTGGGATGGGTAGGGAAAGGGTAATAAGGGAAAAGAAAAAAATGTGAGATAATGAAAAAATGGAAATAAAGTGTTTGTAGATGGGGAGGAGGAGGGGGTGAAGGGAGGGCAGGGACAAGGGGAAAAAATGAGAACCAAGACCTGTCATGTAGAGGTACAAGATCCCAACAATGAATGTAACTGTACTGCATCCCTAAAATGTACCAATAAACTCAATTAAGGCTGAAAAAAAGATACAATGTATCTTAATTTTTCTTTTTTTTCCATTCCCCTTCCTTCCCTTGAACCCTTTTTCTCTTCCCCTTAAGCACTTTTCCCTTCTCCATTTACAGAAACATCGTTTCCACTTTCTTCCTTCCATTCTCTTTTTTAAAAATGCCTTTTCCCTTCCCCATTGTTCCCCCTCCCACTTGAAAGTGTTCTTCCTACTTCCCAATGTCTAATCTCCATTTGCTGCTTATTTACAACTAGGATTTCTCACCTAAGAGAAACAATGTGATATTAAACTTGTGCGTCTTATTATTTCACTTAAAATTATGATCTCAAGGTGCTTTCATTTACCTACAAATGACTCGTTTGTCCTTCTTTATGGCAGAGGAGTATTCTGTTGTATATGAATACCACATTTCCTTTATCTATTCATATGTTGATAGGCATGTGGGCTCTTTCCAAGATTTAGTCCTTATAAATTGTGCTGCTATAAACATTGGTATGCACATATCATTATAGTCTGATGTTTTTAACTCCTTCGAGAGGATAGCTAGAAGGGGAGTAGCTGAGTCAAATGGAACCTCCAGTTGTAGTTTTCTGAAAAATCTCCACACTGATTCCATAGTGGAAATTTACACCCCAATTTACATTCCTACCAACAATGAAGAAGGGCTCCTTTTCCCCCAGGGCTTGGTCAGCATGTTATTGGTTGATTTCTTGATGATAGCCATCCTTTCGGGAGTAAGGTGGAAGCTCAGTGTATTTTTGATTTGCATTTTCTGAATGGGCAATGATGCTGAACATTTTGGGGTGTGTGTGTGTGTGTGTGTGTGTGTGTGTGTGTGTGTGTGCATGTATGTA
>NW_022900936.1:57958652-57970827 GCF_012274545.1 Fukomys damarensis
ATATAATATATTTGCTGTTTGTACTTCTTCATCTGAAAAGTATCCATTCATTTCAGATGCTCATTTTTAAACTGGGTCTTTAAATTTGGGCCGTCTGATTTTTTTTGTTTTGTTTTGTTTTCTTTGTATAGTCTAGATATCAGTACTTTGTGGAGTAACTGGTAAATTTTTTTTCTGTTGTTGTCTATTAGCTCTGTTGGTGGTTTCTTTTGCTGTGCAGAAGCTTTTTAATTCGATGTGATTCCACTCACTGATTCTTTGTAATATTTCCTGTGCAATCAGGGTCTTGTATATAGTCTTTGACTACACATATGTCTTCAAGAGTTTTACCTATTCTAACCCCCAGCAGATTAAGTGTTTCAGTTTTAATAATTAGATCTTTGATCCATTTTGATGTTAGTTTAGTGCACGGTGAGAGATGTGGGTCTGGGCTCAATCTTTGGCATGCAGAAAGCCAGTTTTCCCCACCCTAGTTATTACAAGGGCTGTCATTCTTCCAGTGAAGATGTTTGACCACTTTGTCTAAGGTAAGTTAGTTGAGTGTGCTTGGAGTTCTTTCTCCATTGTACTCTGTTCCATTGATCATCAGGTCTGTTTTTTGCTAGTACCATGCTTTTTTTTTTTTTTTTTTTAATCTCAGGACAGCTTTGTAGAATAACTTTAAATTTGGGAATTGTTATGCCCACTGTCTTAACCTTCCTATCCAAAATTTCTTTAGCTATTCTGTGTTTCTTCTGGTTCTACATTAATTTCAGGATTGTTTTCTTTAGTTCTGTGAGACATGATTTTGGTATTTGATTGGGATTGCATTAAATCTGTAGAACAGTTTTGGAAGTGTGGCCATTTTCACTATGTTAGTGCTGCCTATCCTGATAATCTTTTCAATCTCTTTTTTTAGAGTACTGTAATTTTTAATGTAAAGGTATTTCACTGCCTTTGTTAGATTAATCCTTAAATATTTCATTTTTCATAATGATATTGTGAAAGGTATTGTTTCCCTAATTTATCTGTCAGTGAATTTGTTATTTGTGTATAGGAACACTATTGATTTTTGAGTGTTGACTGTTCATCCTGCTATGCTCCTACTGAATTTAGTTATTGATTCTAGGAGTCTTTTGATGGAGTTTTTGAGGTTTTCTATGTAGAGTATAATGTCATCTGCAAATAATGATAATATAATTTCTTCCTTTCCTACTCATATTCCTCTTATTTTTTATTTTTGGTCTAATTGCTGTGGCTAACATTTCCAGAACTGTATTGAATAGAAGTGATGATAGCGAGCATCTTGTCTTGTTCCTGATTCTAAAGTAAAAGCTTTTAGTTTATGACCATTTGGTATGATGTTGGTTGTTGGTTTGTCTTTGATGGCTTTTATTAGATTGAGATAAAGACCTTCTATTACAATTTTCTGTAGGGTTTTTTAAAATCATGAATGTGTGTTGCACTTGCTTTTTCTGCATCAATTCAGGTAGTCATAGGTGATTTTGGTCCTTGTTGTTAATGTCACATATTACATTTATTGGTTTATGTATGTTGAACCATCCCTGCATCCCTGGGATGAATACTACTTAATCACAGTGTATAATCTATTTGATGATTTGCTGCATTCTGTTTGTCAGTATCCTCTTATTGAGGATTTTTGCCTCTGTCTTCATTAAAGATATTGGCCTGTAGTTCTCTTTGTTTTGGTTGAACCCTTCTCTTGTTTTGGTATCAGGATAATGCTTGCTTCCTAGAATAAATTTGGCAGTACTGCTTCCCTTTCAATTGCATTAAATTTTTTCAGAAGTAGTGGCATTAAGTCTTCTCTAAAGTTCTTGTAGAATTCAGCAGTGAATCCATCAGGATCTGGGCTTTTCTTTGTTGATAGGTTTAATTACATTTTCAATTTCATTAACTGGTATTGATTTATTTATAATTTTCAAATTGTCTTGATTCAGCTTTGGTAATTCACATGCATCCAGGAATCTATACATTTTTTCTGTGTTTTTCTTCTTATTAGAGTACAGATTCTCATAACAGGTAATGATGATCTTTTGGATTTCTGTAGGATCTGTTGTAATTTCACCCTTTTCATTCCTAATTGCATGGATTTGGGTCTTCTCTTACCTTCTTTTAATAAGGTTGGCTAAGGTTTTGTCAGTTTTATTTAATCATTTAAATACCAACTCTTTGGTTTATTGGTGTTTTTTTTTGTATTGTTTTCTTGGTCTTCATTGCACTGATTTTTGCTCTGAACTTTTTAACTTCCTCCCTTGTATGAGCCTTGAATTTAATTTGCTCTTCTGTTTCTAGAACCTTGAGGTTCAACATTAGGTTATTTATTTGAGCTTGCTCTGTTTTTCTGATGTTGGAATTCACTGCTGTACATTTACCTTGTAGGACTGTTTTAATTGCATCCCATAAGTCCCAGGATGTTGAATTGACATTATTGTTTAATTGTAGAAAGTGTTTTATTACTTCTTTAATTTTATCTGTGACCCATTGGTTGTTTTTTTTTTTGGTACCGGGGATTGAACTCGGGTCCTCGCACTTGCAAGGCAGGCCACCTAACCGCTGAGCTAAATCCCCGGCCACCCATTGGCTGTTTATGGGTATTATTTAATTTCCATGAGTTCATGTGTTTTTTTGTGGATTCTTTTGCCTTTGATTTCCAATTTCTTTTTTTTTAATTAAATTGAATTTATTGGTACATTCTAGGTAAACGGTACAGTTACATTCATTACTGGGATCTTGTACCTTTACGTGCCAGGTCTTGGTTCTGATTTTTTCCCCTTGTTCCCACCCTCCCTTCACCTCCTCCTCCCTTCCCCACCTTCAAACACTTTAATTCCATTTTTACATTTTCTCATATTTTTTCCCTTTTCCCTTGTTACCCTTTCCCTTTCCTTCTCACTGTCCCTATACCTTTGGTCCTTTTCTTCCTATTTCACATTGCTAATTGTCCTGTTAGGTTGATTTCCAATTTCATTGCACTGTTGTCTGATAATAAGCATGGGATAATTTAAATTTCTTTGCATTTACTTAAACATGTTCTATGAGCTAGTTTGTTGTGTATTTTAGAGAAAATCCCATGTAGTGCTGAGAAGATTGTGTACTCTGTTGTTGTTCGGAGGAACACTGTGTAGATATCTATTAAGCCCATTTGTTTAGTGGTTTGATTTATGTTATGGTTTGTGTTTAGATGTATCCCCCCAAAGCCTTCCGCGAATGAGGTGGGGCTATTTCAGAGGTGGCTAAATATAGATTGTGTCATTGATTAATAGCACAGTGCTGAGCCTGCGGACACTAGGATTAAGGGTGTGAGTGCTACATGCCCAAAGGAGCAGGAAGATGCAGTTCAGGTCCCTTGTTGCTTGTGCTGTCTTCTGCTGCCATGAACTATTGGAACCAGCTGATTATGGACTGAAACATCTGTGAATTGTAAGCCAAATAAACTTTTTTACTTTTAATTTATGGTGTAGGGTATTTTATCTTAGCAATGAGAGAAAAATTTAGCTCTGATTTTTCTTTGTTGGCTTTTTGTCTAGATGATCTTTTTAGTTGTAACAGTCTCCCGTTACAATTGTATTAGTATTCATCTGATTTTTCATATTCATTTGTGTTCATTTAGTGTAATGGAGTTAGCTTGATTTTTTTGTGGTCCCTTGATATTTTTAAGAAGCCTTTCATTTGATGATCATGACTGCAACCCTGTCTTCTAGATTTGATATTTTATCTTCACACTGGTTGATTCTGTTGTGTATACTTTCAATAGAATTTTTAATCCCCTGGCTATCTGTTTGAATCTGTTTTATGGAATCCAGTTCATTTCTATATTGGGCATTCATGGTTTCTCTATCTTTCCTAAGCTCCTCTATTTTTTTATTTGTATCTACTCTAGATTCACTACCCATTTCCTTCATCATGATCATCATCTCTTTAATTGTCTGTGTAATTATTTCTCTCTTTTTTCTGGCTTGTTACTTCTACTGCTACCATTTTTGAAAATTCATCTGGGTGGCTTTTAATTTCTTCCACCTCAATGTCCCCTGGATTTGCTTTGGGCAAATAAAGGGTTTACAATTGCATCTTGCCTTTCTTTCTTCTCTCTCTCTCTCTCTTATTTGATTTCTGCACTGAGGCTTGTAAATTACTTACGGTAGGTGGCTTTATTACTACCATTGATACCTCATTAGGAAATGACTACTTTTCAGAGATGTCCTCTAGTCATAGCTAGCTTTTGGCCTTTGAGTCTGTCCTAGAATACTGCCTCTTCTGTTGATTAGGAATGAAAGGTTGAAGCTTGTTTGGTTTAGCACCCAACTCTTTGGTACTGGACTGTAGTATTGCTTATCTATCCCAGATAATCTAGGTATTGGCATACAAGGATGATCAGTTGATCAAAGCAACTATATCACTGTGGCTAAATACAATCAGTAATAACAATAGCATCATCACAGGTTGGAAAATGACAAAATGTTATAACTAATTATTTGCCACCTTTAACCCTAGGTACAAGATTTACAGTTATATAATAAAATCTAAGCCAAATCAAAAAATTACATACAGTAAATATCTATTCAATAGAGAATAAGGGGAGGAAATTTAAATGGGAGAAGAGGAAAAAATAGAGAATTAAAAAGGAGAAAGAGATGAGAAGCAAGGCTGAAGGACAAAAGAAGATTACCCCAGCTTCAGGAAACTGGTAAAGAAGACAGGAGGAAAGTTAAGAATGAAAAGAAAAAAAATAAGCAAAGACAAAACATAACAAAACTACAATGTTCACCCTCACAAAGATATAAAAACAATCAGGAAAAAAAAAAGAGCAAACATTTTAAAAAAAAGCAAAGAGAAAAGTTTCTCTGTGATTTCAAGCCTGTTGGTTTTCTTCTGGGTTCTGCAGTTTTGTGGCAGTGTCCAGTTCAAGGCATGACTCTGCTCTCAGTGGTAGACAAAGTAGGCAGTCAGACCCCGTATCCATGTTGGATAATCTTGGCAAGCTGGTGTTAATAATAAGGTGGGGTGTTGGTTCTGGGACTTTTAAATCCTTGGCAGTTCAGGCTAAACCTTACCTCTGGTGGTACAGTTGGGGCCTGAGTTGTTTAACTTACAACAGTCTGGGTGTCTCTTCCTGGCTTGACCGCAGCTCACTGACCGTGGATGTCTCCTGTGGTTATCCCTCACTCAGTCACAGTGATAGTTTAGCACTAGGAGCCCTGAAATGAATCTAACCTGCAACTTTACTGAGTACTGGTTTCAGTTGGCCCCTTTTAAAAATGGTGTTTGAGCACTTTCTTCGGGGAACATGGCAATCAGTTGCGCTAGTTACTCACAAGCTAATGTAGCACACAGCATTGACTTTTCCATTCCACTGGTGCACTTATTCTTGGAAGCCTCTAGAGTTGCTTGCTTTCACTATGTCTCTGCAGATTTGATCTTCCTTTCCCATGCCATGAGCCAGGATCTAGGGAAAAGTGCAGATTGCCCCTTCCTTTTTTTGTATGTGGTCTGTCTCTTGAATTTCTCTGTAGGGTCTAATTTTAGCATCAGATCCTTCCTGGGTCCCAGGGTTCACTTTTCTCCCCTTCTTTTCTTTCTCAAGTTGTTATTTTCAGTGTCTAGGTTCTGAATCTTGGAGAGGGTGATTTGTTGCTGCTTACCTCTCTGCTATCTTCCTGGAAGTCTTCCCTTCACCTCTTCACGTTCTTAAAGTACAGTTAGAAAAGATGGTGCTGAGAAAGTTACTCCTTCCCACTTATTTCATTTTAAAGAGCACCTTAGGGCCATTCCTCCTTCCATTGTCCTAAAAGAAGTAGAGAATCTCATAACAGAAACCCAGATAATCTCTGATGCTCTAGGCAAGAGCACATGTAAGTTAGATCTCCTTGCCTGACTTTCAGTCTTCTTTATCCTTAGTTAGGATTCATGAATGGGCACACTGCATCTCATGCAGGCAATTAAGATCAGACTGATTTCTGGGACAACCATACATGTTAAAAGCCCCCAGAATGACACAGTGCCCTGTCAGTCATTCCTGACAATCACAGGTAGAGTCAGGGAGAGTCACCTGGGCTGAGGTGCATATCCTTTAAATTCTGAAAGCCTGATTTATCTGGAGGCTGCTGTGTGCTGTAATCTCTGTGCAGTTCTCTGTGCCTTTGTTTTCCTGTCACCCTGGCACCACTTTTCTGTTTGTACCATATTTTTGTCAGCACAGATTTACCCTGAGTACAACTTCCCATGACCTTCAATAAATATAGCTGCTTTCTACTTGCCATGGGTGTGTGCTTGCAATTAATTTCTTGTCCTACAGAAAAGCTTGTATTTTACCTGCTGAAATAATCACATGGTAACACACATTATTTTCTTTTTACCTAGATTGGATGTCAGGGGCAGTCATTACCATGTGCTTGCACTGATAATCATGTCCTTTGCTCCTCTGTACTTTAGCATATTCACTTGTTAAACAATCCCACTATGTTTGTCATAGTTTAGAACTAAAATGTCTCATGTATTCAGAGCTGGGGACTTTGGAAGGTCACTGTGAGATAGGAGATGAGGATGTGGCAAAATCTGGCTGAGGAAGCAGGTATGACCTGTTGATTATAAGACTGGCACATGTGCAATACATTTCCCAAAGCCCTGCATATGGACTTCTTATGAAAACTTGAGCAAGTTTTCAATAGGATATGTAGAGGTACAGCATCACTCAACAACTAGGCCACACAATGAGGGGTCTGACAGGAGAGTTTATTAGGGGAGGCAAGTCAGGGGAGAGAAAAAGGGAAGAAGAGAGACGAGGAAGAATAGAACAAAGAAAGGAAGGTCCTTTTATTGGTTTTGGGCTGGGCTATTGCTTATTTATGAGGAGTGGGCTACTTTTAACCTATCACAGGACAGGTTGCCTTTTATGGGTTTAGTCCTGCAGAAACTTAGGTTTGACTCCTCCGGACCACTGTGGCCTTGGGGGGAGGGAAACTAAAGATAAGAGCATGAGGTCATTTTAAGAGGCAAGAACCAGGAGAATGAAACCTGTGATGGCGGGATCAGGTCTCTTAACAGGATGCCTAGACCTGACATCAGCCTGAGACATGGGCTTCTGGCACCATCTCTCAGGAATCATATAGAGTAGTTCTCATAGGTTCCCTTGGATTTTTAACAGCAGGAGAGGAAAACCATGAAGAGCTTGCCATCATAACTTTCCACGATAGCCTATGCTGCATTTCCCAGACACAGCATGTCCTTTTATTTTTGCTCTTACCCCCTTTTTTTTTCTATGTACTTGGCCCAAGCTTGCTCTGTAGAGCTAATTTCTCTCTCACTTTTCACTTTTGTGTTCTCAAATAAACTTTGTCACTGTTTTCTGCTCGTTTCATTCAATAACTTGATTGAGACAAAATGAACCTGGAATCCAACTCTGGAAAGAGAAATGAGCAACCCTGAACCTGGTAACATTTATTTGGTGAGCCACCTTCTAGAAGTGTTAGGATCATGGCGATGCTAAACACATCAGTGGATGAGTTCACCAATGAGTTCCTAGTGTGGGACCCTAAAAATTGGGCCCAAATTCCAAGACCCCCCACTTAGCCTAACTAACTCTATTTTGAGCTGAAAAGCCATCTGGTGTCAGGGCCAAACTTCAAATTAACTCAGGCAGTAAAAATTCGCTCGGTTTGCTTAATTTACTTAGTTGCGATAAGAACAGAATCAGGTGGATGGGAGGAAGGCCATTCCAACCTCAAGGAGAAAGAACAGGAGGTCCTATACAGATAAGAAGAGTACACTGCATCCTTGAGCATACTAACCCCTTTTTGAACCGACCCCCTCCCTAAGCTAAAGTAAACTCCTTCCCACTTTTGCAAGAGCCCCAGCAACATCCAATAGATTTAGAAAATTAGAAAAGAAGCCAATAGAATAGAAAGAACTTCAAGCCACCCAAACCCTATAAAAATAGGTTACTTTAATGGGTCAGGACTTCCAGTTTGGAGCCGCTGCGACGGTGACACTGGGAGTCCAGGCTCAAGCTTGCAATAAACTCCTTGCGTATTTACATCAGAAGAGTTTCCTGGTGGTCTTCTTGGGGATTTTGAGACTTGGGCACAACAATAGCCGTATGTGCTGTTAGGAGATGGGGGTTGATGGGAACAGGAAAGTCACAGGAAGCATGACCTGGAAGGGTGTGTTCTTGTCCTGGCCTCCTTCAATGTTTCTCTGCACCCAGGCTGCTGTAGAATAAGCAGCTTTCCTCTGCCATGCCCTTCCACCATGCTGTTTCTTTCTTGGAGAGAGCTAACTATGAACTGAACCCACTGGAAACTGTGAACATCTTTAAGTTGTAACGTTGGGTATTTTGTCTAAGTGATGAGTAAGTGACTAAGATACTGTACATTCTGTGCTTGCACGTGTATAACTGCAAAAAATCACATGCAATTGCACACCTATTTCATTTTTTTGATTGGTTGTAACAGTTTCAAATTATTTTATTAAGGACAGTTGGCAGGGCAGGGTGGTGAATGCCTATAATCCCAGTACTTGGGAAGCAGAGGCAGGAGGATCACTGTGAGTTCGAGGCCAGCCTGGACTACATAGTGAGTTCAAGGCCAGCCTAAACTACATAGTGAGACCCTGTCTCCAATAAATAAATAAATAAATAAATAAATAAATAAATAAATAAAAAGAAAGAAAGTTGTAGGAATAGCACAAATATTTGCCAATTATCCTTTATTCAGGTACCTTCATTATGAATATTTCCATGCTTGCTTTATTTATTATTCTGTTTGTTATGGCTTGCATCTAAGTATACCCTGAAAGCCTTATTCAGTCATAGGTGAGGAGTTTCCAAGGTGGCTGGATTAGGGTGTGTGAATGTGGATTAATTTGTCCATCGCCACCTATAATCCTTCACATTTAGCAGGAAGTACATGCACGTGATGGCGATACAGACGGTCGCAATGCACAGGATGACCAGCAGCAACATCGTGAAGCCACTGACATAATACAACTTCTATGCCCAGAAAGACATGAAGATGAAATACATTTCAATAAAGATTTAGGCAAAAGGTAAAATATCTCCCAGGCAGACAAAAGCTGCAAGCTCTATAAACCATTTTTTCTCTGGTTATATTGACATGGCAAGGGAAGTTGGGCTGGCCTGACAGATTTTAGCCAACTATTGTACCAAGAAGGCTTAGAAGAAGAATAACAAAAAAACTGATGCAACAAACAGTCACCATTGTGGCTCTTGAAGCAGGGTAGTAAACGACTATAAAATTGATGAAGAAGGCAGTGCCACACACCATAGCTGGGATAAGAAATGCCCCAATAAACATCTGCTTCATCCATCTCTTTTGTCCTTGCTAGTGTACAGACCTTCTCCAAAGTAAACATTCACTGGAAATGTAGCAGCATCCACAAATATGGCTGTACTGAGTGAGTACTGATCCTCTCTATATATATAAATCTTCTATCATCCCAACAATAATAACAATAAGAGACAGTGAATGTCTGACACCCAGAGCCAGCAAGAGAGGAAATATCAGTGGGTGACTCAGTGGTTGAAATACATCTCCATGCACCTGTTTCCATTCATACACATCTCCCAGGTCTCTATCTGTATCATTCATTTCTTCTTTACTGGGCCAAGCATAATCTTTTCTTAAAGTTCTCATTAAAATCATTGAGACTAAGCTCACCAAGAAGAACACAATGAAGGAGTTGAAAATTGAAAAAAAAAAAAAGAAAGAATTCTATGTTGAAAAAAGAACAGATCAAGATATTTGTTTATTAGATCATCAAATTTTATATCTGATTTTTTTCACTTTACTGAATACATGTGAATTTTAGTATTTGGAAACAGCTTCACCTTTCCTTTACTAGTTAGATTAGTATGAACAATTCCATTGCCATTAAAATGTATTTCAAAATTTTTATAGGTCTAAAGATAATAATCTTTTCCATTTTCATCTGCTTCTTACAGAGAAGTCACCTATGTACATCTGCTACCAATAGTGAATTTTTAATAGCATACACAAATGCATCTCTTTTCTTTTCTCTCTTTCTTTTTTCTTTTGGTACTGGTGTTTGAACTCAGGAGGCAGCCCTTTTCTCTCTTTTCTTTATCTAAGTCAGTTTCACAATAAGTAGTTGGAATAACATCATCTTTAAATTTTATATCCAGACCACTGAATTCCAATTCACCTCCTTGAAGTGCTTTTCCAAGAGTTTCATGGTAGTGACTGATACTTTTTTATGGCCCCAACACAGAATGGAAGTGAAAAATACTTGTGTGTTTCTTGGCGATTATGGTAGAGCCCAAT
This sequence comes from Fukomys damarensis, assembly GCF_012274545.1. Lineage (NCBI taxonomy): Eukaryota > Metazoa > Chordata > Mammalia > Rodentia > Bathyergidae > Fukomys > Fukomys damarensis. The sequence continues at coordinate 57,968,951 of NW_022900936.1, forward strand.
ACTATTCATCCATATGACAACTTCTCTTTATCTTTTTTTTTTCTCTCTTTATCTCGATACTATAAGGTATAGCCAGAAGAAGGGGAGCAGGATTTTGAGGAATCACAACAGTGCCCCAGGGGATCTCTGAGCATGTCAGTAATTGTTTCTAATGAGGCAGCTGGGGAAGGGGTGAGGAGAAAAGTTCCAAGAGAGGCCTCAGGCTGCTGGCCTTTAGGTGGCCAGCTAGGATGAGTGACCATGTTCTCACCTCTAGTTTTTAATGCTTGCCTCACCACTAGGCTCTAAGCCAGCTTGGGCGGGAGGGAGTGGGAAGGAAAACTGGAGAGAATCAGGAAATGGTGGCTGTTTCCTGGTGAGCATTCATCTTTCATGATATAGTAGCCCCAGAGAGCCAAGGAGGAAGCAGTCCCAGTCCCGGGGTGCAGCAGACCTCCAACAGCTTTTCTTCTACATTCACTTCCATCTTACGTTCTACTTCACTGAAAAATATCAGTGGCCCTCATCAAAGGCCACCTGAGATATACCTATACTTAACACTAGGCTTGACTCATTGCAGTGATGGTGAAGGCACCCTGTGGAGAACTGCAAGGGCTTCACAGTGAAAAGGTGTTAGAAAGGACTTACCATGGATTTGGATTTGTGTTCAGTGATTTTGAAGGAGGATTTAAGAAGTGAGCTTTTGTCCTGGAGTAGATATTGTCAAGAGGTTGTGCTCATTGTATGGTTGAACATCTTAATAAATCTTATCTAGAAGGCAGGGGAATAAAGTGAAGCTAAAGCTAAAACAGGCAATGCAGGAGTCTTCATTCATATTAGCCTACCTGGGGATATTTAGTCATTTTTTTGTGGTTTGAGCTATGGTTATGTTTTCGTTTCTGTTGAGATGTAAATCACATTGGACTTGTTTTGGTCTCATAGTCATAGGCTTTGTTTAATACTGTGGGTTGTGAAGTTTCTTGTGTTTAACAGAATAGTTTATTCAAAATTTTGTAGGGCAAGGATGAAAGCCTGTCCTTTATGGACTATGCCATTAGATAATTATCTCACTGTCTGACTTTTTGTAGAACTAGATTTAACTCTTTTTACCTTTCTTCAACGTTATGATTATTTTAAAAATATTGAAGTAGTAAAAAATATTACCCAAGAGAGGTATAGTCTCTTCTTAGATGCAATAATCATTACCATTTTGATATTTTTGCTCTCTTCGTATACTTACCTTTTTTGAAGCATTTGAAAGCAAGTTAGCAGACATGACATCCCTAAATTCTTCAGAGCAAATTTGTTAACTCCGTTCACTGACACAACCACAAACTATTAACTACCCACAAATGAATATCCATACATTTATACATGGGCCGCTAAATTATTACATTAACAACAACTCTAATATACACATCATATTCAGTCTTCTTCAATTGTTCTGTCTTTCATACCTTTTTTTGGTTTTGTTTTGTTTTTGGTACCGGGAATTGAACTCGGGGCCTTGCGCTTGCGAGGCAGGTAGCCACACCACTGAGCTAAATCCCTGGCCCCCTTTATAGCTATTTTTTGAGAACGAAGAACTCAAAATACTCAACTTTTTTGAGTAACTTCAATACCTTCTTCAAAGGAACATGATTTGATCATGCAATTCAGTTTTTCGCGCTTTGGACAAAGTATACATTGCCCGGTAGACTCAGGAGTTTGAAGTTGGGATGTAAGGATCATCCCGAGCATAACACAACTAATTTTGTTTTAGGGATTCATAAGGATCCTGATTAACCATCTTGTTAGCGAAGAGCAAGGGCACTCAGACGCCGGCAGAGGGCGCAAGACGCCACGGCAGGCCCCCAGGTGGTACTCCGAGGGCCGACGGAAGCCCGCGCGGGGTCCGG
>NW_022900936.1:57970863-58020942 GCF_012274545.1 Fukomys damarensis
GGGGTGTGGGGGTCGCGGCGGCGCGTGCGCGGTGTGGCCGCGATGGAGGGCGCTCGCACTATCCGCCAGGTAAGCGGCGTCGCCGGAGAGGGCACTCGAGCGGTGGCTTTACTGGTCAGTTTCCCTCTCGATTGCTGTTTGAACCTTGTCAGATGATGGCAATCGGTTTCTCGGTTCCCTTTCTCTCCGGCTCTTTGTTACCACGGAAACGGTTTCCTGCGCTTCCCGCGAGCCTCCCCGCTGGGCGGTGAGGAAACTGCTCCTCGGGCTGCCGAGCTGCTCCAGAGCCGCCCTCCTGCTGATGCCTCAGTCCCGGGCAGACCGGATCCGGCTCCGTTGCTGCCATTCCGACCTGGTGTTGTGTTTTTCCCCGCCTTACCCCATTCCCTTCACCGTGAGCCCTTGATAAAAGGACCCAGGTAGTTTCATCCCTGAGCTGTCAGCCAAGTTTTGAGTTTCAACGACTTTGCCTTTGGTTTACTACTTTATTTGATAAAATGGAAAAACTCGCTGCTAATCTTCTGGGTGAAAGCCTTTTGTTGCAGGGCTGTCTGTTTTTTTGTTTTGTTTTGTTTTTTTGGTATTTTGAGACAGGGTCTCACTATGTAGTTGAGTCTGACCTGGAACTCACTATGTAGCCCAGGCTGGTTTTGAACTCACAGCGAACCTCCTGCCTCAGCCTCCCAAGTGCTGGCATTACAGGCATGCACCACCACGCCCGGCAGGGTTGTCTGTTTTACATTAGTTGTGTGGATGCATGTACTTTCAGAAAACTGCAATCAGTGCCATACGATTATGGAGTATTAGTTTACCGAACGTAGAGATGTTCAAAAATTTGTTAAAGCACACCAATGAATAAATTTATTATTTTAATTGATTATAGATTACTACTTTGAAATAGGCAAATAGATATTCATAAACCCGGTCCGTCATTTATTTAACTATGTCCTTGGCACAAGCTGTTCAAGGTAAAGTGTGAGCAACACAGGATCCCTGTTTTCAGTAAACTATCCCGTGATTAGAGAAAATCATTTCCCCAACTGGAGAGTTGAGATTGACTTTAGAGCAATTAGGTGACTTTTCCAAGAACTGCACAGCTAATAAATGAGCTAATAGGTGTTGTAGCCACCCTACAAATCCAGAATTGACCCCCCAAGATCTGATGGTCACACACACACATCAGGAGGATATGAAGTGGTCTCTTACATACATAACTGAGGTCTCTAGCGAAAACCAGGATGACCTGTCAGGAGCAAGGATAGGAGACTGGTTTTTGCTGTTTTTATTGTGATCAGGGAGTGGGACCTGGGTGAGTTTCTGTGAACCGAACAGGGTTGCTTAATGTGAGTGTCCCACCCACACCAAAGAAAAGAGCACCCAGGCCTTATTTCCAACTTGCCTGGAAAAGGAAGAGGGAGGAGTGAAATTTAAAAGTTGTCCACAAGCAAAGGTTAAAAATTGAATCAGTCTTCTTATTACAGTTCAATGATGAATGATTGAAATGGGGGGGGTGTTCTTTTTTTTCCCTGATTTTTTTTGTGGTACCAGGGGCTGAACTCAGGACCTTGCAGTTGTGAGGCAGGCACTGCACTACTGAGCTAAATCGTGGGCTTTCATTTAATTTTGTTTAAATTTATTTAAGAAAGCCATCTGTGGCTCTCTTTCAGGCCTTCAGCCTAGACTAGTAAGGAACATGAAAGTTCCATTGAAAACACTGTTCAAGAGCTGAAATTGTATTTTGAGAAATGAGTAAATTTTTATTACTGTTGGTAGTATCTGGAGTTCTAAAGAGATTAAGGATGTCTTGGTGAGGACTTGTATTATGCCTTTGGTATAGGTGAACACATACTTGATTTTGACTTATAGTCTTGAGTATCTTTGAAAAAAAGGGTGTCAGAGTTCTTTACCTCAAAGGGAACAACTCTCAGGCAGTGATCTAAAAATTTGTAAAAGTGTAGGATGGAGCCAGTTGTTGGCCAGAGAATTTAGTGTTGAGAGGACTCCTGAAGTTCAGCCAGGTGTGCTGACCTCTGGGTCCGGTCCTTTATCAGGGACATCCTGTTCAGGGGATGAAAAGCATCAATTTTCTGAAGAGTTCCATCATATGTACTGTTTATTCCTGATCCTGTCCGTATGTATTCAAGTCCTAGTGCTGTTCACTCAGGTGAACCCAACTTGCTCCTCAGGTAGACAGAGGTTCAGGAGAGGGATGACCTGTTCCAGAAACATGGCGTCTGCCTGGGTGATGAGAACAGGTCATGCCCTGCTGTGGCAGATGTGCTGGAAGACCCAGATTTGCCTCAGTGGGGATCTTGACTGTAAAGTCTGCAAAGCTGTCAAGGCACTCTGTGAGTAGCCAGGTAAATGTATATGTCAGCTGGAGGTGAAGTCAGAGTGTGGCCGTTGAAAGAGGCAAGGAACAGAATATAGTAGCCTAACCTATAATAACAAAATATTTATGACCTAATAATAATAACAATAATAATTAATAATAATAACAATGAAATATTTATGATAGACAGTGATTTCAGTGGTGTTGAGATAGGGGCCATTAGGCCCCTGTAGCATCAAAGATGCAGAAACCAATCCTGAGGCACCACTCACTCTCTCCAAGTCTGTCAGGCCACATTGGGCTATTTAAAAAGCAGAAGGGATAATCCTTTTATGCTGTGCCATGTTATTTTAATTGGGGGTTGGGGATGGTGGTTCTGAGGGTAGGATCTCACTTTCTAAAAAGGCAATTTGTAAACTCCAGAGACTTGATTTAATTTTGTTATTTATTTGTTCAGAGTGTCCATGGCTACACTGGGCATTCTAGGACAATATACATTATGATCATGGAGAATGTAGACAAGGCAATAGGTTTTTTTTTTGTTGTTGTTGTTGATACTGGGGATCAAACTTGGGATCTTGTGCTTGCGAGGCAGGCGGTGGAACCACTGAGCTAAATCCCCCGCCCTAGGCAAGGCAATAGTTTTGATGGTTAAGGTGAATTATGCCTTACAACTTTTATTATTATTTTTTGTTTGTTTGAGACAGGGTCTCTCTGTGTAGTGCAAGCTGGCCTTGCACCCACTATATAGCCCAGGCTGACCTAGAACTTTTATTTTTATTTATTTGTTTATTTATTTATTTATTGGGTACCAGGGATCAAACTCAGGACCTTGTGCTTGCGAGGCAGTGGCGGAACCACTACCTAGAACTTTTAGTGATCCTCTTGCCTTAGCCTCCCAGGTGCTGATATTATAGCTGTGCACCACTGGGCCCAACTAACTTTTGTTATTTTATGTGAAATAACTCCCTTAATATTATAGGTATAATAACTGTAATTTAAGTGCTAGTATTATAGCCATTAAGATTTGCCAACTTATGTATTCCAGCAGATGCTGACATTAATTCAGAATCTATGTTACAGAGGCACAAAAGTCAACCTTTTATCTCTTGGGAGTATAAATTACTTTAATAAATGTTCTACTTCTAACTAGGTCTAATTATGGACTTCTGCTTTGTTTCCTTTTCCCCTATTATGATTTGTTTCTTCTTCCTCTTTTGGGAGATTACTGGATGTACATGAAAGAAGTCCTTTCTCCCCAATCATATTTACAAATTTTTTCCTCAGAAGAGCCTCAAATCAGCATCACCAGGGTTAGAGGCTTTCTCACCACTGTGGTTTCTTCAGAGGTTTAAGAAGCCTGAGCTCAAGTTGGGTCGACTTTCTCCTTTGCTGCACTGCAAGTGCCATGCGTGCTCTTCCCTGGATCCCTGAGGGTCAGGGTTCTGGTTACAACAGAGGAAAAAGTGGCATAAAGTCTAATCATTGCCCTAAGTAGTATGTGGACTGGAAGCCAGTGCTTCCAGATGAGACATCTGATTTATTCTTTTTTTTTTGGTTTGAGGGATCGAACTCAGGACCTTGTGCTTGCGAGGCAGGCGCGGTGCCACTGAATTAAATCCCTGCCCCAGATTCATTCATTTTTAACTTCATTGTTTGTATTTACTTATTCTGTTGACGGACAGTGCAGTTTCCACTTTTGTCAGTATTACAAACATCCTTCACTCCATGTGCACATTAATTTGCTGGGCTGTAGCATATGCCTTAGACTCTTCTGGGCATTGCAGATTGTTCTCCAAAGTATTGTACCCACTGACACACCCACTACATCGTATTTGTACGATGTGAGCTTTTGTAGGCTAAGAATTTTTTTTTCATCTTTGTATCTCTAATGTCAGTTAAACTACCTAATAGGCAGTAGTCGCTGGCAGATATTTGTTACATGTATATATGAACTATAGAAACAAAAACAGTAATATCTGTCCTCTAAAAGTTTACACATTTTCCTTTAAAAAGTAATTTATATGTTTTAAATATTCTTTTGTTTTTAAAATGGGCATTTCTTAATAAATAAATTGTCTGATGCTTGTTTTCAGGTAATAAATGAAGGAGATTCAAGCCTTGCCACTGAGTTACAGGAAGAGCTGGAGGAAAATCCTAGGCCAACTGTGGATGAGAGTAATACAGTGTCAGCTAAAAAACAGGGACCACATTTACATAACTGGAGTGGTGACTGGAGCTTTTGGGTAATAGTTTTCATTTTAGAGCTTCATTTTATTCCTGATCTTTTAATTCTACGACAGCTCATATAATACTTATAATATTTTCTCACCAGCTTCTGGGTCTTTAGATGTTTTGACTTCAGAATCCCAGACATTTTTTATTATGCTCTCCTTTGACCACTAGAATGCGCTGTTGTCTGGTTTGATGGAGTGGAGTTAGCTGCTTCAGTTTCCTTGTGTGAAAACCCGTATTGCAGACCTGGGTTCCACTTCCAGATGTATCTTTAACTATATTGGCAAGAAACTAACATTATGTAAACCATATTTCTAAGTGTTACCGAGAAGCAACTATTTTATGCACATTTTGTGTAAAGCATTAGTTCTTGTATCTAAAAAGATGTCAAGGGTTTCAGATTCTGTTGCTGAATACTCGCTTGGTTGCATAACCAGGATGTGCCTCAGGTTTCCTTCAGTGAACTGAGACTGCTGTTTGTCAGTTAAGCACATTGACCTCTGAGAGTCTCTTTACGAGATCATTTCAGTTACTGTGTGAATGCTAGCATTTATTATATTTAAGGGCTCATCCAAAATCTAGCAATTCCGAAGAGAAGTATGAGCCATTTAATAGGAACCATAAGTGAAATTTATATAAGATTGTAAGGTATATATGATTTTAATATTAGTTCACTAGAAAGCTGATCCCTTGAGAATTAGGAATCTTTGATAGTAGATTTTCTTACACTTTCAGAATAGACTAAAATATATAATTTTGACAGGTTGTATTGATTAGTAGTGCCATTGCTCTCTTCATAATTAACAATTCACTTCATGGGAATGTTATTGAATTTTCTTTATGAGGTGGTCTTGCTATGTAGCCAAGGCTGTTCTTGAACTTGCAGTTTTCCTGACTCAGCTTCCCAGAGTGTTGGGATTACAGGCATGTGCGAGTACACTCACTTGTGATGTTATACAATCTTAATACAGCTAACAAGTTCTGACTTCCTGCTAAGAAACCTAAAATTAAAAGTATTTTTGAAAATATTTAATTGCTAAGAAATCTGCCAAAATAATAACACATTGTAAAATTCATGTCATCTATGTTGATTATATTATTTTTGGTCACATTTAGAAAAATTTTTTTTTTTTTTTTTTTGGTACTGGGGATTGAACTCTGGTCCTTGAGCTTGCGAGGCAGGCAGTGGAACCACCGAGCTAAATCCCTGGCCCTAGAAAAAGTTTATGACTGGCAGTACTTTGATTCTACTGCATTGTGATATTTATTTATTTATTTATTTTTAGTCTTTTGAGACAGGATCTAGTTTTGTATTCCAGGCTGGTCTTGAACTCATGGCATCCTTCTGCCTCAGCCTTCTGGGTGCTGTGATTGCAGGCATGTAACAGTAAACATGGCTACACTGTAATTTTTATATCTTAAATTATAGATGGGAGTCCATAGTTTGAAGGACTAAGAGTTACTGTGGTTACTCTTGGCAGATGTAAAGCAAAAAAAAAAGAGGTAACACAAAAAAAGGCAAAAGCAAGAGAATGAGAGAATTTAGAAATAGAAGGAAAAAGACAAAACGACGTATATGTACTAGATCCTTGGTTCTCAAAGTGCAGTATGGGCAGCTCATAGACTTGACATCACCAGGTGATGAGAAATGGAGACTTGGGCACAACCTCAGACCTACTGGATCCAGATCTTCATTTTTCACAGTATTCCAACTGATGTGTATGTACAGTGAAGTTTGAAAAACTCTGGTATAAAGTGTCAAAAGTCTTCTTTGGATCATTTGAAGTCCCTGTGATTATTGCAAACATATTATCATAAGGGACTTTTGTATGAATGCACACAGAATAGACTTAAAGACAAATACAGAAATATTAGAAATTTTATAGGCTTGTTAAGTTCCCTGGGGTGACCTTGAACTTGGGATCCTTCTGCCTCAGCCTCTAAAGAAGCTGGGATTACAGGTGTGTGCCACTGAACCCAGCTTACCCTGGGCATCTTAATGTGGAGGCCAAAGGTCTGTGTATCTAAGTTAACTCTGTTTTAGAATGTACACACATTCTGATAAATGCATCATTAGGTGATTTCCTCACTGTGCAAACATAAAATGAACCTGCATAGATCCAGGTGGTATTGTCATTTATTAACATTATCAAGTATCATATGTTGCGCATAATTGTATAGGCTTTTGTATGACCAGCAGCATAGCAGGTTGGACGTGCAGCCTGACCACAGTATACTTTAAGACTCTCCTGGCATCAGTAGGTGATGGGAATATTTCAGCTTCATTAATTGTATAGGATGCCATTGACCAAACATCATTGTGTGGCGCATGTTGTACTATAACTGGTAGAAATAATGTTCAAGAAGTCTTGAAAGTAAATAATGAGTATTTTCATTGCCATTTTAAAACTGTACTTCCATCACTTCACCAAGTCTCAATTTTTTTCATTCTTCTGGCAATAAAGTAGGAATTGAATATATACAGTAAGATGGCAGAATTTACTGCAGAATCTTCCATTAACACAAGGAAGCTAGTAGCATAACAAATGCTGTATTCATAAAGCACGTGATCTGGTATTTAAACAAAGATTAAGGATGTCAGAGACATTTCACTGGACTATCCAAGGAACCTGGAGTTTTGCCTTCTCATTTTAGGAAGGCTATTTTCTTTTTTGGTAAATATCTCTGATTTTTTTTGTTGTTTTTTGTTTTTGCTTTGGTTGATTGTTTTATTTTTGGTACTGGGGACTGAACCTGAAACCTTCACTAAATCACTAATTGCCCAGGCTGGGTTCAAACTTTTGATTCTCCCACCTCAGCCTCTCAGAGTTCTGGGACTACAGGTGCACCACACTACAGCTGGCTAATCATGCTTTTAACCAGATTTGAACAGAAGAATGGCCACTTAACCTGGACAGAAATAGATGGAGTGTTTGCTTTCGTATGTCACATAACCATCAGAGTTCCTCCCCACAATGCGTTGTACTTGCTGGTGGTTGTACTTGTTACATTCCTTCTTTTTTTTCATACCAGGGATTGAACCTTGTGCTTGCAAGGCAGGCAGCTGCACCACTGAACTCATTCCCTGGCCCGTCACATTCCTTCTTGATAAGAGTTGTGATACCCTTTTCTGTGTTTATTTCTTCAGTGCCTGAGTGATACATTCCCTCAAGTCCTACTCCATCTCTCCTGACATGCCCACAGTTTTGGGCAGACTTTTGGTTGCGCAGGGTTACTATGGAGCAGGGACCAGAGGAGCTCCCCACTCTTCTGAACTATATTACATCTTTAGGAAGGTTTTTACCAAAAGGAAGAGATATTCTTAACTTGAATACTTTTGGTTTAGGCATTTACAGAGTTAAGTTCCAGAACCTGGAAAATTCACTGGTATAGAATAACTCATAGTCTGGCCTGGTAAGTCCATTGTTTCACAGTTGTGAATTTGGCAGGTGACGATATAATTGAACAAATTGGGAATTGGAAATAAAATATCTGAATAGTGCCATTCCTACCCTGGTTATTTTACTGTGTGGTGATCTTTAGTGTCATACAACCTGTCATGCCTCAGTTCTGTCACTTGTAAATTAGAGCTTGGATCACAACACTAGTGTCTTGAGTCCATTAAAGTCATTTGCTGTTTAACTTAGTGAGTGTCTTTCTGATTGTATGACTTTTAGGGAGTATAATTAAATTTTCATAGTTATTGATAAGGTCAGCAGCTTCCTATTTCCTATTGTAATCCTGTTATATAGATAGGAATCTCATTATTTTTATTTTTATTTAGGTGTTAAAATATTTAATCCTAGAATGTGGGAAATTTTGAACTCATAAAACAAAATATGTGAATCGAATAAATGATGTTGAAAATTAAGTTAATGGCAAATAAATACTTATACTTTTGCTCTTTAATTGTTAGTAAAAATAGAAAACAAAAGAAAAAAAGCCCCAAACAAAAAAGTTTGTTTCTTCCTGACTACAATAATGACATATTGCAGGTATAGTAAGATCCCAGAGGAAAAGCAGGCAGATCTATGACAGGTACATTTATTTAGTGCAACTTCTCTTAGTGATACAGAGTTAGCAACTATTGGGAATAGAAAAGGCCTTTGAGAGTTCCAGTTGTGTGCAGTTAGAAGATGATATACTTGCTGGATATTATGATAGAAATAATAGGTCTTTGGATAAATATTTTATTAAGTATTCTTTTGTATAAATACTTTGTATAAATCTTTTGCAAAATACTTTGGTATTTTATGATGTTCCCTTTTAAAAATATTTGTCAATAGCCCTCTTGTACATGAACAACAGACTCACTGAGAAGAACTGGAGAAACAACTCCTTTCACAATGGCACTCCCAAAAATGAAATATCTAGGAATCAATCTAACAAACGAGGTAAAAGACATCTACTCTGAAAGCTATAGCACTCTGAAAAAAGAGATCAAAGAGGATATCAGAAAATACACATCCCTTGTTGTGACATCCCTTGTTCTTGGGTAGGAAGAACCAATATAGTGAAAATGGCCATAGTTCCAAAACTGCTAGACAGATTCAGTACAATCCTGATTAAAATTACAACAGCATATTTTATAGGACTAGAGGAAACAATTCAAAAATTCCTTTGGAGCAAGAAGACACCTAGAATAGTAAAAGCCATTCTAGGTAACAAAGACAAGGTGAGGGGTATCGCAATCCCCAACTTGAAACTATACTACAAGGCTACTGTGATAAAACAGCATGGTACTGTCAAAGAAACAGACCTGAGGACCAGTGGAACAGATTAGAAGATGCAGAAACCACTCCAGACATCCTTAGCCATCACAACTTTGACAGAGAAGCCAAATACCCTCAGTGGAGCAAAGATAGCCTCTTTAATAAATGGTGCTGGAAAAACTGAATTTTAATTTGCTAGGGATTAAAACTAGACCTGTATCTCTCACCATGCACTGTACTAAAATTGAAATAGATTAAAAATCAATATTAAAACAGAAACACTAAACCTGCTAGAAGATAGGATAGGTAGAACTCTTGAAGACATTGGTGTAGGAAAAGACTTCATGAACAAAATCTCAGTTGCATTTCAAGTAACAGAATCAACAACTGGGACCTCATCTTATTGCAATGCTTATTCACAGCAAGAGAAATCACTAACAGTGTGAAGAGACAACCCACAACATGGGAAAACATTTTTACAAGCTATTCCTCAGACAAAGATCTACTATCTAGAATATATAAGAAACTTTTAAAAAATCAGACCTCCCAGACTTAAAGACCCAGTCCAAGAATGGGCATCTGAGATGAACAGACATTTCTCAGACAAAGAAGTAGAAATAGCAAATAAACATATAAAAATGTTTAACATCACTGGACATTCAAGAGATACAAAGGGAAACAATGCTGAGAGTCCACCTTACTCCAGAAAGAATGGATGCTATCAAGAAATCAACCAGTAACAAATGCTGGCAGGCTGTGGATAAAAAGAAACCCTTCTCCATTGTTGTTGGTAGTGTAGACTGGTGCAGCCACTGTAGACATCAATATGGAGATTCCTCGAAAAACTAAGATTAGGGTTCCTTTTGACCCAGCTATTCTCCTACTATCTTCCCAAAAGAATTAAAGGCATCGTACCATGGTGATGTGTGTGCACCCATGTTTATAATAGTTTGTAATGACTAAATCTTGGAAACAGCCCAAATGTCCATTAACTGGTGACTGGATAAAGAAGATGTTTTTGTTTTGTTTTGTTTCTGTCTTTTTAAATAGATGGAGTGCTACTCAGTCATAAAAAATGAGAAATTAGAGACATTTATAGTTAAATGGATGCACATTGAGGTCAAACTCTAAAGTGAAATAAATAGGATACATATGTATAAATGTTGAATAGTTTCTCCAGTGTGAGAAACTGAAAGTGCAAATGAAGACCAAAATGTATAATAGACAGTGTGAAATAAGAAGAAAAGATCCAAAGGGGAAGAGGAAGTAGGTGGCAGGTAGGGGGAAGGGAAAGAAAAGATGAGGAAAGAAGAAAAAAATGGAAACAGTCATTTGTAAGTAGGGAGGAATGAGAGGGAAGGGGAATGTGGAAAAAAGAACCAAGATATATCATGTACAGGTACAAATTCCCAATGATGAATGCGATCATAATGTATACCTGAAATGTACCAATAAATTTAATAAAGAAATAAAAAATAAAAATATTTGCCATGTATGTACCTATAGTTGATTAGTTGGTAATTGTATTTTAAAAGTGGAGAAAGTTATAGTTTTCTGAATTGACTAAAGTTAAATGTTTTTAGAAGTCTAGTTTTTCTTTGAATAATTATATGTTTTAAACTCTTGAACAAATACACAGGATAAAGGAGATGTGCGTCTCAGATTTAAAAATCTAAGTTTTAAAAATCGTATAAGAAATCAGAGCTCTTGATTCTCTACTTCATCACTGATAGACTTACACATGATTATTATAGTCATATTATTCATAGATAAGTTTTTCTACTTATAAGTGGGAGATAAACTCTCCACAAACCTGATTTATAGGCAAATTATAACATTAATGTTGTACTGTGAAGTTTTTTTATAAGCCCAAGAGTATTAATTAGTGTGTTTGTAATATACTTTGGCAACTTTGCAGAAGAGGCTTCCCATGATTATATTGTTTTCCCTACAATCACATCTGGAGTATATTAAGGCTCATAAAGGCTATCTCCAATTTTTACTTTCATAACTGATTTTTTAAAAATGAAGCAATTTTAAAACTTTATGTTGGATTAAAAACATTTTATCTAAAAAAGTCTTAGAGCTATTAGATACTGTTTGATAAACTTGGATATCTTTTAACAATTTAGATTAATTATATAGGATTAAGAAGCAACTCTTCTGGTAGTAGAAAGAGGGGGCTCTTTAACTGAAATGCTCTTCTGTTCAAAGTACCTAGCTTGTCTGGGTTCACAAAAATAGCAAGGGAAGTGCCTAAGCATTGAAAAAGAGGAGTGAACTATTTTATTAGAGCTGTAAGCAATGAGCTAATGCTGATTTGGCTCTGAGGAGTTTGCTAACCTTACCCTTTATTGGCCACACAGGAGATGATAGGAGATGCTTGGGACTTACATGAGTTGGAACTGATAGTTCTTTAGAAGCCATGGCTCTTGAGAGTTATACTCTCTGTAAAATGTCAGCAAGGAAAGAATATCCACCTGTATTTGCAATTTGATACAGGGAAGCTTGTCTAAACCAGGGCTTGCGGTGGGGTAGTGTAACTTTCTTTTGAGAATACATGGTTATAGCCTGTCGCTCATGAAGTTTTGGGGTTTGAGTGAGCAGAAGAAATTCAATAAGTAGCATATTAGACCCTCCAAAACTTTAGATAATAAAGTTGCCAGGTAAAGGTTTAAAAGCTCTATGACATTAAAGATTTAGAGATGGAATTAAAAATATGATAAAAGGAGCCAGACATAGTGATGCATGCCTGTAATCTCAGGCAGGATGATCACAAGTCAGAGCCCAGCCTCAGCAGTTTAGCAGTTCAGTGAGACCCTGCCTCAAAAAAAAAAGTCTGGGAATGTAGCTCAGAGTGAAGGTCTTGGGCTTGTGTCTCTCCCGCCTTAGCCTTCCCAATAGCTAGGACTACAAATGTGCACCCCCATTCCCAGCATATGCCTCCGATGTCCCTTTAATCCCAGCACTCGGCAAGACTGAGGCAGGAAGATGGCAGGTTTGAGCCCAGCCTGGCCAATTTGCTGACTTAGAGAGACCCTGTCTCAAAATAAGGGGGAAAAAAAAAGACTGAGGTTATACCTCAATGTAAAGGCCCTAGGTTCAGTCCCAGCAAACACACACACACACACACACACACACACACACACACACACACACACATGCACTCCCACATGCACAAAGGAATAAATAAATGGAAAAGCATCCATCTTCATAGATTGAGAGAATTAATATTGTAAAAAAGGTGGTACTCATCAAATTCATGAATCGGTTCAGTGTCATCCTATAAATCCAAATTTATTTTTTTCTGGAAATTGACATGCTGAACCTAAGTTCATATGGAAGCATCATAGACTCAGAGTTGCCAAAGTAATCTTGAAAAAGATGAAGTTAGAAGATGCATACTTCCCAATTTCAAAGCTTACTACAAAGCTATAGTAAAGTGGTGTAAAGTTGTCATAACACTAGATTTGCATGAAACAGAATTGAGAATCTGGAAATAAACCCTTAAATTTATGATCTATTGACTTTCGAGAAGGGTGCTAAAGCAACATAGTGGGGGAAAGAATAGTTTTTTTTTCCCCCATCAAATCATGTTGGGACAATGAGATATATACATGTGAAAGAATGAATTTGGACCCTTACTTCACACCAAATATTAAAATTAACTCAAAACATAGAGCTAAATGTAAGAGCTAAAGCTATGAAACTTTCAGAGAAAAATCTAAGTATAAGTCTTTATGACCGCTGGATTAGACAATATAGTTCCTTAGAGAAGATACCAACATCTCAAGATGCAAAAGAAAAAAAAAAAGAAATTATTTCTTTGAAATTAGAAATGACTATACTTCAAAGAGACTATTAAGATAATGAAAAAAGTAGCTCAGAGAATATGAGAATATACTGTATCTGTAAATCAAATATATTTGATAAGAGACTTATACTAGGTAAAGAACTATTACAACTCAATAATAAAAAGGCGACACAATTAAAAGCAAAACTTGAAAAGACATTTCTTTAAAGATATACAAATGGCCAGTAGGCACATGAAAAAATGTTCAGCATCAAATTACACTACCATTTCACACCAAGATGGCTGTAATAATAAAGATAGATGTTAATTATCGAGGAGGTGGAAAATTGGAACTCTCATACATTGTTGGTGAGAATGTAAAATGGTACATCCAATTTGGAAAAGTTTGACAATTTCTCAAAATATTAGACATACAGTTACCATATAAACTAGCAGTTCTACTTTTCGGTATGTACCCAAGAGTATTTAAACATTTGCACAAAAATTTTTACATGGGTGTTTATAGCAGGATTACTAATAATAAGCCAAAGTGGAAGTAATCCAAATGTTAATCAAATGATGAATATTACATAAAAATGTGGTATGAAGAAATCAATAGGCAGAAGATTAGTGATTGACAGGGCCTGGTATTTTTCTGACACAGTGTTTTCTGGAATTAGTATTGGTGATCACACAGCCTTGTGAGTGTACCAAAAGCTCTTGGTTGCACATTGCAAGCAGTTGAAATGTGAATTATAGTTTCCCTTTTAAAAATGATTACCTTATTGGTATGAAATTTTGAGTGAACGTTTTCTTGTGCAACTAAAGGGTATTGCTTTGGGGAGAAGAGATTATATGGACAGATTCACTATCTGTTAGTAGCAAAACTTCAGATTCATCTCATTCCATAAATTTAAGTAATTGTTTCTTATTTCATTCTAGACCATGGCAGATATGTGTTTTCCTGTGCTTCTGAAGTAAGCTTAGCCATGTGACTTTTTTTTTGGTCATTGAAATATGAACAAAATGATGTGTGTCATTTCCTGGTGAAATCCTCTATGGTTTGGTACACTGTTTTGTATGTTTTTGGCTTGAGATGGTGGAATCTTTGTTAGCTTAAATGTCTGTGTGATTTTTTTTTTCTCTCATTGAGTTTATTGGTACATTTTAGTTGCATTCATCATTGGGATCTTGTGCCTTTATATGACAGGTCTTGGTTCTCATTTTTTCCCCTTATACCTGCCCTCCCTTCACTCCCTCCTACCCTTCCTATTTACAAACACTTTATTTCCATTTTTTCATTTTCTCATATTTTTTCTTTTCCCTTATTACCTTTCCCCTACCCTTCCCACTTTCCCTACACTTTTAGCTCTTTTCTTCCTATTTCACATTGTCAATTATATCATTAGAATCTTATGTACTATTTTAGTTTTTCACCCCAGAGAAACTATTCGGTATTTACACATGTGTGACTTATTTTTTTCACTTAGAAATATATTCTCAATTTGGGGTTAATTCTTTAGTCAGCCCATGGTGGACACAGTATGAGTGACAAATAAACCATTATTGGTGTAAGCACTGAGATTTTGGAATTGTTTATTTCTGTGGTGTAATCTTTCCTGTTTTGACTGACATACCAGTTTAATTTGCTCTTTTTCACTTTCTCTTATTGCAGTCCACTACCAACACTCATTTGAAATATCTACTTTTGAAGCTATAGAGTGTACTGCAGATAGTGAATCACTGAGATTTTCCATATCATTTTTTATTAGATGCCTGTTGTTAGGATTTTAAATGACTTATTGAATTTTATTGTATTTACATGTCTAAATAGGAACAAGTGTTGGAGTCACTTTGTTGCAGGAGGAATTGGCAAGTGACATGCACATAGAGATGAGCTGAATGGAAGTAAAATAAAGAGTTTATTTTGTCAGGCAAAGGTCAATCACTGGCACTGCCTTTTTGAGTGTGATTTGACCTTTGCTGACAAATAAACTTTTTATTATTTTACTTCCGTTCTGTGCTTTTCTGTGTGTGTCACTTACCATTTCCTTCCACAACAACTTAAAACAAGGAGATTATTTTTGAATATGATTTTAAATTCAGTAGCACATGGCTATAATTCAACACTCAGGAGGATGAGCCAGAGCTACATAGTGAGTTTAAAGACAGCTTGAACTATGTGTTGAGATCCTTTCTCAAGAAACAGACGGACGGACAAACAAACACACAGATTTTGGAGAACTACAAGAAAAGAGCAAATTGTCTCTAATGACAGAAACTTAAAATGTTTAAAAATATATTTTGGGGTCAGGGGTGTAACTCAGTGGCACCATGCCTACCTTGCAAATGCAAGGTCCTGAGTTTCCCAGGACTGCAAAAACAAAAACAAAAATGAAAACAAACAAACATAATATATATAAAGTAAAAATATTTTGCTATTTAAATAATATTTAAAATACATGTGTTATTGCTTCAATTATTTTATCTACCTCATTCTTTCTGTTCTCAGACTTCAGTTACCTGTATGTTAGACCTCTTCACTGTGTATTCGTGTCTTATCCTTTATTTTCTGTTTCCTATCATTTCTTTTAGAAGCATTGAATCTTCAAGTGATGGCTTATTCCAGAAAGAATTTTTGTACAACTGTCAAGATATCTGGGATTTCCATATTCCATGAGTAAAGATAAAGATGATTAGTCTTCATATTGTTAGTCCCTAGTTTTATTTTGTCATTCACAGAGAAAATGCTTTATGTGGTTCATTCCTTTCAAGTTTAGTGGAACTTGTTTTGTGGCCTAGGAAACTATCTCTTCTGGAGGATGTTCCATGTTCTTAAAAATAGTGTGTGTTCTGCAGTTGTTGAATGGAGCATATATTAGCCTTGCATTACTACAATACTTGAGGCAGCTAACTTTATAAAGAGGAAAGTTTTATTCAGTATTGGAGGTTCAAACCCAAGATTGGGTGGCCCCATTGGCTTCTGGTTAAGGCAGCAGATGACCCAAGCAGGGACATGTGTAGGAGCGAGTACTTGCATGTTGAGTCGGAAAGGAGAGAGTTTTCATTACCTCCTAAGTTCACCACTCTGGGGCCAAGCCTTTACATGTGGACCTATAGAAGTCCCTCATTTAAACCATAGTAGAGCAGTTAGATGAAGTTGGTGGATAATGTTCATTAACCCTGTCTTGTGGTTCTGACCCTCTGTCCTCAACATTGGTTGCTTCTGCTGTCCATACTTTTAGTAGAAATTTCAATCTCCTGAATTTCTGTTTGCTACCTTTTCATGAACTCTAATTGTTTGCTAAACTGGTGATTTGTGCTTTGTACTGTTTTCTTTGGCTAGCTTTTTATTACTGTCTTGTGTGAATTCACAGATTGTTTTATTAGGTTTATTACCTGTTTATAATTATATATTCTTTGAGGTTGCTGAGCACCTGTCGTAGTTACTTTTCTTGTTGCTGACACAAAATACCCAACATCCAAAGTTAAAGAAGGAAAAGTTTATTTTGGCTCACAGTTTGTAAAGGTTTCAGTTCATAATTGGCTGGCTCTAAGGCAGGGTGGCACATGCGAGAGGGTCATTGCAGAGCAGGCAGGAGGCAGAAGACAAGCAACAGCTGCTGCTGAAGCAGCAAGCAACAGTAGCAGCTCCTTTCTGTCCCCCCAAAATTCTTTTGTACTTTTGAATGAGTGATTTCTTTTCATGATCTGCAGTTTCAAAATCCAGCAAGTCACAATTTTCTTTGTCTAGCTTTATGGGCTGTATGTATTTTAGGTGTCCTCCTGCTCCAGAGGCCACTCTTGCTGTAAATCCCAAACTGTGGCAACCATCCAAGCTGAGATGCATCCTTGCTCACATTGTTATATGGAAAAAGCAAATGACCGGCCTCTGCTGGATGTAGGCTATGGGGTGGGGCTACAAGACAACTGCTAGACTTAATGCTAGCACTTTCAGACCTAGCCATCTCTAAAAGCCACACTTGCCAGGCTTGGTTTCTCAGGGGTCTGTGTCCTTGCAGGCCTGAATTTAAACTTCTCCATGGGGTTATGTCTAGTCCACACCTTTTCTGTGACTGTCTCCTATGGCTGGTCTCTGACTTAGTCACTGTTGTAGGATAACACTGGAAACTCAAGTGGATTTTATTTGTTGTTGTTCTGTGGCTTAGGTTTAAACAATAAATCCCTTCCTGGTTCATGAGGCCCAGCAGAGCAAATCAAATAGGCAAGGCAAGAAATTAAAAGGAGAGGTGGAAAAAGTAAAAAGAGTCAACAAAAGGCCATAATAGGACAATAATAAGTCAGTACATATCAGTTATAACCAGCAATGTCAATGGCCTCACCTCACCAATCAAGAGAAATAGACTGGCAAAATGGAATAAGAAGCAAAATCCAATAATATGTTGTATACAAGAAACACACCTAGTGCAAAAAGAAGCCCATAGACTGAAAGTGAAAAGATAGAAAACAATTCTCCATGTGACAGGCGCCCAGAAAAAACAGGGGCAGCAATCTTATTGGCAAACGTGGGTTTGATTACAGAAACTAATAAAGTATTCTCTAAATAATGAAAAAAAGAATAAGACTATAAGAGCAAGAAGCAATTTAAATATGTTCAGGGACCATTTTCATCTCCAGCCCATAGACTGAAAGTGAAAAGATAGAAAACAATTCTCCATGTGACAGGCGCCCAGAAAAAACAGGGGCAGCAATCTTATTGGCAAACGTGGGTTTGATTACAGAAACTAATAAAGTATTCTCTAAATAATGAAAAAAAGAATAAGACTATAAGAGCAAGAAGCAATTTAAATATGTTCAGGGACCATTTTCATCTCCAGAATTAAGGATTATTTTAATGTTACATCATTGCCTTTTCTCTTTTACTTTCCTTTTTAGTTTTATTTTAGGATTCCCTATTTTTAATGTTCATCCAGAGATTTCTTTAACTGAAATACCGAATAGTTTCTTTGTTGTGAAAAACTATAATAGTACACAGGATCCTAATGAGATAATTAATAATGTGAAGTGGGAAGTAAAGGGCTAAAGGTGTAGGGAAAGTGGGAAGGGTGGGAGAAAGGTAACAAGGGAGAGGAAAAAAAATATGAGAAACTGAAAAAATTGAAATAAAGTGTTTGTAAATGGGGAGGGGAGGAGGGGGTGAAGGGAGGGCAGGGACAAGGGGAAAAAATGAGAATCAAGACCTATTATGTAAAGGTACAGAATCCCAATGATGAATGTAACTGTATTGTATACCTAGATTGTACCAATAAACTCAATAAAAAGAAAAAAAAATCCCTTCCCCACATTGTGTCTAATTAAATACTTTGGCAATATGGCAAATGCTGCATTGGGTTTCTTCTCCAACTATAGCTTGCCATGGAGTTATTTCTGGAGTGAAACTCCACATAGTTTTGCAGTATACAATGGCCATGGTCTTTTCTTGAGGCTGGTGCTGCTGGGCAGGTCTGTAATTTCTCCCAGGGTATGGAATCCATGGGTGTGGAGTTAGTCAGTGGCCAGTGCACAGGGAGCATGGATCATCTGGTCCACAAGAGTATGGATCCATCCCCAGTTTTCAGTTATTTGAGATGATTGTTTTTAACAGTTTTTTTGTTCCAGCTACATATGTGGTTTTTCTGTAAGGACATACAAAATATTGTATACAAATCATATGCTTTTCAATTCTGTTTTAAGTTTATTTTCTAATACATTATAAATAAACAGAAATTTAATCTTTTTAATGTTTCAGATTTCAAGTTCCACCTATAAAGACAGGAATGAGGAATACAAACGACAGTTCACACATCTACCTGATACAGAGAAGCTGATAGCAGGTAAAAGAAAATAAAACTGAGAATGTATGAAAATAATTTTTTACCTCACTATCAGTAATAGAGATGAGTGACAGTTTATATAGAAAAATAAACCTTTGTGCTAAACAGGAAATCATTTTCAAGATAAACAGCATCTTTCTCATTCACAACTAGACAAGACAATGTAAAACCAAATTGTAATTTGGGAAGCAATTTCTGACTTGTAAGAACATTAAGTACTAAAAATGTAAGTAATAAGAAATGGTTTGTTACAGTTTCTTTTGGCACTTTTTTCATATGGTTTTGGAGGGAAAATTTAAACTTCCTGCTAAGTATATATTAAGTCACCTCAGAAAAATCTACTCTTTAATAAATATACTAGTGCAATTTAATAGACTGTACTATAAATCATATCAGTGTTATTGTTCTCATAGACTTTTTTGAAGTAGGCTTTGCGAGGAAAAATTTAGGTTTTTTTTTACAAAAGTGCTTTGTTTTTATTATCTTCTTATTATAGATTTATGATAATAAAATACAGATCTAGGTTTTTTGTTTGTTTCTTTGTTGTAGTAAAGGGAATTAAACCCAGGGCCTTTCCACTGAGATCTCCAGCACTGATTTTATTTTTTTGTTCTGAGACAAGGTCTCAATAAGTTACTACATTGGCCAGGTGAGACTCAAACCTGTGTTCCTTCTAACTTAGTCTCCTAAAGTACTGAGATTACAGGCATGTGCCATTGAGCCCAACTGTTTTAGTTTAAGGATATATTTCATTTAAAACATTTAGTTATGAGTTTCTCAGATTTTGATACTATCAGAGAATGCTTAAAGGAGTGTCCAAATTTCTAGATAATTCAGGACAATATAAATCATATAAATGAACTAAAATAATTTATAAATAATTATTTGTTACAAATAATGCATTCTCATGATAAAATTTTCAGATGCTACATAGTGCATACAATGAATATTGAGTGATTATTCCAACTAAAACCACTTAAAAATTCTCTCAGGGACATAGCCACTGTTAACAATTTTTATGTGTCATCAGAAAATTTCTGTATGTTTTTAGGAATGAATATGAACACATATATATTTATTCCTAAAATAACTTAAATAAGAGAACAATGTAATTATTTTTAATCCTGTTTGGGGCTCTTTTATTAGCACTGCAATGGATCCATACCATTCTTTTTGTATGTGTATGTGAAATTCTATTTTAAAAATATGTATATTTACAATACACAAACATGACAGTCATCTTGGGGAACTGGTATATATACATATGGTATCATAATCATTTTTACTTCCTTTTCCCCTCCCCATTCTCTCCTCTTCCCATCTCCATAAGGTCTACCTCCTTGTTTCCTAATATCTTTTTATTTTGCTCTTTCAGTTATTTATATTTTGAGTTTCTAATAAAAGAGAAAACATGATATAATATTCTGTGTCTGGTTTATTTCATTCATCATTATGGTCTCAGGATGTATCCACTTCCCTACAATTGACTCAAATTTATCTGTCTTAATCCTGAGTAGTAGTAGGAAAATGTGGTACGAAGGGGAGAAGGGTTACACAGGAGGATTTTAGGGTGATGGGATGGTTTTTAAATGGTGACTCAGTTGTGGTCACATAACTGTTCAATTGTTAAACCTTTGTAACTAGGATGTCAGGATATCCCAGCATAAAATGCCAACTGTGACAAATGAAATTAATTGTACTACAAATGAGTGTCATAACTGCAGTCAAGGGTGGATCAGTGTATATCCAGGGGATTGTCAGCAACGTAGCTGGATATAAGGTCAACACACCAAAAACAATAGCTTTCTTGTACATGAAAAACAGACTCACTGAGAGAGAAATGGGGCAAACAATTCCTTTTGCAGTAGCATCCAAAGAATTGAAATATCTAGGAATCAACCTAATGAGGGAAGTAAAAGACCTCTTCTCTGAAAACTATAGCACTCTGAAAAAAGAGATTGAAGAGGATATCAGAAAATGGAAAGACATCCCTTGCTCCTGGGTAGGAAGAATCAGCATAGCGAAAGTGGCCATACTTCCAAAACTGCTATGTATATTCAGTGCGATCCCAATTGAAATCCCAGCAGCATACTTCACAGACCTTGAAAAAACAGTCCAAAAATCCCTTTGGGACAAGAAGAGGCCTAGAATAATAACAAAAAACAATTCTAGTCAATAAAGACAAGGTAGGTAGTATCACATAACCCCCTACTTGAAACTGTACTACAAAGCTACTGTGATAAAAACATCATGGTACTAGCAAAGAAACACACCTGAAGACCAGTGGAACAGATTAGAAGATGCAGAAACAACTCCAGACACACTCAGACACTTCATCTTCAACAAAGGAGCCAAATGCCCTCAGTAGAGGAAAGATAGCCTCTTTAATAAATGGTGCTGGAAAAACTGGGTTTCAACTTGCCAGAGATTAAAACTAGACCTATATCTCTCATCATGCACTAAACTAAAATCAAGATGGATTAAAGATTTAAATATTAAAAGAGGACATCTCCTTGGCTACCGAAGTCCAACAATGCTCAAATCCCTTACGTAAAGTGGTATAGTGTTTACAGATAAACTCTGCAAACCTTCCTGCATACTTTAAATCATCTCTAGATTACTTATTATAATACCTAATACAATATTAATGCTGTGTAAATAGAGATTATACTGTATTGTTTAGGGAGAAATTACAAGAAAAAAAGTAAAAAAGTTTGCATATATTCAGCACAATTTTTTTTTACATTTTTAATTCATGGTTGGTATAATCCAGGAATGTGGAACCCACAGATATGGGGCTCATTTTGTACATATATTGCCTAGTTTTAGCTGCTGAGAGGAATTTAAAAGAATATTCTGAGAGGACTTTAAAAGATATTCTAGCAGCAGTGAGTGTGTCCAGGGCCCAAATCTTGTTTTTTAATTATTATTCTCTAATAAGAGGATTCAGACTCCCAATCTAAGGCTGAAGCATTAAAAACATGAAATGAGTGAGTTGGGAGGTTCTTGTAGAACAGAGTAAGGAAGTGCTAGGAAAAAAAAAAAAAAAAAAAAAAAAAAAAAAAGAAAAGAAAAGACAAGACAGGAGCCAAACTTGAAAGAGCTTCCAGTGATTAAATTAGAATAACTTGAGCAACAAAATAGCAGTACTTTTGGATTATAGCTTCAAGAATATAATAAATATCCTAAATATCCACCTGTCCATCTTAATGTAAATACAGAGAAGCCACACATTTCCAGAAGAATGCAAACCATCCTTAGGTGACTTATATGGATACAAAAGTTTGAAAAGTTCTGATCTAGGGAATGAAATGTGTACCTAAGGTTGATAGGCTCTTTTTATTTTTAAATTTATTTTAATTAATTTTATTGGTACGTTTTAAGTATACAATATGATGACATTCATCATTGGAAATTTGTACCTTTATATAATATATATTGGTTCTTTTTCTTTCCCCATTCTGCTGCCCTCCAACCTCTCCACCCTTTCCTATTTACAAAGACTTTGTTTCCATTTTTCTTTTTCTCTTATTAATTCCATTCCCTTCTTTCCTTTTCCCAACTCCTTCCACTTACCCTTCCCCTTAGGATCTTTTCTTCCTATTTCACAAACTCTATTATGCCTTTTGATACTATTTACACTCTCAGTTTCTCACACCAGAGAACTTATTTGGTTATTTGCACATGTTTGTGCTAATTATTTCACTTAAGAGTATTGCTTCAATATGCATCCATTTAGCTACAAAGGTCTTAATGCCAGGATGGCGGACTTTTTAGAGATTGAGTGCCCAGACTGCCACCTAAAACCCACTTATTTACTGCAAAGTGCCAATGATGCAACTAAAACTGAATACTGAGGTTCTAGCTTAGAAAAATGACTCACGCACTAACATCTTTTATCAGAGCTTTCAATAATACATACACTTTTTATTGAAAGGTTAAAGTGCATTTGGTGTGCTTTTGCACAATTAATGTGATCTTTGCTTTTGTTTGGATGCCGATAACTTGTTAAACCTTGGCCGGGTGACTTGGCTTGTGTGCCATAGAGGGCTCTGTGTGACAGCTGTGGTACTTGTGCCAAAGGTTTGCCACCACTGTTTTATGTTGTGGCTGTAATGGTGAGGAAAGTCTTTAAAATATTTTAACCAATTCCGGAAATTGGTTAAATTAATTTCACCAGCGTTGACCATTGTCTAGCACCAGATACACTTAGGAACAAGCCACTAATTTCACCAATGGGGCAAAAATCTCTCTCTCTCTCTCTCTCTCTCTCTCTCTCTCTCTATCTATCTATCTATCTATCTATCTATATATATATATATATATGCCAATTAGCCAAACATTTGATGTGGAACAGTAATAATAATAGTTGTAGTACTTATAGTATTCTCAGATGGAGTATAGTCCTAATTAAATTGTTGGCTGATCCATCCTAAATGTGAATTTGTAATTGGGACAACTAATTTTTGTAGCACAAGTATGTGTACTTTTTTCACTTCTAATATTCATCTGTGACTTTTTTCTTTATTAATCTTCACCAAATAAATATTTATTAAAATTAAAAATGCATTGGACCCAATATCTCTACTTGTAGAAAAGTGGTAGTCTGAGAATATATTAATTCTCCCACTCTTCTGACCTACCATGAATATGGGCAGAGGGTGGCTTTGGTCGGGGAGAGAAATTTTTGAGTGGAATAACTGAAATGCTGATAGTTGGAATTTGGGCTAAATGTACTGAAATACACTGGGAATAATAATTGGTTGTTAAAAGGATCTGTAACTTAAAATACATTTTTACTCGATTCTACCCAACAAAAGTCTCTGTCCCCAAATGTTTTCAAAGAATTTTATTCAACTTTCAAAGAGCAGATGGCCTCAAATTGTGAAATAGAAAAAGAGTAAAATATTCTTCATTTGTTCTTTGAGTAATTGTAACCTTGCAATTAGTTGGGAATGAAGAACCGACCCGAATAAGCAGTTGGAGTGCTAGGCCTCTGTAAGCATACACCTCTATCCAGGAGAACTCCCTACTGTGGAAAAGTGGAAAAGAGGCATGCTTGACAGATCTTCGCTCTGTTTAGAAGGAAGGAAGATCGAATTTCTACCCATCTTTTCATCATGCCGACAAAATACCTGGATAAATCAGCTCATAAGGAGGCAAGATTTATTTTGGTTCAAGGTTTCAGCAGTTTCAGCCAAGTTGGTTGGCCCATCATGTTGGGCCTGTGGTGATGCACATAGTACATCATAACAAGGGATGTGTGGTGGAGCAAAGCTATTTACCTCATGGAAGCCAAGAAGCAAAGAGAGGGCATGCTCCCAGTGACAGCCGACTTCCTTCCCCTAGGCACCACCTCCCAGTAGTGTCACATGCTAAGGACAAAGCCTTTAATACATGACATTTGGGTGACATTCAAAATCTAAACCATAGCACATACCATAGTTAGGGAACTGGAAATGCTGAAAGGAAACCTTTACTCTGGATGCTAACATGGACAGTAGAAACCACAGTATATTTTTTGTATTTAGAGCTTGGAGATAAATGCTGCCATTGTTTGGAGCGGTGGATTCCTCTGAGTGAGGAATCCATCAGTCTGTTATTTGATATCTGTCCCTGTTCTAATCATCCCTTTTTGTACCTGCTGATTCTGTGTGCGCAGAGGTAGAGAAGGGCTTTATGTCAGCGTTAGCCTTCTCCTGTATGTTTTTTGGGACAAGGCTTTCTCTGCGTTGCTGGATGGTGGGTCCTGTGGGGGTTTGTTCCAGATCCATTCTCAACAAAGAATTGATCAAAACATGCAGAATAGGTAACAACGTTGTACATTTATTGAAGGTAGAAAGAAAGTACTCCTTTTAAGGCAAGAGCAGGCCCTGTGAAAGCCTCACAGTGACCTCAAAGATAAGTAGGTGTGATAGCACATGCTTGTAGTCCCAGCACTTGGGAGGCTGAGGCAGGAGGATTGCCTCTAGTTTTTCAGCCCGGGCTACATAGTGAGTTCAAGCCCAGCCTGAACTATGTAGCAAGACTCTCTCTCAAAAAACCACACACACAAAGAGCAAAGGGAATCTTTAGTATCCAAAATTCCCATGTTGTCCTTCACTCCATTATAAATATAGCAGGTTCCTGTCCTGTCAGGAACTTGACTACACATCAGGTGTAAACTGTTCTATTGAAAATTTTCTTGGCTTTTTGCCAGGTTTAAACAAAGGCTCAGAAAGAGTGACTTTGAATTGTTTGTGCCCACATGAAAATAAAAGATAGAAAATAGCATCTTCTGATTGGTTCTGTGGATAATGCTATGTCCTAATAAAAAAATTAAAGGATTGAAAATAGCATTGTTTGATTGGTCAAGTGTTGATGAGTTGAAAGTCTGATGTCACTTTGGGTCCCATGTTCTGTGCATGTCCTCTCCTCACTCAAGCTATTAGCTATTGGTTTTTATGACCTTTGACAAATTCTGCCAGTTGTCTGGTTTGTCCTGCCCCACCCCCGGCCAATCTCCTATCTCATTTATATTCTAGTTATTTATTGGTATCTTCTTTCTCTTTTCTAAAAATGTATCCAAACTTTAAATTTGACAATATACCTATTCTTTTACATTCCCCTCAGCACTGTTATGAATTTTATTTCTTATATGTCTTCCCTTTCATGTTAGAAGGAATTTTGGAGGAGAAATAAATGCATGTCTAGTGCCTCTGCCAATTTGCACCATAAATTCTCTGTACTGATTTTTTAAATTAAAATGGCAATATATATACTTCTGAATTTGTTTATCCCTTTCAAAGTATTCATCTTTGGGGATTGTCTTCTTACTTCAGTTAGGTCATTGCTCAAAAACTTTTAAAGTTCTTTGATTATCTGAAAAAACAAGATAGATAAATAGGCTGGATAGTGTTGGGGAAACAAAATTAACAAAAAATCTTTTACCAACTCAGAAAACCTCTCTGCAACAAAGTAGAAGAGAAGGAAAACAGGTTTGTTACTGATCAAACATTAAACCAGAATGTATAAAGCAATACAGACAATTCAGAAGAGGCTGCAGAGACTGAAAGAAATCTTACATCCTGTTAGGCAGATAAAATTCCCTGCATGCAGGAATAAAGAAATGATAACCATTCTTCAAACACGATGTCTTGAATCACCATATGTCACACATAATTCACCCCAAATTTACATACTAAATAGGGGAACCATTGGTGTAGACTACTTGGCTTAATCCAAAGGAAAAATAAAATCATATTTCCATGCAAATAGGTAGTTTTGCAACTTGGATGGAGGAATCCATGGAAGTTAGGTTCCCTATGTTCTCGCAGAATCTTGGCAATAAGAGAATGTTCGCCCTTGATATTGACATTTCAAAGGGAGGGGTTCCAGGTCCTTCAAGAAACCTTCCAGTTTGTAAAAGTGTCAAGAAGCCTATTTAACTTTTAAAAGATTTACATATTTCCTCAATGGAGCAGAGAAGGAATTTTTCCTTTTTTTTTGTTGTTGTTTTTTACAATAGTGATGTGAGAAAAGGCATATCTCTCTCCTTTTCTTCATGAAAATTAATTTTTTGTTTTTTCTGTTCATATTCACTCTTCCAGTTGTTCCACATAAAAAGCAAACAATTAAAAATGGGAGTGGTTATCTTTTGTAATTTAAGTACTAATTCTGGGACGTCCAGGAAGATGGTGCCGTGGTGAACAGCAGAAAAACAACCCCTTTGAGATTTGGTGTCCAGATGGTAGAATATAGCAATGTGAAGAAGAGAAGGAGGGAAGTAGCAAGCATTTGAAGCAAAAATTGAAACGCACAGGGAGAGCTCAGAGACCTCAATGCAGAAGAAGGAGATGACAAGCAGTGCTTTCTCCTCCATCCTTGACTTGCTGTGCAGGAGAATGGTTCAAACCTGCAGACACATGGTGACTACTGGTGACATCAGAGGCCTCCATGGAGAAATGCTCTGGTGGAATGGAACAGTATACACAGCGGACTGCAGTGGCTGCTGAGTTATTTGGGTTCAGGTGTCCCCCGGGAGAGAGTGATTGGTAACGGTCTTGGAGAGGGGCCAACTGAGCTTGGAACTTGGAGCCCCTGTGGGCTGGCTCCATCTAGCAGTTCCCATTGTCAGAGTGTGGCAGAACCAAGTTCAAATCTACAGGAGGTGAAGGAGCCAAGTTCAAACTGCTACTTCTCAAGCTCTTTAATGAAATTGAAGGTAGCCAAGTTCAAACTGCTACTTCTCAAGCTCTTTAATGAAATTGAAAGTGAACCAGTACTCCAAAATTCATTCCTGGAAGCAAGCATTACCCTGATACCCAAACCAGAGAAGGATCCAACCAAAAAAAGAGAACTATAGGCTAAACTCCCTAATGATCTTAGATGCAAAAATCCTCAATATTTAATACTGACAAACAGAATGTGGGAAATCATCAAGAAGATTATATACCATGACCAAGTAGGATTCATCCCAAGTAGGCAGGGTTGGCTCAACATACACAAATCAATAAATGTAACACACCATATTAATAGAACCAAGGATGAAACCATGTGATCATCTCAATAGATGCAGAAAAAGCATTTGACAAAATCCAACAGCCATTCATGATAAAACCCTACAGAAAGTTGGAATAGATGATTTCTGTCTCAATCTGATAAAAGCCATCTGTAACAAACCAACAGCTAACATCGTATTAAATGGACAAAATCTGAAAGTTTTCACTTTAAAATCAGTAACAAGACAAGGAGGCCCACTATCACTACTCTTATTCAGTATAGTTCTGAGCATTAGCCAGAGCAATTAGATAAGAGAAAGGAATAAAAGAAGTAAAAATAGGAAAGGAAGAGGTTAAATTGGCATTATTTGTAGAAGACACGATACTCTACATAGAAGACCCCAAAAAGCCCACCAAAAGACTTCTAGATTTAATAAGCAAATTCAGTAGTGTAGCTAAATACAAAGTCAACACTCAAAAATCAATAACATTACTGTACAAAAATAACAAACTCATAGAAATAAATAGGGAAACAACACCTTTCACAGTAGCACCCCGCAAAAAAAAGAACAAGAGAAAAGAAAGAAAGAAAAGAAATACCTAGGAATCAGTCAAATGGAGGAAGTAAAAGATCTTTCATTGAAAACTACAGTAGTCTGAAAAAGGAGATCGAAGGGGATGTCAAAAAATGGAATGATATTGCTCGCTTGTTCTTGGGTAGGAAGAACCAATATAGTGAAAATGGCCATACTTCCAAAATTCTATGCAGATTTAATGCAATCCCGATAAAAATACCAATAGCATATCTCACAGAACTAGAGAAAACAATCCTAAAATTAATTTGGAATCAGAAGAGACCTAGACTAGCAAAAGCAATTCTGGGCAACAAAGGCAAGGCAGGAAACATCATAATCCCTGACTTGAAATATACTACAGAGCTAGTGTGATTAAAACCAGGATGATACTGGCAAAACAAAACAAAGCAAAACAAACCAGATCCAAAGATCAGTGAAACAGATTAGAAGATGTAGAAACAACTCTAAACATACTCAGCCACTATATCTTTGACAAAGGAGCCGAACACCGTCACTTGGAAGAAAAATAGCCTTTTTAGTAAAAGGTGCTGGATAAACTAGGTTTCCACATGCTGAAGATTAAAACTTGGAACACATCTTTCACCATGCACTAAACTAAAATTGAAGTGGATTGGAGATTTAAATATTAAAACAGAAACACTAAATTTGCTGAAAGATAGTATAGATAGAAGTCTTGAAGATATTGGTGTAGGCAGAGACTTTAATAAAAAAAACCCTGAATGACAGGAAATATTACAAAGAACCAACAACTGGAATCTCATTAAAAAGCATTTGCACGGCAAACCACCAAGAGAGTGAAAAGCCAACCCACAGACTGGGAATAAGTTTTTACCAGCTATTTATATAAAGGACTATTATCTAGAATGTGTAAGGAACTAAGAAAAACAAAAAACAAAGCAAAACAAAAACAAAAACAAGACCCCTCAAATCTAAAGATCCATTGCAAAAATGAGTATCTGAAATAAAAAGACACTTCTTAGATAAAGAATTAGAAACAGCAAATAAATATATGAGAAAATGTTCAGCATCACTGGTCATCTGAGAGATGCAAATGAAAACAACTCTGAGATTCCACCTCACCCCAGAAAGAATGGCTGCTATCAGGAAATCAACCAATAACAAATGCTGGCAGGGCTGTGGACTTTTCTACTGTTGGTGAGGCCATAGACTGGTGCAACCCCTGAGGAAATTGTGTGCAGATTCCTCAAAAAACTAAAACCAGAGGTTCCATTTGACCTAGCTATTCCCCTTCTTGGCATCTTCCTAAAATAAATAAAAACATCATACCACAGCGATGTGTGCACACTCATGTTTATAGTGGCACAATTTATAATAGCTAAATCTTGGAAACAGCCTATATGCCCATCAACTGATGAATGGGTAAAGAGGATGTGTTTGTTTTATATATACAATGGAGTACTACTCTGCCATAACGAGGATAAGCTTGAGTCCCTTTTCTTAGCTGCTACCTAGGTGCTCAATTCTTCCAAGGGAGTAAGGCTGTGTTAAGGTGAGGCCTTCACTTCATCCCTCTACGAACATCATGCCCATGCCCAGTAGCCCGCACCATGGCTGCCTTCTCTGAGCTCACCTGCATCTACTCTGTCCTTTTCTTGTTCAGGAGGATAAGATCAATGTCCTCATTAAAGGGGCAAGTGTCATTGCCAAACCTTTTTGGCCTGGCTTATTTGAAAGGCTCTGGCCAATGTCAAAATTGGGAGCCTCATCTGCAATGTAGGGGCTGGTGGCCCTGCTCCTGCAGCTGGTGTTGGACCCGCAGGAGGCCTTGCTTCCTCCACCCGCTGCTGCCCAGCTGAGCAGAAGGTGGAAGCAAAGAAAGAAGAATCTGAGGAGTCTGACAATGACATGAGCTTTGGTCCTTTTGATTAAACTTCATTTTGTAACATGTTCAATAAAAACCGAATAGCTGCTGTTGGGGGAAAAAAAGGATAAGCTTGAGACGTTTCTAGCTAAAGGGATGCACCTTGAGACTATACTCTTAATTGAAACAAATCAGACACACATATTTAAATACCACGTTGTTTCTATGGTGTGAGAAACCAAAAGTATAAAGACCAAAATATGTAATAGATATTGGGAAATAATAAGAAAATGTTCAAATATCAAGGGGAACAAGGAAGGGGGATGGGCAAAGGAGAAAAGGAACAACAAAGACTAGGAAAAAATGGAAACAAAGCTTTGGTAAATGAGGAGAAGAGAGATTGAGGCAGAGAATCAGAGAAAAAGGAAAGAAGCAAGATGCATCATGTGCATGAACAAATTCCTTATGATGAATGTTGTTATTATATCTAAAATGTACCAGTAACGTTTAAAAAATACTAACTCTGAAAGCAATTCTAAAATTGTTCTTCCAAAGAATTTTTTTTAAGCAATGTCAGCATTATGGGCTGTCAAAGATAATAGCTGTTAGAATACAATGCTTTGGGATATTGATTTCCTGACATTATTGCTTAAAAACATGTTCTTTTGTCACCTCCTTAATGGATAGTATGCCTAAGTTCTTTAGTAAAACAGAGCATCGCATCTTGTTTATTTATGTATATATTTAAATATATATACTCTTTATTGTGCAAGGTTGATGTATAAGTACATAGTACTGATTCACTCTGCCCATATTCCCATAGTGCCATATTCTATATCATTTGTGGTATTGTAATTGGTAATCAAAAGGAGTTGGGGCAATTCAATTGCACAAAAGTCAATCACGTAATAGCTAGTAAGTTGATGTTAATATATGAGTCAGAGTGGACCTAAATTGGTTGATTTCTTGAATTTTAACATATCTTGCTAATAACCTGTTACAAAGTTATAAAATCATAAAACGGTATTTGGTAAACATCATTATTTTCTTATTTTATTCTTGGTGAGTCAGATTGTTAAAATGACTCAGGTCAGATAGACTATTGCCTACTGAAGTACTGACATTATTGTGGTATATACTCATTTATCAGTAGGGAAATTGGAAGCAAAAGAAAAAAAAAGTAACCCCTCTTTTTAAACGAAATGTTCTATTTCTTGCACAGAATACATTGCCTTCACCATTTTTTTTTAAAAATCAAGTTTTATTGAAGTATATATTCATTTTGATAAAACACACCCATTTTAGGGAAGCAATTTTTTAAAAACATTGAAAAAAGTTGTCAAAATATGTCAAATAATCTTCAGATAAAAAAAATCTTGGTGGTTACAATAGCTTTTAATATAATTAATATAAAATAATGCCTTGTGGTCTACAGACTAGCAATGCTGGCACCACCAAGAGGTCTGACATGCATTCTTTTCTCTTTTTGTTCTGTTGATTTGTTTGAGATAGGGACTTGTGTAGTTCAGGCTGGTCTTGAACTCATTTTGTAGCCCAGGCAGGCCTCAAACTCCTAGCAATCCTCCTGCCTCTGCTACCAAACTGCTGGGATTACAGGTATGTGCCACCACGCCTGGGTAGGAGTGCATTCTTGACCTTGTTGCCCTAGACCTATTTGATTAGAAACTATGAAAGAGAAGCCTAGTAGTGTATTTTTATATGCCTTCCAGTATTTGTGAAGTCAGTGAAACACTGATGTGATAAAATGTTATCAACTGATTTAAATAAACATTTTATGACACCTCAGGGTGACCTTTGACCTAGTTTCTATTTTGGGATGCATACTGCTAAATAAGTAACTTAATCTGCTTACTTATTTAGTAGGAATTTTTGTTCACTGGCATCTCAGTTTTGCTTCTTTGAAGGAAGTGTTGTGAAAGACTGACACTGCTGAACTTTCGGTACAGTATTTGTTTAGAGATTTACATCAGTGTAAATATTTGAGATTTATGTAACTTTTTTTCTAAAATTGCTAATTATCTGATAGAATTTTAAAATTCAACAGCCAACTAAATCTCTTCACAGTAACCTTTTGAATCTTGTGTTATCAGTCATTTAGCACTACTATTCATATTTGCCACACAGCCAGATATTAGAGACTTGGTATCGACTGGTGTGGTAGTCACTGACATACCAGGAGACATTTCCTTTTTTCATTTTAAAATTATTTATTTATGGTACCAGGGACTGAACTCAGGACCTTGTGCTTTCAAGGCAGGTGCAGTGCCACTGAGCTAAATCCCCAGCCCGTTGTTTTCTTTTTTAAACGGAAGACTTGGTCTTGCTGGGTTTTACTACTGAGGCAGAAAGGATCAACTTTGAAACCAACTTAAAGCGTATACAGTCATTTTTAACAACTCTCTTATCTTTCTCCAATATCTCATTAATCACCAGCTCTCCTTCCTCAATACTGTCTCTGAATCTAATTACTTCTTTCCCTCAATATTGTTTACTTAAGGTCTGAGCCATCATCAGCTTTCCTTAGACTTCCCGTACACTTATCAGAATCCATTTTCACAATGTGAACGAAGTGGTGTTTAATCACATACAATGGGTCATGTCTCTCCCACTTAACGCTCATCAGTGGTTTCTCATACAGTCCATTCTACCATAGCCTGTGAAATTTTATATTATCTAGCTTCTCTAGGTTTTCTAGCCCGGAGATCTAGCTGGTTTTAGTGCCTCAAAAGTTCTGTTTTTTTTTTTTTTTCTTCTACCACAGGGCTTTTGCATGTGCTCTTCCCACGTGATGCTGCTGACCCTTTATTGATCTTTAAATTTTTTTTCTTTTTATTGAGTTTATTGGTACATTCTAGGTATACAGTACAGCTACATTCATTACTGGGATCTTGTACCTTTACATGACAGGTCTTGGTTTTCATTTTTTCCCCTTGTCCCTGCCCTCCCTTCACCCCCTCCTTTAAATTTTAAAGATTGCTTTTTCAGGGGACTCTTTCCTGATAGCCTCTGTCCACACCCCATTCCTGCATAGCTCTTTTTATATATTTTCATAGCTTTGTCTGCCTTCCCTCTGTACTGTTCCATGAGGGTATTTTTGGTGACTGTAGTGCACAACAAAATATCTAACGTGTGATGTCCATTATATCAATGGATGAATGAATAAACTGATGAATAAACAGTATTGACTATGTGTTGAAATAGTATAATGTTTCTTCTGTTGTCAGATTTTTGTGAATAAACTACTCTTTATTTTTGTGTGCATAGATTATGCTTGTGCTCTCCAGAGAGACATTTTGGTTCAAGGACGACTGTACCTTTCAGAAAATTGGCTGTGTTTCTATAGCAACATCTTCAGATGGGAAACTACAGTAAGACATATTTTTGCATTTAATTTGTTGATACACATAATTGTATAGATAGAAATATACATAGTCCTTTTAAAAGGAAAGTGTATTAGATGATTTCAAAGTAAATTAATCTATATTTGTGCATCTGTACTTATATATGTG
This sequence comes from Fukomys damarensis, assembly GCF_012274545.1. Lineage (NCBI taxonomy): Eukaryota > Metazoa > Chordata > Mammalia > Rodentia > Bathyergidae > Fukomys > Fukomys damarensis. The sequence continues at coordinate 58,004,198 of NW_022900936.1, forward strand.
TAAGTATATTTATGTGTTGTTTGTATAAATATATTTTTCTGGCAGTGTATTGAGCTTATTTATATTTATTAATTGTATAATTAGAGAAAGATTTCAAGTTATAAAAAGCAGCCAAAACCATGTCTTATGGGAAAGATTGTCTGAACTTTGCCTGTGTGTTTTGTGTTAACGACATGGAACATGAACACCCTATATTTTCACACTTTTGTCTTAATGTTAGTTACAGGAGTTGAGGGGTGTGAACATAAGAGGAAGAGTGGTTAATTGTTACCTTATTTTTAATAGAGAATACAAGCATGTGCATATGGATTCCTTTAGGTTTTTCTGGATTAGATTGATATAATACTGTGTGTTTTGTGTTGTATGTTTCTTAAAAATACACTTTTCAGGCTGGGGAGTTAGCTCAGTGGTTCTGCCTCCTGCTTCACAAACACAAGGTCCCGAGTTTAATCCCCAGTACCAAAAAAAATATACACTTTTCAGTTTTTATTCTTTTGTATGTTTAGATTTCTATTGCTTTGAAGAATATAACCTTCATGACCAAGGAGAAGACTGCTCGTCTCATCCCAAATGCTATCCAGATTGTTACAGAAGGTGAAAAGGTAAAAATATTTTTCTGCCTTTGCCATATTATATAATGTGAAGAAAATCTGCCTCATACTGATCATTAATGTTGGGAACATAGGCAGTTCTTAGAGTTAGTAATATCTTGTGAGCTGCACTATAATACTTGATCTCCATATTCTTAAATATTGGCGATTAACTCTATGTATTGCTGACATTTTTTTTTTGTACTTATGGTTTACAAGAACTTTCACCCTTATTACCTATTTCTTCATTCTAAGAAGGAGGTAGGGTAAGCATTAGCAAGATTTCCCTATTATTTTAAATACCCCAATTATGTTATGATTATTGTTAATCAATAATATCTGCATGATAGCAAAAGGTAAAAACAAATTGTTCTTGTGTTCAGAGACTTAGGTAGCATAAAAGTAAATACATGATTGTTATAATACTTTTCTGCACTGGTAATTATTTTTAACTACCTTTAATTTTTTTTTTTTTTTTTTTTTTTTTGGTACCAGGGATCAAACTCAGGACCTTGCACTTGGGAGCCAGGTGGCAGCACCACTGAGCTAAATCCCTGGCCCTAAATGCCTTTACTTTTATTATTCACCTATGATAATTGCCATTTCTTGGTGGGGATATATAAATGATATTTCTATACGACCTGAAAAATTGATTAAGGCTCTGTATGTGACATTAGGATTATAAGACTAGGAAAGAAAAACAAGTAAGAAAGGAAAGTATGAAAAAGAAGGAAGGGTAGAAAGGAAGGAAAAAAAGAAAATGAAAGTGTGGGGAAAGAAAGAAAGTGTGGCATTAACTCTGTGTAATTATACTTTTTAGTCTTGTAAAGTTTCTTTCAAATGCACTTTAAGTAACATCTATTTATTTGGTGTTGGGGATCAAATCCAGGGTCTCGTGCATGTTAGGTAATTACCACTGAGATATATTTCCTGTCCCCATATTTTTATTTAATTTATTTTGTCTTTGTGGTATTGAGGATTGTACTCAGGGAGAGCTGACCTATGTCCCTAGCCTTTTAATTTTTTTTAAAAGACAAGGTTTCTGTAAGGTCTTGAACTTGCAGTCCGCTTGCCTCCACCTCCTGAGTAGCTGGGATTACAGGCATGTACCGTTGTGTCTGACTTCCCTTATTTTTATTTTTAAATATTCTCAGTCTTCACAATGAGTACTTCAGAATTCAGTACTTACTTAGTACTGACCTTTTTCCTCGAGCTATTTCAGAGTAAGTCATCACCATGATGCTTCATCATGTGCAAGAGGTGATTAAGATATATGGTGAATATTTAAAATGTAAAAACCCTTCTTACAGTAAAAGACATTACCAAGAACGATGAGATAAGCGTGTGTGAAGCAAGGAGAATCACTTTTTGGTCTTTTGGTTAAGATCAAGTGAAGTGAGGAGGAATATTTTGAGTATTTTTGAGGGAGATTAATATCAATGTCTTTCACTGTAATAATCTTTTACATTTAAACATTCATCATAATTGTTGATCATACTACATTGATCAAATATTTACAGCAATTTCTATCAATGGAAACATTACAGTATGCCCTCATCCATCTTAATTATCACATATGACACTGTATAACTTTTGCTTCTTCCCCAGAATAAAAATGACAATGAAAAGTAAATATTTTGAATTGATTCAGGCTATTGAGGCAGCCACGATAGTAAAAGTGAAGACACTCACAAAAGAGGACTTCTAGAGCTGCTTCAGGAAGTGGCAAGAATGATGGGATGAGCGTGTTCTAAGAGAGGGGGCATGTTTCAAGGCAGATTAATGCCAGTGTGTCTTTTACTGTAATACATCTTTTATTTAAACCTTTACCATATATTGTGATCTCACCTCATATTCCCAATAAAGACTTTGCTATACAGTTATTTTCCTTTTCAATTATAATATTTTTGACAAGATACTTTGAAACCATGTAAATATACCACTCTCACCAACCTTTAAATATATTCATTTATTTACTTATACCACTGTTAACTCATGTTTTCTTGTTTTATTTAATGAGTTTTAATCCATTCCCTGGTGTGTTCTTTCTGTTCTGGTCAGTCACCGTGTCAGTATGTGGCTGCTGTACTCATTCTGCTCAGATCTGACACCTCAACACAACACCACCGTCAAGGACTCTGTTCCACTACACTCTCCTTACCTCCTCTGGCTCTGAGATGCCTTTGTGTGCTGCACTGTTCATAACCATGTTCCCCATGTTTAGCCTTTGGTGTCCTTTACATGGTAACCCTCCTGTGGCTCCAACTTGTGCCTGTTCTTCATACTTTTCTTGCTCTATTCTTGTTTTACTACTCTGTTCCAGGCCACCATCGTATGTGGAAGCTCTTCATTGAACTCTGACACTATGCAAGGTGACCTTTCTGTGTGGACACTCTTCTTATTTTCTGGTTCTGACACACTGCTATGGATTACTGTAGCTCCTCTGCCCCCACCCTTGTCTCTAATGTGGATGCCTAATTTTCTTTTGCCAAAACCTTTAGGGGTGAACTGTTCAGTAAGGGAAGAGGAAGAACTAAAATACTATGCTTAGGAGCTATTACAACACTATTTACAGCTATATGTGCTTTAACACAAAACAATATTAAGAAAATTATTGCATTTTCTACTTCAAGCCAATTGGGTCTAATAATAGTAACTATTGGGATTAACCAACCGTACCTAGCGTTTCTTCATATCTGCATACACGCTTTTTTTAAAGCCATATTATTCATATGCTCAGGATCAATTATTCATAACCTTAACGATGAGCAAGACATTCGAAAAATAGGAGGATTATTTAAATCTATGCCTTTTACTTCATCATGTTCAATTATTGGAAGCCTAGCACTGACAGGAATATCTTTTCTAACAGGATTTTATTCTAAAGAATATATATATATATATATATATATATATATGTGTATTTGTGTGTGTGTGTTTTTTTTTTTTAAGCAAATGCTATCTTATTCATGTTTTCTTCAGACTGCCTTTTCTAAAAACCTCATTATCTCTTGGAGTTACAAATGGGCACGTGTAGATATATCCATCTTTGCTTTTGAAAGTGCTGTGTATAGTATTTCTTTGAATGGTTGTACATGACTACTAGTTCACTTTTAATATTTTGTTGCTATAAATGATGCTGCAGTGAACAGCCTGACCATGTCTTTCATTTGTTTATTTTTTTATTTTTATTTTTTGTACTGGGGATCGAACTCAGTACCTCGTGCTTGCAAAGCAGGCACTGTGCCACTGAGCTAAATCCCCAGCCCTGACTATGCCTTTAATTTTTTATTTTATTTATTTATATATTTTTGTTACCAGGGATTGAACTCGAGTCTTCGCACTTGCATGGCAGGCAGCAGAACCACTGAGCTAAATCCTCAGCCCCTATGCCTTTTAAATTCATCTGTGATTGTTTCTAATATATGTAATGGAATTTCTGGGTGAAGCATTTTAATTTTGACCATAACAATAGCAGGCACTAGCTTTTACTGAGTATGATCTTCAAGGAGCTGTTTGAAACTCTCTGCATATATTTTGCCATTTAATTCTCACAAAAATCTGCTACTATATTCTCATTTTGCAACTGAGGAAACTATATAAAAGTGGCAGAGTTACAAGATATGTAAGTGTTAGAGTCAGATGACAAATGCAGGAAGTTTACACAGGCTGTAGTCTGAATTTCCACCCTGTGTTAACTCAGTAAGTCTTTTTTCAACATCATGGAGAGAAACCATAGTATTAAATTTTCATCCTTTTTATGTACTCTGTGTTTATAGAAAGGCTAATCATAGTTCTTTTATTTGTGTTAGGTTTTAGAAAATGTTTTGCGCCCCATCAACTTGATGTATCATTACTTAGAACTGTTCTCAAATTAAGGAGCTTATTACTAAACAAGATTTATTAATACATTTTGTAAGTTGAATATCCAGCAAGGAATAAAGGAAAGTCATAATTTCTGTAATCATCCAGAAAGTTGGATGTTGTAGTAAGGTGCTGAGAATGTGGTAATTGTATAAAAATGGATAAAGTTAATAACAATATTTAGCTCAAGAAGTAGAGATTAGCAAGCATAAAATACTGGTTGAAATGAGATGAAGTTTTTCTGATTTATACATCTAAACACCTACCTCTAAAATTATTATAACTAGACCAAACAATTTGGCTTAAGAAAAGGGAATAGGGCATAGTACCAAGTAGTAATGATTGGGTCATTTTATGTTTCTAATACTATTTGAAAGAGCACTTGGATATATCCTCTTTATAAAAATTTTTGCTTTATGAGGAATATACAACAAGACTTAAATTCAATAAACTGGAAAATAGAACTTTAAAACTTTTTTATTGAATGCATTAATACTCAAAACATTGTTTGAAATTTTACTTATTAGCTGCAGAATAGAACTAAGCTTTCTCCTTTCTAAAGATAACCACGTAGTCATAAAGGTCACTAAATAGATGACTGAAAGGGATTGGACACTGAGAGGTTGTTTTTAGGGCTGTCTCATGTATGTTCATTTTAAAATATGATTTTGAGGGCCAGGGATTTAGCTCAGTGGTTCTGGTGTCTGGTTTGCAAGTTCAAGGATGCGAGTTCAATCCCTGGTACCCCCCCATATATATATATGATTTTGCAAAAATCAGTTAAATGTAGAGAAATGTATAGGGCTGAAAGCAAACAGAATTATAGATTGAAACATGCTACTTTCCTCATATAACATTTTGAAGAAAAGTGCAGAGTTAACATGAGTGTATTGTATCTATAGTTATCAGAGATGTAGTATTTTTGCAATTTTTGACTATGAAAGATGATAAAATTAAAAGTAATATTATTAAATGTACCTCTGAAATATACTATTATTTGTGCTTATTCTTTGCATATACTTGGCTTATAGGCAAGCAGTTCATTTTGCAAAATTCAGGGTAAAATAAAATTTTATTATTTAGCTTGACTTTAATAGTTGTAAACTATGATAACATAAATAGCTGCTTAGTCAAATCTTTCCCCCTCGAAAATGCTAACAAAACTGTGTTTGCTTAAAATGCTATTTGTTGCAAGTCGCAATTTGTAAAGACACTTTGTTTATACAACAACTGTTTTTTCCATTATAACAAAACAAATAAAAAATAGTATATGAAGATGTAAGGTAGGTAGTGATGACTAGTTTGACTGTAGCAAGCATCCACAGACTTTCATGACAGGTACTTGCTCCTTATTTTCTGTGACACTAAAATTGTTCTATTTTTTTTTTTGCAGTTTTTCTTTACATCTTTTGGTGCCAGGGATAGAAGTTACCTCAGTATATTTAGATTGTGGCAGAATGTATTATTAGAAAAGGTAAGTGTTTATACCAGAGGCAGGTGCTTATTATAATAACCTTGAGATGTGTACTTACACAGAATTTATGAAGAGCTCTTTTTTATTCTTTTGACTCTAATTTTGAGATTCTTTTTAAATTCCAAGAGGAAACTTCAAACAAAACAAAATCCATAGGTACAAGTGAAGATGTTAATTGTAATCCCCAGGGTAACCACCAAGAAAATAACTTTTAAAATACAAAAAAAGAAACATCAAATGACTGAAAATGTTACACAAGCAAATATGTATTTGACACATAAGGAGTCAGTAATGGTGGAATAAATGTACACAAAAAATGTGGCGTATAGGAAATGGAGAATGGTAGATATTATATAGATCATTAAATATCAGTGTATTGGATACTTCAATCAAAAGGCAGAATTGATGGAACAAAGAAAATATATGATTTAACTATATGTTATGTATAAGTGACAAGTTAGATTCAAAGGTACAACTATACTGAAAGTTAAGAAAGGAAAATGATATTCTATGCAGATAGTAACCAAAAAAGAAGTGTTTATGGCAATACCCCACAAAGTAGATTTAAAGATCAAAATTAACAGAGACAAGGAATAGTGTTTTGTAATGATAAAAGGACAATTAGTCTGGAATTTATAGCATTCATCAACATATGTGCATCTAGAAACAGACTCCTAAAATATATAAAGCAAAAGTTGACAGAATTTAAGGAAAAAGAAGGCAATTCAGCAATAACAGTTGTAGACTTCAATACCCCACTTTTAGTGATTAGTAGAATAACTAGATAGATGATCAATAAGGAAGTAGAAGACTTGAACAATACTATAAATTTAACTAGGGAAAAAAAAACTCATGTGGTACTCTAACAACAGTAGAAGATAAACATTTATCAAGGACATAAACATTCTCTGGAATAGACTGTAAATAAGGTTATAAAACAAGTCTCAATACATGTAAGATAATAAAAATAAGCATAATAAAATGTGTTTTCTGATAAGAAAAGACTGCTATTGCAAACTGATTTTGGGAAATTATTAAGTAGGACACTTCAGGAAGAAACTGCAAGGGAAAGAGGGAAATAAGTTAAATGAAAACAAAAATGTAACATACCAAAACTGTGGGATGCAGATAAAGAAATGTTTAGAGGGAAATTTATAACTATAAACACCTGATTTTAAAAGAATGACCTTGAATCAATAACCAAAATTCACCTTAAGAATTTAGAAAAAGGAGGGCATCAGCTATTGCAAAGAGAATGAAGGAAATAATAAACGTTACAGCAAAAATGAATGAGATAGACAATAAAGAACAGACAACTAAAAGAAATGGAAAAATAAAAATTGGCAACTTTTTTATCTAGATTAATCAATAAAGACAAATTAAATTGGAAGTGAAAGTATTGACAATACTACTAACTTTACAAAAGCAAAAAGATTACAAGGGAATATTTCAGATAATTGTATATCAACAGTTACCTTAAATGAAATGCACAAGCACCTAAAAAGTCATGAAAATGACTCAAGCAGAAATAGAAAATTGGAGCAAACTTATAACAAAGAGACTTAATCAGTAATAAAAAAAAAGCCTATCCTCAAAGAAAAGCCCAGGCCTGATGGCTTCATTGGTGAATTCTGTTACATGGTAATAGTAGAGTCAGCACCATTCCTTCACATAGTATTCCAAAGAGCAGAAGGGGAAAACACTTTCCTCATGATGTTTCTTTGATACCAAAATCAGACAAAAAAATCACCAGCAAACTACAGACCAATATCTCTTATGAACATAGACACAGGTAATATCTCTTATGAACACAGACATAAATATTATCAACAAAATTATCAGCAAACAAAATCCAGCAACATATAAAAAAAGGTTACAAGCCATTACCAAGGGAGAGTAATATGAGTCAAAGAAGCAGAGGGTAGAATGGTGGTTGCCAGGGGTAGGAGCAAAGGAGGTGGCTTTGACATGGAGGGATGTTAATTAAAAGATACAAAGTTCCAGTTATGCAAGATGAATGAGTTCTGGAGATCTAATGTATGTCTCCATATAGTTAACAAACAGTGCATTGTATACTTAAGATTTGCTAGGAGGGTACATTCTCACTATGAAATAAAATGTTAACTACATAAAGTGATGGGTAGATTTGTGAATTAACTTGGTGATAGTGATCACAATGCATGCAAATATCAAAATATCAATTTGTGTACATTCCATACATACAATTTTTATTTGTTAATTAAACTTCAGTAAAGCTGGAAAAATTAGACAAAACATTAAAGATGGAGAGAAACCTGAGTCCTCAAATACATTGCTGATGAGGTTGTAAAATGATGCAGCCACTCTGAAAACCAGTTTGGCAGTTCCTCAAAATATTTCACAGAGATTACCACATAAGGCAGCAATTCCACTCCCAGTATGTATGTATGAGAACTGAGAGCATATCTTCATACAAAAACTTGTACTCAAATGTTCACAGCAGAATTATTCATAATACTCAAAAGAGTGGAAACAGCTCAGTTGTCCATCACCTGATGAATGTATACAGAAGCATGGATGACCAACATGGATGACCGTACCAACATCATGCTGTGTAGCAGAAGCCAGTCACAAAGCACACATATTGTATGAGTCTGTTCTTAAGAAATGTCCAGAATAGGCAAATTCATAGAAATACCCAGTGAATCCTTTGAGTTATGATTTACGCACAAACAACCTGGGTTATGACTGGAATTTTAGTTTTAACTTATGACCAAAGTTTTTAATTATGAACCAAATGCTGGCCACTTGTGCTTCCAGATGGTCTCAGGTACAAATTTAACCCTTAAAGAGTTCTGGAAGGAAAATTAAAACATCCTCTCCTGTGTGGGGCTAATTAAGAAATCCTAGACCAGTGTCTCTATAAGGACACTGAGATCTGTCTGGAAGAAAGTGTGGCCTAAAATTATACAGGAGAGAAACTTTGAAGTCTGTGTAGACCAACTTGAGTTATGACCAGCCATTGTGAGTCAAGGATCCACTGTAGACGGTAAAGTTATTGCCAGGGGGAAGGAGTACATGAGAGGTGACTGGTAATGGAACTCAGTATTTTTGGATTGATGAGAACACCCTAAAATTAGTGATGGGTGTTTCACAATTCTGGATATACTAAACACTACTGAATTGTACACTAGTGGTGAATTTCATGGTATGCAAATTTGGTGCAGTAGAGTTATTTAAAAAAAATGTTTAGGGGGAAAGAGTGAAAATTTCCAGCAGATAAGAAAAGCTCCCTTCCTGGGGTGTAGCTCAGTGGTAAGAGTCCTTCCCCCTCAGGGAAGAGGCCCTGGTTTCCATCCGCAGCACATGCAGTGCTGGCTTAGGGGAGGTGGAAATTTAACCTCTCTTCTCACTCCTTAGCCACAGACCTTACTGAAGTGGACATGTTTTGGCTTTTGGGTTGAATAGGTTCTTTAACTCAGCTGCTGAGTTCAGATTCTTTGAAACAGCACCCTAGAGCAGATACTTTTCACTTTGCCACAATGCAGAGCTCAGGCGGTGGTGGAGGGTGAGGTTGCAGGAATGACCTGGAAGTCAAGATGTGGCAGTGGGGGTGAGTTAGAGGGAGAAAGGCCAAACCCAGCTCGCCCAAATCTTGGAGTGGCCAGTGCATCCTTTCGGGTGTTTGGGTGCCCATCTATGCTCCCAGCTTGGGTGATGCCCTCCCTAAGAGACAGTTTCACGCTGCTAGTCCTTCAGACCATGACACCCACCTACAGTGGCATGGCGCAGGTGCACAGGGGCCCACTTCTGCACGTGCCCATGCCATGTCGTGCTGCCAGGAAGCCTCCTTCACCCAGGACAGGCTTGTCAGTTTCAATCTTTTTTCATAATTACTGTGTGCTGTTTTTACTAGCACAGGCTGACAGCTCCACTGTTGCCCTAGGAACCTGGCTAAGCCATCCCCAGACACCAAGTTGTCAGTTGCTCTGGGAATTTCCATGTGCTTTCCCTTATTCTAAAAAGGAACAGAAGAGGCCATAGCAACCTACTCTTGGTAATACTGAATCTGAATGTCCTCCATAAATCACACTGTGCTTATCACATGCAAGTGAGTTGGAGACATGTCCTTTAGAAACGAATACTTCCAGGGAAGTGATAAGCTGACGCGTACATATGAGATCCTGATGTCATTTGTGTTCTTGATGTATTCCTCTGGAATAGCACTGTCTTCACATTATTTATACCTTTGCATCTTTGGATTATTTGGTTGTCTTTAATACTGTTGGTGTACAATTCTATTTCAAGTGCACATTATACACTCATTTTAATAAGCAGAATGGGGGCCATTTCTGCTCTGTAATAAGACAAAAAAAAGTGTTTAAGCATGTAGTATGCATTCCATAGTACATAAAATTGTCCTAATTTGAATTTTAGAGTTCATCCAGAAAAAAAAAAACTAGAAAGACACACAGAAAACCACCTTTCTTGGATTTACCTCATGATCTTTGAAGAACAATGCTAACATCTGTAACAATAGTAATTCCCATTTATGTGGTATTAGGTGCCAAGTGCATTAGGTATTTGGCATAGTGTTGATGTTGTGTGGAGTTTTACAAGCTTCGTTTGTCTTTTAGGTTTTTTAAAATGATAAAACCATGTTGTTTAGATTTATTGATCTTTTATGATACTCTTAAAAAATAAAATTAAAAAAATCCATAGAATATACAGTGTAACCATAAAACTCCACAAAAATCTTAAAAGCACTCTAATTTATTTTATGTGTTCAAATATTTTTAGAGAGTTTATGTTCCTAATATTATTTTCATGTTTATTTATAATTAGAGAATCTGCGAGTAAAATAAATATTTGCTACTTTGGTATATTTCTTGTAAGAAGTCCTTAAAAACAAACCAAACTAATGTAAAAGGATTTTTTATTAGATACTACAAAATAATTTTTGAAATGATATTTGTGTGCTTTATTTATTTCAGCAGTAAAATCCAACAAAAGAGAGAATTAGAGCCATACTAATGCCTTTAAAAGGAATGTTTTTAGAAGAACCACCTTTTCATTCATAAGACCCCTTTGATGCATTGCTTCAAATAGGATTTGCTATTTGACTTCACATAAATCCTCACTGTTTAGACAAGTTTAAACCATCAGTATGCCCATTCATATAGTATTATAATTTATAGCATTTCAGTTTATATGATACCCTTCAAACTTGGCACTCCCCTTCTACATAGTTTATTGAGTTAGCTGGGATTTGTGGGGCCAGAGGACAGAGGTAGCACCAGTGTTTGATGTAAACAGTAAGCATTTTCTAAGTCTTTTGTAATGAACTATGCAACCATCGTTCAAACAAGACCCAAACCCTTCACCCTATACCTCAACTCTGTTGTTTAGTTTAAGCCATTACTGTCCCATACCAGAGCCAAACAGTCTTGTCTCTTTTATTTTTATATTGTGTGGCTCTTTTTAAAAAATTATATTTCCATTAATGTGCATTTGTAGTATGTAATGTTTACATTCCTTGTGTGGAGTATTCCTTGTGTGGTCCAAGTACATAACACATCTTAATTCCTTTTTCCATCCCCTGACCCTTCCATCTCTTGATCCTCTTCCCATTTGAGAAAGAGCTGTCTTCCTATTTCCTATTATGTTGTACTTATCTTTTATTTTGCTGTTTATTTATAATTGGGGTTTCTCATATAAAAGAAACCATGCGATATTTAAGCTCATGTGTCTGATTTATTTCACTAAACATTATGACCTCAGGGTTCATCCATTTTCCTACATACAACTCATTTATCTTTCTTTATGGTAGAGTAGAATTCCATTGTGTGTAAATACCACATTTTCTTTATTCATTTGTTGATGGACGTACAGATAAGGCTGCTTCTAAGATTTAGCTATGAATTATGCTGCTATACACATGGGTATTTATGTATCACTGTAATATGATGTCTTTAACTGTTTTGGAAAAACCTAGAGGGGGAGTAACTGAGTAAAATGGAATTTCTGGTTTTAGTTTTTTGAGGACTCTCCATACTGATTTTCATAGTAGCCTTACTACTTTACACTCTCACCAACAATGTAGAAGGGTTCCTTTTTCCCTGTAGCCTTGCGGGCATTTGTCATTATTTGATTTCTTGGTAATGACCAGTCTTTCTGAAATAAGGTGTAATTCAGTGTTGTTTTAATTTTCATTTCTCTAATGGCTAGTGCTGCTGTACATTTCTTCATGTCTTTATTGGCCATTAATGTGTCTTCTGTGAAGGATCTATTCATTTCACATGATCATTTTTTGATTGGGTCTTTTTATTTCAAGGGGTCTAATTTTTTTAGTTCTTTTTATACTCTAGGTACTAGTCCTTTATCTGAGGAAGAGCTGGCAAAAAATTTTTTCCCATTCTGTAGGTCATCTTTTCACTCTGTTGGTTGTTTCTCTTGCTGTGAAGTTGCTTTTTAATTTGTTGTGATCCCATTTGTTGATTCTTAGTACTATTTCCTGTGCAAGTGGGGTTCAGTTTGGAAAGTCCTTGCCTACGCCAATGACTTAAATTTTACCTATTTTATCTTCCAGGAGGTTGTGTTTCTGTTTCATAGTTCTTTGATACATTTTGATTTTAGTTTAGTACATGGTGAGTGATATACATATAGATTAATTTTCTGCATGTGACTAGTCATTTTTCCCATTTGCTAAAGAGCTTATCTTTCCTCTAGTATTTGTTTTTGGCCCTTTTGTCAAAACTCAAAAAGTTGAATGTGCTTTGGGTTGTTCTGCTCCATTGAGCCTCATATCTGTGTTTGTGCCAGTACTATGCTGTTTTTATTACTGTAGCTTTGTAATATAACTTCAAGTCTGAAATCATGATACCTCCCTTTTTGCTCTTGTTACCCAGGATTACTTTTGCTGTTCTAGGTCTTTTCTGGTTCCATATGAATTTTAGGATTGTTTTCCCCAGTTTTGTGAGGAGTGCCGTTGGTATTTTGATTGGAATTGCCTTAAATCTGTATGTCAGTTTTGAAAATGTGACTGTTTTGACTATATTGGTTCTGCCTATCCAAGAACAGGCAATATCTTTTCAATTTCTGATGTCCTGTTTGATTTCTTTTTTGTTACTGTATTTTTTGTTGTAGAGTCTTTTACATCCTTGGTTATGTTATTCCCTAAGTGTTTACTTTTTCTTGGTGCTATTGTGAATGGTATTGTTTTCTGAATTTATTGATAAATTCATTATTGGTATGAAGAATACTTTATTTATTTACTTACTTACTTATTTGGTACTGGGAATCGAACTCAGGGCCTCACATTTGTCAGGTGGTCTGTACCACTGAGCTACATCCCCAGCCCTACACTTTTTATTTTTGTATGTTGATTTTTTATCCTGCTCCATTATTAAATTTGTTTGTTAATTTATTAATTCTAGGAGTCTTTTAGTGAAAAAAATTTTTTTAAGACAGGTTCTTTCTGTGTAGTTCAGGCTGGCCTTGAACTCACTGTGCAACCTAGGCTGGCCTTGAACTTGCTGTGATCCTCCTGCTTCAGCCTCCTGAGTGCAGGGATCACAGGTGGCAAGCACCACCATGTCCAGCCCTGGTGAAATTTTTGGGGTCTTTTATGTAGAAGATCATATCATCCACAAATGATGATAATTTGACTTCTCCCTTTCCTATACATATATCTTTTTATTTCTTTTCTTGTCTGCTTGTTTTTGCTCTGTTTTGAGTACTATGTTAAACAGGAGTGGTGAATCATGGACATCCTTGTCTTGTTTCTGATTTTAGAGGGGAATCTTTTAGCTTTTCCCATGTAATATGTTGGCATAGGTTTGTCATAATTGGTTTTCATCAAATTGAGATAAAGTTCTTCTATACTTATTTTCTTCATTGTTTTTATCATGGAGTGTTGAATTTTATCAGATGCTTTTTCTGTGTCTCTTGAGATGATCATGTGACTTTTGTCCTTGCTTCTTTTTATGTGGTATGTTACATTTATTGATTTGCTTTTTGTTTTTGTATGGTCTGCACATAAGGAGTGTGCACATAAGGAATGGTTTTACGTATTAATTAATTTATTTTTGTTTTACATTTTAAAATGCCTGAAAAATAAAAAGAATAATATTTCATGATAATTGGCAATTATATGAAATTTCAATGTCAGTGTCCACAAGTAAAGTTCTATTGGAACACAGCCATGCTTATTTGTTTATGCTTTTCAATTTGAGACACAGAACTTGAAATATTAACTATATAGTTCTTTACAGAAAGTTTGTCAAATCCTGCACTATGCTACAGCCAAAGGTATGTTTTTTAAAAATATATATCTAAAACGTATTTTAATTTGCTGTTTAAAACTTACTGCATTTGAAATTAAAATCTAAGATTCTATATAGTGACCACATAGTCTGGCCTCAGCCCACCTTTCCAGCTACATTTCAGAATCTTCTCTTTTTAAGTGCTTTGCATTTTTTCTGTGCTAAATCTTGAAAGATGTTCTTTTTGACTAAAACTTTTGACTCCCTAATTCTCACCTCTTGTTCTAACCGAAACTCCTAAATGAGCCTGGAGCCAGGTCCATTCCTTCACTTTCCTTTACATTTTGCACTTCTCCTCTATAACATTCATTGCAATAATAATTCTTTGTTCTATTTCTGTTCTCCATGCTTGACTGTACACTTCAAGGACAAGGGCCATGGCTGTTTACTGTTATACATCTACTGACAGAGCCCAGTATTTACCATATTGCAGGGTTCTGATATACCCCCATTTAGCAGGTGCAGTCTAGAATTGTTAGGGTATGAGCTTCTCTAAAAGTTAATATTAATTGTGCCTCTTTACTATCAAAAGTATGCCAGTTTGGGTAATTATATATTACATGTAGCAGATGCCCATAAATATTTCTTGAATTATACAGCTTAGCAAAATTTAAATGACTTAGAGGCCAAATAGTACAATTATAATTTAGGGGCCAGCTAATCAGTATAATTATGGTAACTCAAGGTACACTTTAGATACATTGGCAATGTGGGATTATAACATCTGTTTTTTTCTTTCTCTTTTTTTCCCCTATTGTCTTTTTGATTTTATACTTTATTTATATATTGGGTTTTTGTACAAAATAAAACATGTGATATTTAAGTCTAGTTTACTTAACATTATGGTCTCAAGGTGCACCCATTTTCCTACAAATAACTCAAGTTTATCCTTCTTTATGACAGAAGAGTACTCCGTCATGTAGAAATACCACAGTTTCTTTATCTATTCATCTATTGCTAGACATAAGCTACTTCCAAGATTTAGCTATTATGAATTGTGTTGCTATAAACATGCTATAAATTATGTATCATTGTATTATGATGTCTTTAATTCTTTCACCTTAAAGGGGAATAGCTGGACCAAATGGAATTTTTACTTTTAGTTTTTTGATGAATCTCCACACTGATTTTCTTTTTCCTTTTCTAAAAATTATTTTGATTGGTACATTTAAGGTAAATAGTATAATGACATTCATCATTGGAAATTTGCACCTTTACATAATCTATCTTGGTTCTTATTTTTTCCTGGTTCCCCTGCCCTTCCTTCAACCCCTCCCTCCCTATCTGCAAAGACTTTGTTTCCATTTTTTCATTTTCTCATATTAATTCATTTCCCTTCTTTCCTTTCCCTACCCCTCCCATTTCCCCTTCTCTTTTGACACTTTTCTTTCTATTTCACATTATCTATTCTACCTTTTAGTCCTTATTTACACTTTCAGTTTTTCACACTTGAGAAACTATTCGGTATTGACACGTTTGTCCTATTTATTTCACTTAAGAATATCGCCTTAATGTGCATCCATTTAGCTATAAATGTCTCTAATTTCTCATTTTTTAATGGCTTTACTTCATTTTATTAAAAAAAAAAACAACACACATTTTCTTTATCCGGTCTCCAGTTGATGGGCTACTGGGCTGCTTCCAAGTTTTAGCTATTACAAATTGTGCTGCTATGAACATGGGTGCATATATATCACTGTAGTATAATTCTTTTAATTCTTTGGGGAACATACCCAGCAGAGGAATAACTGGGTCAAATAAGACTTCTAATCCTAGTTCTTTGAGGTATTTCTGCATTGATTTCCACAGTGGTTGCACCAGTCTACATTTCTACCAGCAGTAGTGTTCCTCTTTCTCCACAGCCCTGCCCACATTTGTCATTGGTTGATTTCATGATAGCAGCCATTCTTTCTGGGGTGAGGTGGAATCTGAGCATTGTTTACATTGGCATCTCACGAATGACCATTGATATTGAACATTTTTTCAGATGTTTATTTGCTATTTCTACTTCTTTGTCTGAGAAATGTCTTTTCATCTCAACTGCCCATTTTTGGATTGGGTCTTTAAATTTTAGAGGTCTGATTTTTTTTTAAGTTCTTTATATATTTTAGATAGTAGACCTTTGCCTGAGGAACAGCTGGTAAAAATTTTTTCCCATACTGTGGGATGTCTCTTCACACTGTTGTTGGTTTCTCTTGCTGTGCAGAAGGTTTTTAGTAAGATAAAATCCCAGTTGTTGATTCTTTGTGCTAGTTCACATGTGACTGAGATTTTGTTCATAAAGTCTTTTCCTACAATGTCTTCAAGAGTTCTACCTAACCTCTCTTCCAGCCCGTTTTAGTATTTCTGTTTTAATATTTAGATCTGCGATCCATTTTCATTTTATTGTAGTGTATGGTGAGAGATAATAGGTATAGTTTTAATCTTTGGCAAGTTGAAACCCAGTTTTTCAGCACCGTTTATTAAAGAGGCTATCTTTCCTCCAGTGAGGGCGTTTGGCTCCTTTTTTTGAAT
>NW_022900936.1:58023556-58039165 GCF_012274545.1 Fukomys damarensis
CCCCAACGCGTTCTATTACAGGTTTCCCATGCCCTTTCTTTAAAGATGTTCAAAGTTGGGAACTCAGAAAAATACCCTTGATGACCACCTCTGTCTTTGCAGAGTGGGTCCAAAGACTTGCACAGTCAGGAGCTCTGAGAGTGCGGGGGGGTTATGGGGGTTCAGGGGTGCGCTACCTTCCCGGGGCTTGAGCAATGGCTGCTGGGTCGGGAGCAGGCGTGGTTCTCCTTCCAGCGGTGGATCGGGCTGGCCTACTTTCCCGGTGCTTGAGCGATGGCGGCTGGGTCCTGCTGTGCAGAAGGTTTTTAATGAGAAGAGATCCCACAAGTTGTTTGTGCTACTTCACGTGCACCTGAGGTTTTGTTTTTAAAATCTTTTCCTACACCAATGTCTTCAAGAGTTCTACCTAACCTCTCTTCCAGCTGGACTAGTGTTTCTGTTTTAATATTTAGATCTTTAATCCATTCTGATTTTAGTTTAGTGCATGATGAGAGATATAGGTCCAGTTTTAATCTTTGGCAAGTTGAAACCCAGTTTTTCCAGCACCATTTATTAAAGAGGCTATCTTTCCTCTACTGAGGATGTTTGGCTCCTTTGTTGAAGATGAAGTGTCTGAGTGTGTCTGGATTGGTTTCTTCATCTTTTAATCTGTTCCACTGGTCTTCAGGTCTGTTTCTTTGCTAGTACCATGATTTTATCACAGTAGCTTTGTAGTACAGTTTCAAGTAGGGGATTGTGTGATACCACCTACCTCATCTTTATTGACTAGAATTGTTTTTTGTTATTCTAGGCCTCTTCTTGTTCCAAAGGGATTTTTGGAATGTTTTTTCAAGGTCTGTGAAGTGTGCTGCTGGGATTTCAATTGGGATTGCACTGAATCTACATAGCAGTTTTGGAATTATGGCCTTTCGCTATGCTGATTCTTCCTACCCAGGAGCAAGGGATGTCTTTCCATTCTGATATCCTTATAGCAGTTTTGGAATTATGGCCTTTCGCTATGCTGATTCTTCCTACCCAGGAGCAAGGGATGTCTTTCCATTTTCTGATATCCTCTTCAATCTCTCTTTTCAGATTGCTATAGTTTTCAGGGTAGAGGTCTTTGATTTCTTTTGTTAGGTTGATTCCTACGTATTTCATTTTGGATGTTGTTGTGAAAGAACAGATTTCTGCTTAGCCCATTATAATTTCACTCTTTTCATTCCTAATTGCATGGATTTGGGCCTTTTCTCTCCTTTTTTTGATAAGGTTGGCTAAGGGTTTGTCAATTTTATTTATTTCAAAGAACCAACTCTTGACTTCATTGAGTTTTTCTTTTTTGGTCCCAGGGATTGAACTCGGGTCCTTGCACTTGCAAGGCAGGTGCTGGAACCACTGAGCTGAATCCCTGGCCCCCGCTTCATTGATTTTTTTGTATCATTCTCTTAGTCTCCATTTCATTGATTTTTGCTCTGGTCTTTGTAATTTCCTCCTTTGTATGAGCTTTGAGTTTGTCCTCCTCTTCTTTTTCTAGAAGCTCGAGGTTTACCATAAGGTTGTATAATTTAGTTGGCTCTGTTTCCTAGTGTGAGTATTCACTGCTATGAATTTCCCTGATAAGACTGCTTTCATTGTGTCCCATATATGCCAGTATGTTGTATTGTCATTGTCATTTAATTGTAGGAACTGTCTGATTTCTTCTTTAATTTTCTGTGATGGATTGGTTATTCAGAAGTGTATTGTTCAATTTCCCATGTGTTTATGAAATTCTTGTGGTTTATTTTGCTATTGATCTCCAAATTCATCACACTATAGTCTGATAATATTCATAGGATCACTTCAGTTCCTTTGCATTTACTTCAACATGTTCTATGAGTGAGTATGTGGTCTGTTTTGGAGAACAGCCTATGTGCAGCTGAAAAGAATGTATACTCTGATTTTGTGGGGTGGAACACTCTGTAAACATCTGTTCAGTTCATTTTTTTGAGAGTTTGATTGAGTTCTAGTATTTCATTGTTTATTTTCTGTCTAGTTGATCTATCTATTTGTTACAGTGGGGTGTTGAGGTCCCCCACTACTGTTGTATGAGCGCTTATTTGATTTTTCATGTCCACTAGTATTTGTTTTATATAGTTGGGCACACTAGTGTTTGGTGCATATATATTTATGATTGTCATCTCTTCCTCTTGGACTGTTTTCTTTACAATGATGTAGTGTCCTTTATCTCAATCAGTGTTGATTTGAAATCGACTTGATCTGCAAAGAAGGTAGCTACTCCTGCTTTTTTTTGGGTTCCTGTTGCATGGAGTATTGTTTTTGAATCCTTTAACTTTTGTCTGTGAGTTTCTTTTTAAATTAAGTGTGTTTCTTGTATGCAGCATATTATTGGGTCTTGCTTCTTGACCCATTCTGCCAGTCTGTTTCTTTTGATTGGTAAATGGAGATGATTAACATTGATGGTTATGACTGATAGATATTGAGTTATCCTTGTCATGAGTTTTTCTTTTTGTTGGATTCTATCCCTTTGCATTTAATTTCTTGTCATGCTTGATAGATTCATTCTGCTGGCCTTCCTGGGGTTGTGATCCCCATTGTCTTTTCCTAGAGTATCACTTAAATATTTTTGGAGTGCTGGTTTGGTATTCATGATGTTCCTAAGGTTCTCTTTGATGTGAAAATATCTTATTTCTCCATCAATTTTGAAAGATAGTTTTGCAGGGTACATCAATCTGGGTTGGAGGCTATTTTCCCTTAGGGCTTGAAATACAGCACTACAAGCTCTTCTTGATGTGAGAGTTTGTGTTGAGAAGTCTGCTGTGATTTTGATAGGCTTACTTTGTATGTAATTTGGTTTTTTTTCTCGTAACTAGTTGTAGAATATTGTTTTTCTGTTTTATTAGAATTTTGTTTTTTGTTTTTTTTAGAATTTGGGGTTTCTGGAATCTTAAGTGTTATATACCTATGTGTAGATTTAAAAAAAAATCATGGCTAGTTGTAGTCCTATAAGCCTTACTTATCTCTATTTCAAGTTCTTTCCCCCTATTTGGGAAGTTTTCTGCCATTACTTTTTGTTGTTGTTGGTTTTTTTTTTTTTTTTTTGAGGCAGGGTCTCACTATGTAGTTGAGACTGACCTGGAACTCACTGTGTAGTCCAGTCTCAAACTTACAGCGATCCTTCTGCCTCAGCCTCCTGAGTGATGGGATTACAGGCGCCATGCCTGGCTCTGCCATTATTTCTGTAAACAGTTTTTTTTTTAATGTCATCTGTGCTCTCTCCTGTTTCTTCATTGACTTTGATCAGTCTTATGTTATTCTTCTTTGCATCATCTAGTAGCTGCTGGATTGATTTCTCATGATCTGTTGCTATTTTTAAGAAATTTTTCTTTTCCTGTTCCTTAATTGCAATCCTGTCTTTTATAACTGAAATCTTGTTCTTGCATTGGCTCATTCTGCTGAATGAACTTTTTTTTTTTGTACATGAATATTCAGAGTATCTTTATTTTCTTTTTTTTTTCCTTTTTATTGAGGTTATTGGTACAATCTAGGTATATAATACAATTACATTCATCATTGGGATTCTGTACCTTTACATAATAGGTCTTGATTCTCATTTTTCCCCTTGTCTCTGCCCTCCCTTCACCCCCTCCTCCCCTCCCCATTTACAAACACTTTATTTCCATTTTTTCAGTTTCTCATATTTTTTTCCTCTCCCTTATTACCTTTCCCCCACCCTTCCCACTTTCCCTACACCTTTAGCCCTATTGGTCTAGAAATGTTAATTTATTTTTATTTTTATTTTTTCCATGTGTACAGGGGTAACACATTGTACTAAATATGTAAGGTTATATCTATGTGGGTTTCATTTCAGAAACTAATAAAGTATTCTCTAAATAATGAAAAAAGAATATGATAAGACTGTAAGAGTGAGAAGCAATTTAAATATGTTCAGGGACCATTTTCATCTCCAGAGTTAAGGATTATTTTGATGTTACATCATTGCCTTTTCTCTTTTACTTTCCTTTTTAGTTTTATTTTAGGATTCCCTATTTTTAATGTTCATCCAGAGATTTCTTTAACTGAAATACCGAATAGTTTCTTTGTTGTGAAAAACTATAATAGTACACAGGATCCTAATGAGACAATTAATAATGTGAAATAGGAAGTAAAGGGCTAAAGGTGAATGAGCTTTTGATGGAGTTTTTAATCTCCTGGAAATCTGTTTGCATCTGTTTTATGGATTCCATTTGTTTCCTATGTTGGGATTCCATCATGTGCCTCAGCTACTCTATTTTATTTATCTGTGTCCACTCTAGATTTGTTAATCATGTCTTGCACTATGTGCACATTCTTTGCTCTTATCTGAGAAATTATTTCTGATTTCATTTTTTCCACATTGTCTTGTTGCCAGTTAAGGTTGTCCAGGACATTGAGTATCAGTTTTCACTATCTCATTTTCCTTTGGGGTTACCTTAGGTGATCTGGATGTTAGATTTTGGGACTCGTTTATATGTCTTCTCAATTCTACAGATGCAGCCTGCTGTGCTTTTGTTGAGGCAACTTTTTGCAACCCAGTGGTCTTCAATTCTCAGCAAGCCACCGGTGGCCTTTCCTCTGCTGCTCATCAGGTGGCCTTCTGGATCCCTCAGGTCACCTGTTGTCTGGATGGGCTTCTGAGGCCTGTGAACACTTGAGATCTAGGTGTGCCTCTTACTGGGCCTCTGTGTACCTGCTCTCTGGGAGGGCCTTTGAATGGGGGCTGTGCACCCCAGTTCCTGTTGTCTGAGCGGGCTTCTGGCTATGGTCTCCATGCACTTATTAATTGTATTGGGCAAGCCTCTGGCTGTTGCTTGTGCATCTGTGCAGCTCTTTTCCAGGCAGGCCCTTGGCTGTGGCTGGTGCTATGGGGTGGTCCTCTGGCTGAAGCTTGTGCACCTGTGGCGTTCTTTTGTGGGTGAATCTTTGGGTGGGCAGGTGTGACTGAGCCTCTAGGGTCAGGGGGGATCTGCCTGCAGCTGCACTTCTCTGGACCACACCGCTGCTCCCTGGGTTCTACATGCACTCCTCCATGTTGATTTTCATCGTAGTTATACAGTTTACTCCCACCAACAATGAAGAAGTGCTCCCACATCCTTTCCAGCATTTTTTGTTGTTTGATTTATTGAAGATAGCCATTCTTTCTGGAATGAAGGTGGAATGATAGTGTTGTTTTAATTTGTGCTTCCCAAATGGCCAGTGACGTTGAACATTTTTTTCATATATATATTTTTGCTGTTTGTACTTCTTCACCTGGGAAGTTCCTATTAATTTAAGATACCTATTTTTAAAAATTGTGTCTTTAAATTTAAGGATATAATTTTTTTAATCCATTATATATTCTAGATATTAGTTCTTTGTCTGAAAAGTGGCTGGCATTTTTTTTTCCCATTCTATAGGTTGTCTCTTCATTCTTTTGGTGGTTTGCTGTGCAAAAGCTTTTAGATTAAAAATATTATCTCATTTGTTGATTGTTGATATTACTTCTTCTGCAACTGGGGATCTGTTCAGAAAGTCTTTGCCTATAACTGTGTCTACCTATTTTTTCTTCCAGCATATTTTTTTCTTTTAATATTTAGATATTTGCTCCACTTTTATTTTAATTCAGGACATGGTGAGAGGAATGGTCCTAGGTTCAATCTTTGGTCTGTAGGCAGACAGTTTTCCCAGTGCTATTTGTTAAGGAGGCTATCTTTCCTCTACAGAAAATATTTGGCCCCTTTGTCAAAGAAAGTAGTTGAGTGTGCCTGGACTTTTTTCTACCTTTTCAGTTCAGTTCCATTGATTCAAAAGTCCCTTCCTTCCTTTCTTTCTTTCTTTCTTTCTTTCTTTCTTTCTTTCTTTCTTTCTTTCTTTCTTTCTTTCTTTCTTTCTTTCTTTCTTTCTTTCTTTCTTTCTTTCTTTCCTTCTTTCCTTCTCTTTTTTGCCCATACCATGCTGTTCTTATCACTGTAGCTTTGTAGTATAACTTGAAGTCTGAGATTATAATACCCCGTGCCCTTGCCTTTGTTGCCCAGAATTTCTTTTGCTATTCCAGGTATCTTCTGGCTCCATATGAATTTTAGAATTGCTTTCTCTAGTTCTGTGAAGAATGCTACTGCTATTTTGATTGGTGTTGCATTACCTCTGTATAATAGTGCTGAAAGTGTGGCCATTTTCACTGTATTGGTTCTGCCTATCCACAACAGGGGATATCTTTCCATATTCGACATCCTCTTTGATCTCCTCTTTCAAGATACTGTAGTTTTTATTGGAAAGATTTTTCTCTTCCTTGGTTAGGTTAATTCCTAATTATTTCATTTTCTTTTTTTTTTTTTTGCGTTTTAAAAATAATTTATTACATTTTTCTTCATGTTATTGTGAAAGATATTGTTTCCCCAATTCCTCTATCAGTGAGTTTGTTATTGGTGTATGGGAACACTATTGATTTTTGAGTATTAACCTGTAGTGCTATGCTACTACTGAAGGTTTTTTTTTGGTATCAGGGATCGAACGCAGGGCCTTGTGCTTGCGAGGCAGATGGCGGAACCACTGAGTTAAATCCCTGGCCCTGAATTTGGTCATTAATTACAGGAGTGTTTTGGTTTTGGTTTGTAGTTTTGGGAAATCATTCTTTTTGGAATTGGAATTCTAGATGTACAGGATCATATCATCTACAAATAATGATAATTTAATTTTTCCTTTCCAATCTATATGCCTTTTTTTCCTCATGTCTAATTGCTCTGGCTAATATTTCCAAAAATATATTGAATAAGAGTGGTGATAGTGGACATCTTTGTCTTGTTCCTCATTTTAAAGGGAGAGTGTTCAGCTTCTCTCCATTTAATATGATGTTGGCTGTAGGTTTGCCATAGATGGCTTTTGTCAGATTGAGACAAATACAGTCTATTCCAATTTTCTTCAGTGTTTTTAACATGAATGAATGTTGATTTTTTTTTTTTTATAATGCGGATTGATCTCTTGTGAGGCAGGCAGTGACACCACTGACCTAAATCCCTGGCCATGGATGTTGGATTTTATCAAATTCTTTTTCTATGTTTATTGAGGTGATCATTTGGTTTTTGTCCTTGCTTATGTTTAGTGGTATATTAGATTTTTCAAACCATCCCTGCATCCTGGGGTGAATCTTAGTGGGTCATGATGTGTGATCTCTTTTGATGATTCACTGAATTCTGTTTGCCAGTAGTTTATTGATGACTTTTGCAGTTATGCTTATTACAGATTGGCTTATAGTTTTTTTTTAGGGTTGGGTTCTTTCCTGATTTTGGAATAAGGTAATGCTTGCTTCCAGGAATGACTTTGGAATGACTGCTTCCCCTTCCATCTCTTTAAAGATTTTGAGGAGTTCTAGTGTTAGCTAAACTTTTTGGTAGAATTTGGCAGTGAATCTGTCAGGACCTAGGGCTTTCTTAGTTGGTAGCTTTTTTATTGCTTTCTCAATTTCATTGACTAATATTGGATTATTCAATGTGTTTGTATCTTCTTGGTTCAGACTTGATAGTTCACGTGTATCTAGGAATCTATTCATCTCTGCCAAATTTTTCATTTTTTAGAGTACAGGTTCTCTAAATAGCTGCTAATGATCATGAATTTCTGTAGAATCTATTGTGATTTCACCTTTTTCATTTCTAATTTAATGGATTTGGGTGTTTTCTTTCCTTATTTTTGAAAAATTGGCTCATAGTTTGTCTATCATTCTTTGAAAGAACCAACTAATCCATTGATTCTTTGTATTTTTTAGTCTTAATTTCCACTCTGATCCTTATAATTTCCTTTTTTGTATTAGCTTTCAGTTTGGATTGTTCATGTTTTGCTAGAACCTTATGGTGCATCATTACATTATTTATTTGTATCTAGTAAGTCCATATATTTGAAGGTTTGTTTCAATTCTGATATTTCCTTGTTGATTTTTTATGTCTAGTTGATCTATGCATTTGTGACAGTGATATTTTATCTGATTTTTCATGTCCATTAGTATTGTTTTGTGAAGTTGCATGCTGCTATTTGATGTATATATGTTTATAATTATTGAGTCTTCCTGTTAAGTTTTTCCCTTAACATATATGTACTTTGTCTCTTCTGCTCAGTTTTATCTTGAAATCCACTTTGTCTGAAATTAGGATAGCTGCTCATCCTTTGTTCCAGGTTCTTATTGCATGGAATATTTTTTTCCATCCTTTGAGTTTTAATCCGTGAATTTTTTTGAATTAAATGTGTTTCTTGTATACTGCATATCACTGGGTTTGTTTCTTGATCCATTCTGCCAATCTGTGTGTTTTGATTGGGGATGCTGAGATCATTCACACTGAGAGTTATTAGTGAGTGGTATTGACTTAGTCTTGTTATTGCATTTTTTTTCTGTTGCTGATTTCCTTATTTTTTTTTTTTTTTACTTTTATTTAGCTACTCATCCCATCAGATGTATTCATTCTTTTTTACTTATAGGCATTGTGCGCTTCATTGTCTCTTTCTAGGATATCCTTGAGAATTTTTTGTAATGTTGGTTTTGTGGTCATGAATTTCTTGAAGGGAAATACCTTTTTTCTCTATTAAGTTTAAAAGAAAGTTTTGCAGGATACATAAGTTGCAGGTGGAAGTTTCTTTTAGGGCTTGAAGCACTTCACTCAAAACCCTCTTGGCCTTTAAGATTTGTGTTAAGAAATCTATTGTAATTTCTGAATGGCTTGCCTTTATATGTGATTTGTTGCCCTTCTCTAACAGCTTTTAACATTTTGTCCCCATCGTGAACTTCTAGTACTTTGAGTAGAGTCTGACATGGAGAGGTTTTCTTATGATTATGGCTATTTGGTGTTCTAAATGCCTCACTTATCTGTATGCTTCTTTTTCTTCCCCTATATTTGGGAATTTTTCTGCATTATTTCTGTGAACAGGTTTGTTAATGTCATTTGCATTGTCTTTTCCATTAAGGTCACAGAAAATTGTTCCTTGAAACTATCTCCCTTTGCTCAGTTCTGTGCAACTCTCTGATTACTGATCAGCCTTCTAAGACATTCACATACCCAGTGTAGTAGAATGAAAGATTTCTGATCATCAGAGAAGAACATATCCGTAGTATGTTTTAGTGCATTTCCAAAGGAGTGAGTATATGCAGTTTGCGGGTGTGTTTTATTTAGGTCAGCCTCTTTGAGCTGACCTAGGATACTGACAGTGCTGAAGCTGTTCTCCAAATAGCAGTCAGTTTACAAAGCCAACATCACCTTCTGAGACCTTTCAGAAAAGTATTATATGTGGACAGCTCAATCTTATTAAATCATCCCCTTCTTCCTTATTCTACTCTCCAGTGATCATTCTTTTTAGAATTACTTGGAATTCTAGATGTTTTCTAGTGGTGTTATAAATCTAATAAATGCAACATTCAAACCTACCTTAAAAAAATAAAGTAAAAAAGTTAGTCACTTTTGCTACATAATAAAACCTGACAAAGTAGAAGCATTTGTGTTCTGACATTGTTCCCTCTTTGTCTTTTTGTTTGACAACACTCTTCCAATTATTTTCCTTAGTCAGTGAACCATACCAACTTTAGCCCAGGCATCCATGCCAGAAACCAGGCATATCCTCTTTTCTTCCCTCTTCTTTGTCAGCCTTGCCTAGCTGGTCACCAAAGTCCTCATCATTTTTAGCTTGAACTGTCCTCATAGTAACCAACCTGCTTTTGTTTGTTTGTTTCTTGTTTTGGTACTGGAGATCAAACTCGGGACCTCGTGCTTTCAAGGCAGGTGGCAGTACCACTGAGCTAAATCCATGGCCATTCTAATCTTTCAGTTTGTTCCTAAATAGTAATAGTTTTTAAAGTATCTTTTGTAAGCAGAACTCTAAAGTTGTTACTTTTTTACTTGAAATCAGTAGGTGACATTTTTGGTTTACAATGTAAAGTTCATAAAAGTCTCTTCATGACCTAGCAGTTCTTTCTTCCCCAGATTCTCTCCTCTTTCCCCTCAACATACATACTCTGGTGTTGTTGACCTGGCTTACCTGATGCTTCAGTCATCTGGAGGTTGGCATTTGTTGTGCATGTGCTCCTCGCATGCTTATCTTGACCTTTCAGCAGCATTGGACACCTTTGTACACAACCTCCATCTTGAAACACCTTTGCTTGACTTCAATGACATCATTCTTTTTGGACTCATCTCTTACTAGCTTGGTATTTCCCTCAGTGTTTTTTGCTGGACACTCCTCTTCTACTTAGCCTTTTCTTTTCTTTTTTTTTTTTTTCTCTGCCCCTGCTGAGCTGCTACCTGCATCCGGGACAGCACTTTCTGAGCTTTTTTTTTTTTTTTTTAACTTAGCCTTTTCATGTTGGGCTTTCTTGGGGTTTAATTTTATTTTGTTTTTCCTCCTAAATGTAAATTTAGCTCTTCTCTATATAGAAGTTATTTGCTTTGTTATAAGGATGTTTTATAGTTAGCAAGAGAGTTAGATAAATCAAATACAGTATTTTTTTTGTCATAGCTATTTGATCACCATAGTAAAGTATATTTATCTATAGTTTCAGCCAGTGAGAACCAGTATAATATGCTAAAAAGCACTAGTTTTCACCACAAAGGAAACTGGCATCCCTGGGTGCTCTCTTTATTTGAGGGAGTCATATCCTCCAGTGTTCTGCTTTCTTACTCTACCCTCATTTTGCAATTGTATATAATGATTAGATTTTAGCACCCCCAAAAAGGGTGATCCTCACAATTCATCAAATACATTAGACCCGTCTGCACAGTTTACTAAATTAGATTGAATGAGTTGGTAGAAATTAGGGCAAAATTTGATTCTTCATGTAGAAGGTAACTCTTCTATGGAATAAATTGGAATTAGTAGACAAACTGTTCATTATAGATGAGGTTCCTGCTGGGAATTATTCTCAATCACTAAGGCCAGAAGTATTTTCACAGGGAAGAATTAGTGAGTAACCAGATGTTGTCTTAAACTTTTCAGTGATGAAAGGTGTGCCAGGTGCTCATTGGACTCCTCCACCTGAATAGCTGGCTCTTCCGGCTGTTTCTTGACATTCCATTTACAATACTCAAGAGATATAATCATTGCTAGTCATAAAGGCAGGAGTCTGATTGGAATGCTATGTCAGTTTTAAAGAAGTGGTAAATGAAGACATGAAAACAACCTTGCCAGAAATGAATCAAAACTATCATAAAGAAGAAAATTTAACCTTTAACATAGTTAATTTTTCAAGTGAGATTAAAATAATATTATAATATGTTTTTACATTAATTGAATATAACCAAGATATTTTCATTTGCAGCTTGTCTCTAATCTGTGTGTAGAAAGAAGAAATTAGAATCTGTCCCTTTAATAAAACCTTGTTTACCTAGCCTCCTTCAGTGGGCGTGGCTTAGGAACCTGTAGAGTCAGGTATAACTTCCAATTCTTCACTCTGACCTGCAGCTTAGAGAGTGCAGATATTACAAACCAGGAAGTGACAAAAACCGTACTTTAAACTACACTAGAACCTGTCTTTTACAAGGAAAAACATCTTATAACAAAATTAGGAAATTGAAGCAGTGATTTTGCATAGTTGTCATTAAATATTTGAAGCTCTGCTGAGGATAAAGACTTTGCAGCATACTTAGAATACAAAGCTTTCTGGGCCAGAAATTGATCTGCTGACTTTTGAGCCTTATCTGATTACCACCTGGTTTATTTTTATTGCTGTTAAACTACTCTGTAGATTGAAGTGAGGAGACTCTACTTGGTGTGCGGGTAGGTGGTCAATTTTTGTTTAAAATTTGTGTTGGTTTTTTTAAGTTTACTTAGGTAGATTGGTTTTGCTTCTGATTACTGAAAATATTAAGAATATTAGGCTGGACATATTTCAGTGTTTGAATGTTCTGCATAGTTGCAAATAACCTTTTTATGGCAACTTCATAGGAAAAATCATTTTTAACAGATGAGCAAAACTACAATTTGATGAATTAAAAGAATTTTGTTTTGTCTCTGAACCTATTTATCTGTCAATCTATCTACCTATCTATTAATTAGTAGGTCAAAGAGTATATAAAATTATCCGGCTATTAACTTCATAATATTTGTTAAAAATTTCAAACATGTATTTATGTAGTCAAATAAAATTGCATTTTTGTTATTAGTATTTACCTATGACTTTCATTTCTTTCACTGTTAGTAAGCTGTATGAGTATTCATCATTGGTTTATTTGTTTGCTTTAGCCTGTCTTTAGAAATGTCTGTTATTTCAGAAAAGTTTTATGAAAGGTTAATCTTACACAAGTATATTGAAATATCTGCTTGCTTCTCTTTATAAAGCTAACCTTACTTTTATTCTAAAAATAGCTCAAACATAACATTTTCTACCATTAACAATCCTTTTTATTTTTCTTTTCTGGAAATTGTGCTTCAAAGATATTGCCACCAAATAAGTGGTTATTTAAATAGTAAAACATAGCTGTGTTTTAGACATACATTATTTTCAGTGAGAGTTGATCAGTCTGAGATATCCACTCTAGGTTAGTGTAATTCAGCTCAAAATAGAGAGACTTGCTATTTTAATTGGCCTGAATAGCTTTAGTGAAGGTAGCTATTTGGATATTTTTGATGTGAATTTTTATTCACTGCTCTTGTAGTATCGTAGTAATGCAGACATGGAAGGTTGGGAGTGAGCAGTCTAAGGTGTGGAGAGTTTTTTCTGAATGTCTTTGAGGTTCTAGGAAAGGTAATGATCGTCATCAGGTGTAACATGACAAACAAAGATATCATAGCTGGACAGAAAAGAAAAGGAGAGAGAAAAGGAAATGGTACTTATTGTAGGGAAAATTGTGGAGGAATTCATTAGCATGTATAAATTTTGGTCCCATTAAGTTTGTATTTATCTTAACAATTTCCCAGTTTTAAAGTTTTTGATCCCATTAGGCTGATAAACTTATTAACTGACTTAAAACCAAATACTGTTATGATTATGTATTTATTATATATTTTAATGTTAATTTCCCCTCCTCATCTTTTCTCACATCACCCCGCTTCATATCTTTCTTTCCCTCAGTTTAGCTAGAAAGCCTTCTCCAGTGTGCAGCCTTATTTGATCATCCTGATCCCCAGTGATATTTCCTTCTTTTGGACTTTCATATTATGTTAATTCTCCCAGCACTTTAGTACATAGTCACATCTTGTCATTTTAACTTGAGTGTTCCATATCTCTTCATTTGTATTAGAAATTGTCTGAGGGTCAAGAGCTTAATTTCTACATCATTTTTATACCCCTTATCGGGCAGTGCAGCCATACACATTCAGTAGGTACTCAGTAAGTAGCTGTAATATGAGTGAAGGAAATACTCTTGTTGACAACTGCTTCTAGTGTAATGCTGCTTCCCTCTGATTCGCTTAATCAGATACTCAATTGTAACGCTAAAAATCAGACTGTTGGTTATCTACTATTATTGTTTTTATTTTGCTGTGTAATGCATGAGTTTGTTATATTTGGTGATTTAAATACTGATTGATATACTACCTATAAAAAAGGACAAGCTGGACATTAAAAAAGAAATCAAAGAAAATATTTTAACACCTAACCTCTTACATTTTATATTTCAGGAAAATATAATTTAAAGTGTACTGGTATATAAAGTTGTAGAAGCTGTTCAAATATTCAAATATATTATGGATGAAAGTGATGGCTCTGAGATGATATTTAGGACTTTGATGATATTTAAGACTTTCATAGGAAGCTGGTTGAATTTCATATCAATAATTGCCAGAAATTATGAATAAATCATTTTATAAAAAGAAAATATTAAACATTTTGACTTCCTATTTATGATAGTTTTTATACTGGATCTTAGCCGAAAGGCTGAGAAGCGATTATGATAGTTTATGATTATGATTATGATAGTTTTTTATTACGTACTTTAAAATCATTGGGCCAGGGATTTAGCTCAGTGGTTCCACCACTTGCCTTGCAAGTGCAAAGTCCTGAGTTTGATCCTTGGTACCAAAAAAAACCCCAAAAACAAAAAACATCATTTGCTAGGTGTGGTAGTTCCACTCTTGGTGTCTCAGCTACTCTAGAAGTTGAAGAAGGAGAAGGCAATAAATTGAGACCCTATTTCAAAACATTTTATCTATTTCTTATATCAATTCTGTAAAGTGGGTTTTATAACTCATTCTTATAGATACAGAAAATGGCAGTATAGAAAGAACAAAAAACACACATTCAGTAGTTGTGTCATAGGTCCCTTTGATGTCAATGTTTGTGTTTTGAATTACTATTATATCCCCCTTCTCTTTTTTTGAGGTACTGGAGACTGGGCTATATTCTCAACCCTTATTTTAAATTTTATTTTGAAACAGGGTATGGCTAAGTTGCCCAGGCTGACTTTGAACTTATAAATCTCCCACCTCAGCCTCCAAGTATCTGGGATTATAGCTGTGTACCAATATATAAAAGGTGTCTTATCTTTTATATTTTTAAATACTCAGTGTGATGTTTCTGTTATTTTAGAGTCTGACCAGACAGGAATTCTGGCAACTGCTCCAGCAGAACTATGGCACTGAGCTAGGTTTAAATGCTGAAGAGATGGCAAACTTGTCACCATCAGTTGAAGATAATGTGCAGCCAAGGTACAGCAAATGTTTTGAAATGTCAAGACTTATTAATCATTGTACTGGAATTATTTTAGATTCTACTAATTCTGAATTTATATTAATTTTTCCTTGAGTATACTTTCCCTATGTTTTCTGTCATGGAATGAGGTGAAAGGTGGGAATAGGTAATAGTTTGCTGAATAGGTAAACAAACATTGGACATATAAGGGAATGTTAAGTATATATAGTTATTCACATAGGATCTACTTAATGCTTAGCCTTAGGAAGCCTTTTTATTAAGGATCTGGGGAAGTACATGGTGAAATCTTTGGGTTATGGATGACAGTAAAATATGTTAAAATCTGATTTGGTGCTATAAATTTGTAATCCCAGACCTCTAGGCAGGAGGATTGCAATTTTGATCCAAGCTTGAGCAACCTAGTATCTTGGAAAGACCTTGTCTAAAAAAAAAAAAAAAAAAGTTTGAGGATGTAGATCAGTGTGAAGGCCTGGGCACAGGAAAAAGTTAAATAGATGGTAGGTGTTTTGAGAGATACAATTGGTTGGCACTCTTAATGAAAAGAGCTTATAGTATTGTGGGAATGCAAGTGATTAAAATAATACAGGATAATAGCCATAAAAGAGTAATAAATAATGTGAAATTAAGAGTAGAGAAAAAGTATTTTTTTTCCTTTTTACTGAGGTTATTGGTACAATCTAGGTATACAAATACAGTTACATTCATCATTGGGATTCTGTAACTTTACATAATAGGTCTTGATTCTCATTTTTCCCCTTGTCCCTGCCCTCCCTTCACCCCCTCCTCCCTTCCCCATTTACAAACACTTTATTTCCATTTTTTCAGTTTCTCATACATTTTTCCTCTCCCTTATTACCTTTTCCCCACCCTTCCCACTTTCCTTACACCTTTAGCCCTTTACTTCCTATTTCACATTATTAATTGTCTCATTAGGATCCTGTGTACTATTATAGTTTTTCACACCAAAGAAACTATTCGGTATTTCAGTTAAAGGAATCTCT
>NW_022900936.1:58040523-58051942 GCF_012274545.1 Fukomys damarensis
GTGTTGAAAAGTCTGCTGTGATTCTGATGGGCTTTCCTTTGTATGTGATTTGTTTCTTTTCTCTTACTGCTTGTAGTATTTTGTTCTTCTGTTGGGTTTCTGGGATCTTGATTATTATATGTCTAGGTGTAGATTTTTTTTGTTTGTAGCTAGTTGGGGTCCTATATGCCTCAGTTACCTGAATGTCAAATTCTTCCCCTCTGTTTGGGAAGTTTTCTGTCATTAATTCTGTGAACAGCTTTTTTAAGTCATTTGTATTCTTCTGCTACTGCTAGTTGGGGTCCTATATGCCTCAGTTACCTGAATGTCAAATTCTTCCCCTCTGTTTGGGAAGTTTTCTGTCATTAATTCTGTGAACAGCTTTTTTAAGTCATTTGTATTTTCTTCTGCTACTTCATGTATTCCTATCAGTCTTATGTTATTCTTCTTTGCATCATCTAGGAGTTGTTGGATTGATTTCTCATGATCTCTTACTCTTTTTAAGAGACCTCTCTTTTCATGATCACTGTCTGCAATCTTATCTTCTATATCTGAGAGCCTATCTTCGCATTCTTTTATTCTGTTGCCTACACTTTCAATAGAGTGTTTAATCTCCTGGATATCTGTTTGAATCTGTTTTATGGATTCCCTTTCTTTCCTATGTTGGTCGTATATTTTTTCTATTTCTTTCTTATGCTGGGCCTATGGCTTCTATTTTCTGTTTTGAATTTTTCTAGAGCCTGATTGATCTGTTTTGTTACTTCCTGTGCTTTGAGTCCCGGGTGTCCTGGTGGTTCACTATCGGCCTTTTCATCCTCATTTGCCCTACTGTTAGCCATTGGTGAACTGTAAGTCTGTCCTTGTGTCTTGCTTAAGTGTTTCCTCATTTTAATTTTTGTTGTGGGACTGTCCTTGGTTTAATTTCTGGATTATCACCCAAATCTTCCTGATATAGTTGGGCCCTAGCTTCTGTGTCTCTAATGACCCACGGACATTCTCATCTTCATAACATCAGAGAAAACAGCTCATCAAATCAACGGCAACGCTTTACCCCAACTGATACAATCAGCAACACATTAAGATCAAGCACAACTTGGACACTGACCACCTGTAGTAGTCACTAGTCTATCACCCTTAAATCATTTGAATTAAATTGAAATCAAGAAGCAGTCCAGAACATGTCTGCAGTGAACAAACTTTTCAATATAGTATATTACCATTAAATGGCTGAGACAGCGTGAGGATGCAAGACCCCTGATCTCAGTTAGCTGATTGCTGAACCCCATGACGCTGACTGACCTCGGGCTGCAAGGCCCCAATTGAGTTCCCCATCCTTCTGAATGGTTGAACTCTGCAACGTTCTATTACAGGTTTCCCTGCCGTTTCTTTAAAGATGTTCAAAGTTGGAAACTCAGAAAAATACCCTTGATCACCACCTCTGTCTTTGCAGAGTGGGTCCAAAGACTTGCACAGTCAGGAGGTCTGAGAGTGATGGGCGGGGCTTATGGGGGTTCAGGGGCACCCGTACTGCTACCTTCCCAGCGCTTGAGCGATGGCTGCTGGGTCGGGAGCAGACGTGGTTCTCCTTCCAGCAGTGGGTTGGGGCCCAGGCTTCCTCCTCACGCTTGAGCGATGACTGCTGGGTCGGGAGCAGGTGTAGTTCTCCTTGAGAAAAAGTATTTTTGACAGGTTTATTTAGAAGAGTGGACATTTTTATTAACCAGTACAAGTAAATATATATTTTTTGCAATGGAAATTGAAAGCATAGCAATAAAATCAAGTAGCGCATAATACATTAAAATTCTGTAGCAGGGCCAGGAATTTAGCTCAGTGGTTCTGCTGCCTGCCTTGCAAGCACAGGGTCCTGAGTTTGATCCCTGGTACTGCAAAAAACAAAACAAAACAAAACAAAACAATCCAAAAACAAAAACAAAACTATATGCAGTGTTGTATTATTCCTCAACTATGAAATTAAGTCCAAAATCCACAGAGAAAGTGAGTTATATTTTCCAGGAGCTGACAGGGAGTGCCAGAGAATGGGAATGGCTGTTAATAGGTCTGGCTTTCTTTTTGGAGTGATGAAAATGTTCTAAAACTAGGTATAGTGACGACTGTACAACTGTGTAAACAACTGAATAGTAACTTTGAGTTAATTTCATAAGATGTGAATCATATCTTAATAAGCTTGTTACTTAAAGATCTATAGCAAATAAACCTTACAGAGGAAGTATTTTGAAAGTCTCAAGATATGTACAAAAATTTTACTCATTTAGTTTCCTAGTTATAACAATCCCATTTATATTGCTTCAGCTTAGCATTAATATTTTATAGTCTCTTAACATGGTTACACATGCATATTTTATAAGTTTTCTGCAAAGTTAAAAATTTCCATTGTGAAATTATTGGTCTCTCCCAGGTACAGGAGCTGGGTAGGAAGGAAATTGTTCTAATGTAAAGAACCTTTACATTAAATTGTGGTAAATAAGATCTGTATTCTAGTCTGGCCCATCAAGTAGCTGAACAACCTCAAAAAAATCTTTTAACCTTTGTGATCCTCAGTTTATTCATCATGAGATGAGGCAGTTGAACCAGCTAACTTTCAAAGTTCTTGCTGAATTGAAAAGTTTCTAGTCTTTAGAGAAAGTAAACATAACAAAGACCCAAATTCAATCCCCAGTACCCCCCACAAAAAAGAAGGTAAACATAAGTATTTTCAACCAGGTGCTTTATTTCATTTGTAAGGTCTTAGGATCAACTTTCTGAAGGTACTAGCCAGGCTTTATTTTCTTCTTTTGGTGACTGAGTGCTTTCTAAGAAAATATGTAGCAGGATCTTCATTTCCTGTTCTACTACTTTTACCATTCTTTCAGTCTCTGAAAAAAATATATCTGTTTCAAACCTTTATTTCATCAGCTGTTTTATATGTCCTCCTTCACTTCCAGTCTTTCCTTCCCCCTCCTGCCTATCTTACTGTTACTTTATTTTTTCATACTTCACTTCCATCCTTTAAAATCCTAAAGTACAGATACTTGGCTGGCATACTATTCTCAAGGATGCTTCTGTCTTGTTGCAGAAGGAGCTGGTAAGTGATACACAGAGATGCAAAAGTGGGTAAAACAGAAAAAGCATTTTCTTTGCTACCAAAGGGTCAGCCTGCACCAAAGGCTACGCCAAATGACTGGCCCTGGGCTGGGTTACAATCTGCCTTTTATAGGAGTTTTACAATTATGACCTCATTTTAGATGAGAAGACATTCTATTTCCCACAGTTTCCATTACAAAACATGGTCACAAGACAGTTTCAAAGTTAACCCAAATGTGGCAGTTTCTTTTAGGATGATTATCTTTAGCTATTCCATACCACAAGAGTGGGGGTCAGGGTTAGTAAAGCAGGACTGGTGACATCCTTTCATCTTAACACCTTTATAGTCATATGGTTTTAACAGAAAGTTTTATGGCTCAGGGACTGTTATCTTAGCTTGAACATTTGGTCTCATCCTGGGATGCAGCTAAGCATCTCTGGCATCTGTTAATTTTAAACTGGGGCTATGTGCTTTTAAGCTTCAATGGTGCAACCTTAAGTGTTTTGTGAAACAAGCAAAGCAAAGCAAATTACAGAAGCAAAAGGCAGCAATTAGTCCATACTTTTAAAAACATTTTGTAGGTTTCAGACTATTTACAGAAGTTCTCTCTTTCATTGTTGGCTTCCTCACAGCCCCATCATTTTACCTAAATAGGAATGACTTGATTGCAGACCTATATTATTTTGGCAGACTAAAATAGGGTTGAAATACCCTTTGACTTTTTTATTCCCTTCTTAGATAATACTGCATAAGATTTTAGGTTGTTACTTTATATTAAGAGATGTGAAATAGGAAGAAAAGGGCTAAAGGTGTAGGGAAAGTGGGAAGGATAGGGGAAAGGTAATAAGGGAAAGAAAAAATAGGAGAAAATGAAAAAATGGAAATAAAATGTTTGTAAATGGGGAGGGGAGGAGGGGGTGAAGGGAGGACAGGGACAAGAGGAAAAAATGAGAACCAAGACCTGTCATGTAAAGGTACAAGATCCCAATGATGAATGTAACTGTACTGTATACCTAAAATGTACCAATAAACTCAACGGGGGGGGGGGAAGAAAGTTTCAAGTACATATAACAAGGATTATTTGGAAACAATAATTGCCTGGTAAGGTTGAGTACTGAAATTAGATCAGTTATGCACCTTTCATATTTAGAAGTCTTCTTTTCTGTTGCCTGAGAAAGAAAAGCAGATCTTAGGACATTTATTATACTCCTGGCCCTATCACCATTTGGAAGCTGTTGCTTATACCTTCTTTGGTTGGAAAGGATGTATGGGGGGGCCTGACTGATTGATGGGCTCTTTCCTCAGACTTTTTTACTTCAGGAGGGATTCACTATCTCAGCTGGCCCTTGACTTGGATGGAAGGAGATGTAAAGCTGCCTTCTGGGGCTGAGGCTGTGGCTCTGTTGTAGAACCCTTGCCTTACTTTTATGAGGCCCTGAATTTAATCCTCATCACTGCAAAAACAAATGAATAAACAAACAAGCAAAAAAAAAAAAAAAAAAAAAAAAAAAAAAAAAAAAAAAAAAAAAAAAAAAAACACCCTGCCTCCTGGTCCTGACTGGTGTCCAACTTGGTTTCCTCAAACCTTTCAAGGCTGTATATTTTTGCACAGATAAAATTTAAACAAGCAATATTCATTTGATTAGCTGCTGTTGTGGCCACTTTTACTTTCTTAATTTCCTAATGGTTTCTGAAATATAGACTCTCATATGAATGTATCTGATTTATTTTCAGGAATGAAGTTGATTCGCATGTGATTTAAGAATAGACCTTTGTTATAAGTAGAGGCTTATCTGTTATATTACAATAAACTATTGTCAAAATGATTTGTAATAGAAAAGAACCTCAGTGAGGGACCAAATCTCTTACTTGTATAGGGGAACTTATATCTCTAAAACAATGTGTTTCTTACAGAAGTCCAGGAAGAAGCAATGTGGATGACTCTGGAGAAAGAGATGAAAAATTATCCAAGTCCATCAGTTTTACCCATGAATCAGTTAGTCAAGTTTCAGAAACAGAATCATTGGATGGAAATTCATCAAAAGAAGTTAGTATGTACTGTCTTTTAAAAAATATATCTGACATTGCCATGTGCTAATCATTGTATAAAATGAACTCTATGAAATATTTAAACATTTAGGATACCAGGCTGCTAGTGTACTTTAAGATAAGGTTTAAATCTCTAAGTACCAGAGGTTATATAGGAAAATACAAGGTTCTGTACAAAGCTGGATAAAGTGCAGAGCTATCAGGCTGTCCTCTGAGCAACATCTATAAGGAGGATAAATATTATTTAAAAATACAAAACGTTGTTTAATGTGTAGTTAGTAGGGTTCTCCTCAGGGTGAGTAGTGCATGTGGTAGGAGAACCTTTTTTGAGTGAGGAGATGAGCCTCTGAGCAGCAGGCTGAGTAACCATATATGCTTCTTAAGCCCTTGCTACTTAAGCTACCTTCTTCAGAAGGCAGATTCACTTGCCTGCTGGGCTTTAGAGTTCATTGGTCAGTTTCTCCCTTTTCTCAAGTATCATTGTAAGTGTGTCGGTTTTAAAATTTCTATGGCTTTCAATCAGTTTGTATCATTATTATTGTTAAACTCAGTCTGGTCCCTCTGCCAAGAGCTCTTCTTTCAAGAAGCCTCCTGTATCTTTTAGAAATGACCAATAAACATTTGAAGACTTGCTTCTTTTTTGGAACAGCACTATATCCCACACACTTTGTGTATTTACTTCTCCAGACTTAGCATCAGTCATTTTTCTAAGGAGTCATTTTCTTAGTGAAGAATAATATGAAAGACCACATTCTGAACACTACGGGGGCTTGTGTTGTACAGCGTTTGTTTTCCTGATAAGGGATGCAAGTTTGGGGCCAAAGCTGAATTTATTGGTTTGGAGCATGGCTTTGGCTTCACATTCTACCATGTTACTTTTACTGTATGATCTTTAGTAAGCTAATTTAATTACTTAAATTCACCTTTGTCTTCGTCTTCTTAACTATAAAGTGAAGATAATTGCTTGAAGGATTTTAAAATAAGAATTAAATGAAAAAATATACATATGATTTTGTAGAATAGTGACTAGCACATATTAAGGATCCCCAAACCATAAGCTGTTAGAATTGAAAGTGAGCCTATATATGGCCAGCAGTAGTCCTTTTCTAACCTGGTCTAGAAATCTCCTGAGGTGAGTAAATGTTGAGAAAATGCTGAAAGAGAACACATTTATGTGAAAGACCTGAAAATTACAAACTTGTCCTAGGCCACCATCATCCATCATGCCTCTACCACAGCCTGGTTTTGTGCTGTTGTTTTCTCAAAAAACTTAGACAACTAGGGACACTTGGAAATTTAGTAGTAGTGTAAGAAATGAGAGATTCTGTGTGTTAATCTTTTTGTATGTTCTCACTGAAATGATAAAACTACTTCACTTGGGGAAGGTAACAAGATAGAGGATGTCTTGCAGGCTCCTTGTCCTTTTACAAAGAACTGGGTTCTCAGAACTGCTAATCTCTTCTTGAGTCCTTTCAATAGCCTGGCAATATCTTCTGTACCTCTTCTTGGAGTAACCTGTTGGTTTTTGCCTCTCAATTTTTGTTTGTTTGTTGAGACAGGCTTTCTCTATGTAGTTCAGGCTGGCTTTGAACTCTGTACCCGTGGCTGACCTCAAACTTGTGATCTTCCTGTTTCAGCCTCCTGATTGCTGGAATTAGAGGCATGCACCACCATGCCCATCTTGCCTCTAGTTTTGTCCCTACGGGGAAGAAAAAAAAAATCACATTTTCTCTCAGAAAAGTAATGGAATATGGAAGAATAACAGTGTTTTAAGATCAGTCATATATTTATTGATGTTTAGTATATATGTTTTCATATTATGGAATATAAGTTATGTAGAAGTTCTTTTTTTTCTTTGTGTGTTCAAGAACAATATGGTCATAGTCTCAGATATTAGCATATATTTGTATGTTACTTTGTTTAAATTTTCACTTCCAACAAAGTTGGAAATAACAAAAAGTCAGAAATGACTTTTTTCAAGATAAAAGTGAGTTTTTAATTTACACAATTAATACTTTTTATAAAATTTTGTGAAATACAGAAGAATATAGGGAGAAATAAAAATTGTGCAAATACCAATCACTACAATAATGACTGTTATTTTTCATATAGGCATCTATCTATATTCTTTATACTAAGAAATATAATTTAATTAGCCAGAAGAGGAGCTTCTTTGGGGCTGCAGAGAAATGCACTGTAATTAGCTCTGTTAAAGAAGCCCTGGGTTGTCTACTAAGTAAGCACTTTTTTTTTTTTTGGTACCAGAGATTGAACTCAGGACCTTGTATTTGTGAGGCAGGTGCCATGCCACTGAGCTAAATCCCTGACCCTAGTAAGCACATCTTTATAATGTGGAACGCTCCAAATTATCAACTCTTGATGTGAACAGTAATCTCTGCCTGAGGAATCAAGTCTTCAGATGAGCGTAAGCTAAATAAACTGTGCCCTGGATTCCAGTTGTTATTCTACTTTCTGAGTGGCCAGTGGAAACTTGTGACCTCCTGGAGCTACTTCTCTGTCCATTGCTGCTTAAGGATCTCCTGGGGAAGAAAGTATTAGGATTTTATATATGTTCTTGCATCTGTTTCACAGATGAAACATCTGTGCACACACACAAAGTATGAGAAAGTACTTTGCCTGTAGTTTATACAGATTTTTTACATTATCTACTAAGTCTGATTATAATACTATTGTCCTTGAATACTACCATGGCGATATCACTCATGCTTTAATACTTAGCATTTAACTATTATAGGATTGACATGTCTTTATTAAACCATCCAGAAAGTATAGGTAGCATCATATATTGAATTCATTTTAATGCCTAATCTCTTAGTCTCTAAAAGCACAGCCATTTGTGCTCCTATAAGTTTGCTATGAAATTAATTTCCCTTTTAATCTTCTCTCCACCACTGTACACTTCTGTGACTTTTAAATCTCTCTATTGCCTTTCCCTTTCTGCTTTAGTTTCTGGTTTTGAGAGCTGGGTGAGTTCTCTTCTTTGAAATGATTGGGCAGGCATTGGCTGGGGGAACTAACTAGATCCCGTTCATCTTCCTTGCCCATCCCAAAGAACTGACTGCGCCATTATTTTGTCCTTTGTACCCTTTCCCTTCTGCTTAAGTGATTTAGATAAATTGTAACTTTCTGTGAGTTCTTTTTGTGAATTCTTAAATGTTTTGTTCATTATTCTTCACTATGATACTTTAGGATGATATATAGTCTATTATTTACTAATACATCATAGGCCCACAATTAGTGACATTGGAAATGTGATTTAACCCTAACAAACAAAATGCTGTAAATATTTTTTAAAGAGCAGGATTTCAAAGTATGTTTAATATAGAATTTCTTGTAAT
Organism: Fukomys damarensis; assembly: GCF_012274545.1. NCBI lineage: Eukaryota > Metazoa > Chordata > Mammalia > Rodentia > Bathyergidae > Fukomys > Fukomys damarensis. The sequence continues at coordinate 58,048,993 of NW_022900936.1, forward strand.
AATGTATGCTGTTATTTTTAAAAATTTTAAGTTGTATTATTTGCCTTTTAGGGATTAGGTAAGGAGGAGGCCCAAAGTGAGAAAAAGATCAGAAAGAGTCCTTTATTAACTTCAGAAAAGAGGCTGTGTAGAAAGCCATCGAGATCGCTGGACTTGAATAAAAATGATTATCTTTCTCTGGACAAAAGTAGCACTTCAGATTCAGTTGATGAAGGTAAAGCATTTTTTATAAATTGTAATAAAATTTGAGATATGCTTTAATATTTATCTTTGCATCAGGTACTCTATGTGCAAATTGAGAATTTAGTTGTGTTAGATATGAGTTCATCCTATAAAGAACCAGAAAAGAAGTGTAAGTTTACTACATATTACTAGGTAGTATATAGTATATACTATAGGAGGAGAAAGTCTGCTCAATCTAAGCCATCTTCTTTCAAAGCCTAGCATTTGGAAATATCAATCACTTATAGCTTATGAATACCAAGCTTTCAGGTAGTAGAAATGGAGCATTATCCTGTAAGAGCAAATATATTAACAAAATCTGCAGAACATCAAGTTCTTTGGGCACCTAGATCCAAGAGAAAAGAAGGACAGAAGGGTCGAAGCCTGCCCAGAGCACCCTGTCCATACTTACTAATTCTACCAGTCACTGTGTTCTGCCTTAACAAATAGCACAGACTGTGAAGCTTACATAAGCAAAATCTATTTTCTTGTAACTTTGGAAGCTGAAGACCCAGACTGAGATCCCGTAAAGGTGATATGGTGAGAACTCTCTTCCTGGCTCATAGACAGCTACCCTTTCACTGTGTGCTCACATATCTTTTTCTGTATGCTTGCTCACAAAGGAGAGGGAGGGAGGAAGTTGGGAAGATGGAACTAAAAGGGAGAGGAAAGAAAGAAGGAGGCAGGCAAAGGCCAAGGATGTAATAAAGATAAGAAATCATTTCAGGAAATTTTATAGCAAGTCTCATTCTCTGTACTTTTTCTAACCTAGTACAAATAATCTGGGGCTTGCATATTAAAGGAATCTTTTTTAAAAAAATTGTGAAATCAATGAAGTCAGTACAGCCAGAGTTTTTGGGAAAGTTTGAGAGTGGTGACTGCGTTATTGAGGCTGTTAACATTCATGCTGTAACGTGCAGCAGGACATGAATTAGTCACAGCCTGTCTGCAAGAATTTAGGACTTTAGGAAGGTCTACTCTGGCACCCAGTGGCCAAATGGGTAAGTGGCACCAAAACAAGGATTTACTTATTCTTTTTCTCACCTATTGTTTGATAAGGATGGTGCTTAAAAAGTAGTTTTATTATCAAGTTCTTATAAAAGTAGCATTATTGATAAGTTGCATAAGGGACAATATTACATGTCATAAAAGCTGTGCACATACCTAGAAATAAAGAAAGAATAATAGAAGTTTCATTTCTGTATTGAATATGAGCCTGATCATATTTTGTTCTTTGCTGGTGCCCCATTAAAGACTGTTCAGCTTTATAGTAATAAGAACTTGCATGTAATATTCAACCTTCTGTTTGTGGATGTTTTTCTTCAGGTTTATGGGATAATGGCTTTTCTTTCTTTTTTTTTTTTAATTGAGTTTATTGGTACAATCTAGGTATACAATATAGTTACATTCATCATTGGGATTCTGTACCTTTACATAATAGGTCTTGATTCTCATTTTTTCCCCTTGTCCCTGCCCTCCCTTCACCCTCACTTCACCTCCCCATTTAAAAAACACTTTATATTTCCATTTTTTCAGTTTCTCATATTTTTTTCCTCTCCCTTATTACCTTTCCCCCACCCTTCCCACTTTCCCTACACCTTTAGCTCTTTACTTCCTATTTCACATTATTAATTATCTCATTAGGATCCTGTGTACTATTATAGTTTTTTGCACCAACGAAACTATTCAGTATTTCAGTTAAAGAAATCTCTATATGAACATTGAAAATAGGGAATCCTAAAATAGAACTAAAATGGAAGGTAAAAGAGAAAAGGCAATGATGTAACATTAAAATAATCCTTAATTCTGGAGATGAAAATGGTCCCTGAACATATTTAAATTTCTTCTTGCTCTTATAGTCTTTTCTTATTCTTTTTTTCGTTATTTAGAAATACTTTATTAGTTTCTGTAATCAAACCCACGTAGATATGACCTTACATATTTAGTACGATGTGTTACCCCTGTACACATGGAAAAAAAATAAAAATAAATGAATATTTCTAGACCAATATGGCTGTCCATTTCGGTACAATGCCAACTCAACACAGTAAATTAGGATGACTTTTTCCAAAGATGGCAGCACCGTTAGTTTCCCAAAATTCAATTTTTATATATATGTATATATATATATATTTATATTTATATAAAAAGACTAATAATAGTATGTTATACATCGATAGCAGCAACAGCTTTTCCAGGTTCTGCAGTCATCTGAACAAAATTATAGACATTCAGCACATTCCATTAAAAACAAAACAAAACAGAAAAACAAAGAAAAGAATAATATCCAGAAAACAGCACAGTTCTGTTGCTGTTGTGGTACCTGGGACCATTTTTTTTTTTATTAGCATCTTAATCATCACCTGGAAAGAGAACATTCTAGAATAATATCATTAAATGTAGCTCTGATAAAGCATAGTTCCTACTATGTATCATAAAGCAGGTACAAGATATTTTACATTCATATAGGTGTGATACAGTACCGTCCTACATCAATAATACTAGAATCAATTTTGGTTTGAAATTTACTTTGTCTTCATAGATATTTTACATTCGTAGAGGTATGATACAGTACCGTCCTACATCAATAATACTAGAATCAATTTTGGTTTGAAATTTACTTTGTCTTCAAATAAGATTGCTACCCCTGTTTCTTTCTGGACTCCTGTCACATGGAGAATTGTTTTCTATCTTTTCACTTTCAGTCTATGGGCTTCTTTTTGCACTA
>NW_022900936.1:58052772-58057314 GCF_012274545.1 Fukomys damarensis
ATCTGTTTTATGGATTCCATTTCTTTCCTATGTTGGGTGTTTATTTTTTCCATTTCTTTCTTATGCTGGGCCTTCATGGCTTCTATCATGGTCCTGAGCTCATCTATTTTTTTGTCAGTTTCTGCTCTAGAGTCTCGAATCATGACTTCCATTTTGCTCACTATCTCTATGGTTATCTGGGAAATTATTTCTGTTTTGAATTTTTCTAGAGCCTGATTGATCTGTTTTGTTACTTCCTGTGCTTTGAGTTCAGGGTGTCCTGTTGCTTCACCATCGGCCTTTTCATCCTTATTTGCCCTACTGTTTTCCATTGGTAAATTGTAAGTCTGTCCTTGTGTCTTGCTTAAGTGTTTCCTCATTTTAATTTTTGTTGTGGGACTGTCCTTGGTTTAATCTCTGGATTATCACCCAAATCTTCCTGATATAGTTGCACCCTAGCTTCTGTGTCTCTAATGACCCACAGACATTCTCATCTTCATAACATCAGAGAAAACAGCTCATCAAATCAACTGCAATGCTGTACCCCAACTGATACAATCAGCAACACATTAAGATCAAGCACAACTTGGACACTGACCACTGGTGGTAGTTACTAGTCTCTCACCCTTAAATCATTTGAATTAAATTGAAATCAAGAAGCAGTCCAGAACATGTCTGCAGTGAACAAAATTTCAATATAGTGTATAATGGCTCAGACAGCGTGAGGATGCATGACCCCTGATCTCAGTTAGCTGATGGCTAAACCCCATGATGCTGACTGACCTCGGGCTGCAAGGCCCAGATTGAGTTCCCCAACCTTCTGAATGGTTGAACTCCACAACGTTCTATTACAGGTTTCCCACGCCCTTTCTTTAAAGATGTTCAAAGTTGGGAAGTCAGAAAAATACCCTTAATGACCACCTCTGCCTCTGCAGAGTGGGTCCAAAGACTGACACAGGAGGTCTGAGAGTGCAGGGTGGTGGTGGTTATAGGGGTTCAGGGGCGCCTGCGCGGCTACCTTCCCAGTGCTTGAGGGATGGTGGCTGGGTCGGGAGCAGGTGTGGCTCTCCTTCCCACAGTGGATCGGGGCCTAGGCTACCCTCCGGCACTTGAGCGATGGCGGCTGGGTCGGGAGCAGGCATGGCTCTCCTTCCTGGTGGATTGGAGCCCAGACTACCTTCCCGGCACTTGAGAGATGGAGGCTGGGTCATGGCTTTTCTTATAGATTATCAATTAGGTGACAAATCAAGTACTCCTGCTGCTTTCCCTAAGTTTTTTCCAAGATCTCAGGCTTTTCAGATATGCCAAATAGGCACAGTAGTGAGTCTTTTATATTATGTAGTTGTAAATTTATGAAGACGTTTCCTAAGTAAATGAACTTGGGGAAAAATGAAAAAAATCAAAAGAAGTAAACCATCCCAGGAAATTTGGAAATGAGTGGGGGGTGGTTAGAGGGAGCTGATGGTGGCAGATCACTTTAAATCAAACATCATTCTGTTTAAAATGAGAGTATTTTGATCTACTTTTGTAAGCAGACTGTGTGAGAAAATTATAGGATCTCTCTTTTTCCCTTCCTAGCACCCATATACTATAGTTTGGGGGAGGGAGCAGTGGACTCTTTTGGTGTGGCCAGTTTCACTGATGTAGAGTCTAACTGAAGCCCAGACAGGAAAAGTTAGACAAGAATTGTCTGGACTGGCATCTGCTTTAATGATCTTACCCTGTACCTCATAGTTTAGAACCCACTAAGACTGAAGAGTGTCCTCTTCAGAGATATTTGTATACTTCCAGAAATGGGTTCACCTAGCTGCTGAATGAAATGCTAAGTGTTGTGTTTTACTCTGTGAAACTTTTAGTAATTTTAAACTTTGATGTAACATAATTGACAGAATAAGCTACAGAATGTCTTCATTAATTGAAAGGGTCATTGCCAATAGACATGCCCCAGCCAGGAAAATGTGGGAAGCAGGTTAGATATCTGAGAAGCTGCTGGAGGATTCCTGGTATATATATATATATATATATATATATATATATATGTATCCATAAGGAGATTATGGCTGTATTTTCGAAGGCATAGTGTTATGGTTTGGGAATTGATGTCCTCCCAAAGCCTCATGGGGTTATGGGCTTGATCTAGAGTGTGTGACACACTGGAAGTGATTCATGATGCAGTGTCAGGCTCAAGGGCACTAGGATTAAGGGTGTGGGTGATTCCCACCCTAAGTAGTCTGAATAAAATGAAAGGGGCAGGGAGATGCTGTTAACTCTCTTGTTAACCTTTGCTGCCTTGTGTGTACCATGCTGTTTTTATTCTGCTGTGGAGTTGGCTGATTAAGGACTGAAGCCTATATGAACTGTAAGCCAAACAAACCCCTTCCCCTCTAACTTTGGGTGTCAGGTATTTTGTCTCAGCAAAGAGGGAAAGTAACAAGCACAAATAGTATTTCTGCTAATATCAGGATTTGATTTTTCTGCCTTTCCTATTCTGTTATGTCCTGGATAATATCATGAAACATCTGGAGATAGGCATTAGAGCCATGAATAGAAATAGACAAACTGGCTGGGGGCGTGGGACTTCTGAGCTATGACATGGTGACAGGTCCTGGTGTAACAGGGTTTACTAAGCAAAGTCACTTCTGCCAGAAATGGTTGCTAAGCCTAAAGCAAAGATGAGGCTGTGGGAAGGACACACATGGACAGCATCATTAGACTCCATGTGCTAGAGCTGACAGAATGCAACGAATTTGAGGCAAAGCCAAGCAAAGAGTAACAGGAATTAGAATATTAGAGAATTCTTATTAACTACTAATTGATAAATGCAAGGATAAGTAGACTTTGGTGAAAGCCAGAGAAAAATCCATGGAATAGGCTGGCATGTCAGAGAAGCAGCCAAGAAGTTAAACCAGGTAACCGTGGCATAGTTAGTTATATGAGATTTTCAAATAACACACACAAAAGAACTTGTTTTTTCAGTTGTAAAGAATATCTTGAGTTGGCTGGGGATTTAGCTCAGTGGTTCTGCTGCCTGCTTCGCAAGCACAAGGACCTGAGTTCGATCCCCGGTACCAAAAAAAAAAAAAAAAAAAAAAAAACGAAAAGAATATCTTGAGTCAAGACAATTCAGATCATGAGTTTTTGGAAAACAGAAGATAAAACAAATGTTGTATCATTAGTCACTATACTGACTTAGTACATTTTTATGTACCCTCAAAGAACTAGCAGCATGTGTTTTCAGTTTCATCCATGTACATGTTTCTCCTATATTTATCTGTCTTGTTATATACTATTTCCACTGGCCACTTTCAAACTGACATTTTTCAAATAGTATTTATTCTTAATGTATCCTACTGCTTGGTTGAACATTGTTCCTTTACTCATTAAAAATATACCAAGGTGAAGTTCATTAAAAAAAAAAAAGAAAAAAAGGAAGAATGAGAATGTGTCAAAGACTGGAACAGACTAAGGAGACCTAACAACAAAATGCAATGTAGTACTATATCCTGGATTATATCCTTGTACAGGAAAACACTTGGAGGTAGGCAGGAAGAATAAATCCTAATTTAATCAACTGTAAATCTCAAATTATTCCAAAATAAAAAGTTTTGTAAAGGTTTAAAGTCCTATACATAAAAATGGACAGTAAGATATTTTCAGCGTTTTCATGTAATTTATTCATTCAAAAATAGTTACTTAACACTTTTTTGTGCCAAGAACCGGATATACATTGATGTTTAAAGTCGACATGGTCCCTACTCACATGAAAGAACAGGAGAGTACAGGTGAATAGGCCACCAACAATGCAATTAAAAAGCAGGCTAGGTTCTGTTAAAAAATGAACAGGATCAATAGAATCAGCTATAGTTCTTTTGCTTTCTTTGTGTATATTTGAGTTGTTTTTACAATGAATATAATACTTCTATGTCAGCAAAAGCTGTTTCCCAGGCCTACTAGGAAGTTACCTCACAAAACCTCAGCAGATTACCTAATTTCAGTGATTCATTTTTACACCAAAAGAGCAATTATTTGAAATTGCAGTGAATAGTTTTTGTCTTCATTAGTATTGTTGCAGGAGAAGGTAAATCAGTATATACCTGGTATCCCTAAATTCTCTGTACTGGTGACAAATAGAGAGACATAAATGACTCATTGAGGGAGAAAAAGGGATAGATGGGGTCAAGCCATAGATAGAAAAGTTTTTCTGATTCATAGATCATTGTCCTTTTACTTAACCAGACTGCATCCTGTGGATTAATATTGACAGATGCTTTAGACAGATAATTTGTAGATCTCAATTTCAGAAATATGGGGAGCTTTTATTGTAGTTTTATTCTGTATTGATGGGGCATAATCTTTGAAATAATAAGTAATTCCAGTCATTAAATCATTGAAATGTCATGTTGGATTGCTTTTCACTGTTTCCTTTATTCTGTCTAGCTCCTATTCTTAGCTTTCTTTTTTTTTTTTTATTGAGTTTATTGGTACATTTAGGGATACAGTACAGTTACATTCATTGTTGGGATCATGTACCTTTACATGGCAAGTCTTGATTCTCATTTTTTT
>NW_022900936.1:58058716-58077882 GCF_012274545.1 Fukomys damarensis
AAAGCAGCAAGAAAATATATGAAAAAATGTTCCACATCACTGGTCATTCGAGAGATGCAGATGAAAACAACACTGAGATTCCACCTCACCCCACAAAGAATGGCTGCTATCAAGAAATCACACAATAACAAATGTTGGCGGGGTTGTGGGGAGAAAGGAACCCTCCTCCATTGTTGGTGGGAGTGCAGACTAGTGCAACCACTATGGAAATCAATATGGAGATACCTCAAAGAGCTTGGACTGGAGGTTCCATTTGACCCAGCCATCCCTCTGTTGGGTATCTTTCCAAGAGAACTAAAAGAATCATATCACAGAGAAGTATGTGCACCCATGTTTATAGCGGCACAGTTTGTAATAGCTTAGCTTTCTTTTAAAAGAAATTCTTCAACTTTTTCTGGCAGTGTAAAATAGTGCCTCAGTCTCCTTACTTGTAAAATGGAATGCCACTTTTCTCAGAGGATTGCAGAGAGGATGAGTCAATGCTTGTAAGGTGCTTAGCACAGTGTCTGACATATAAAAGTATGGAAAATTATGGGCAGCTTTATCTAATGTTTTCAGGAAATAGGAGAAGTGAACAGGTACTGCCTCATTTGCCAGCAGTAGTTTTCAACATCATCATTATCAAGTTCCCAGAAAAACATGTAGTGTTCCAATGGACATTAGCAGCTTTGAAGAATATTTTCAGTAATATTCCCTATTCTTTTAATGTATGTAATTGGGATAAGTGAAGATAGTTATCCTTGTTTTGGAGGAGTTGAAGTCAAGTCAAAAAATTATTCAGGTTGACAAGTTAGTGAATGTAAGAGATATAGCCATGGGTTAATATAGCCATGACTTAATGTTTACTGAAGGTATGAACATTCAGAGATAGGACCTGGTAATGGCCATGGTGTGTACAATCCTATCTGCCACAGTATTGCCTTTATGAACTTTATTCTTTTGAGTAGTATGTTTTAGGAGATTCAATATCACTTCAGATAAACATTTCTGCAGCTTTTGGGTTTCAACAATTGAATTATTGATCATCTGTCTTGAACTGCGCATAACAATATATCCTTGTTTGTAATATGTTTGTATGGTGCATATGTATATAATTCTAATTTGGAGTTTTGAGAGTGTCCTGCAATGTGCTGATCACTTTAATTGAAAACCATTCTGTGCTAAAACTTAACAAAACACAAAACCTTCCAAAGCTTTGAAATTACCTTTTCTTAATTTCTTCTCTTTTGTTCTGTTTGTTTTGCTAGAAAATATTCCTGAGAAGGATCTTCAAGGAAGACTTTATATCAACCGTGTTTTTCACATCAGTGCTGAGAAAATGTTTGAATTGCTCTTCACTAGTTCACGCTTTATGCAGAGATTTGCCAATTCTAGGAATATAATAGGTTGGTTCTTGTGTTCTTACCTAATGATAGTGTGGGGAGGGGTTTTGTTAGCCTGGGAAGGTTGGGCCTATCTGAATTGATTTATGTTGTCAGGGGAAAAAAGACATGCTTTGATTTTATTTTGGTTATATGTAAACTGATATTTAAATGTTTGGTTAAATTTTACATGTGAACAATATAATTTTTTAATTAGGCAGATGCTACTTAAAATGAAGTTTTACTCTGGAAACTAGAGCATCACTTATCATTAATGTATATATTCATTGAATTGAACCCAATCCAAAAGGGTTGTGTTGTGCAACAACTGGATGCTAGTGGGGTATGGAATGGCCACCTTGCCAACTGGCGTGGCCGCATCTAACACTCCTGTGAGTTCTCTGATGCAGCATGTGAGACAATACACATGTTGGTGTATTCTCATCAGAAATGAGTGTATATATATCTGGAAGTGGTGGTGCTCACTTATAATCCCAGAACTGGGGAGGCTAAGGCAGCAGAATTACTGTGAGTTAGAGGACAGCCTGGGCTACATTGTGAGTTAAAAACCAGCCTGAACTATATAATGAGACTCTGTCTCAACAAAGCAAAAGAAAAACAGAAAAAATAAAAAAGAATACACGTGTACTGTAAAGTATACCTACTACATTATTATTTATAATGCCTGCAAGCTGATAACATCTCAAATATCAATCAGTAATAGAATAAACGAATTGTACAAGTTTCCATAAAGGAATAATAATATATACCAACAAAACCAACAGCCGACCGCTACTAATTATAACAATATGAATAAATCTTACAGACGCCTTACTGAACAAGGGAAACAAGCCAGATAAGAGAGTGCAGGCAATATAATTTCTTTATGTAAAGTTGGCATAGTAGTTACAGTTAGCATAGTTAGTAGTAATTACAGTTGTTGAGAATCCAGTGGGTAAAGATGGGGAGGAAGCTGGGGGATGCTGGTAGAAGTTCTATCTCTTGGTCTTCGTGGTGATGCACTGTGTCTCCTTTGCTAACATGGAGCTATACACTTGAAATTACAATATCCTTTACAATATACTTTAGTGAAAATTTTTTAAAGCTTTATTTTGGAAATTGCTCATATTCATAAGAAGGATTGTATTGGTCATATGTTAAAAGTTCTGTGGTAAATATCCCAAATAAGCTTCTAGTTAGTTTTGAAATGAATTTGTCCTAAGTGTTTCCACACACTATTAATTTTGGAAGCATGTGGTTTAGCTTGCTTTATAATTAGAAGATAGCAGCAGAGATTCATATAGAGTAAGCCAATTCAATGAGAAAATTATACTATAATCAATTTAAATATAGTTTATAATCTTGGTTTATATCTATAGTTTACATCTAATTATATAATTTTATAAACAGATGTTATTTGAAACTTTTGTGTAATTATAAACTCATAGATGATGTCATTTAATATGGATTCTAGGTACAAAAATCAATTTTTTTTACTATTCATAGAAGAATAGCAAAGAGATTTCAAATTGATAGATATTAATTCTTGTGATTAAATTAAGAGTTTCATGGTTTTAAACTGGAAATTTGACATGTGCCTATAATCCCTGCAAATTTGATCCCAGTCTGGGCAACTTCGTGACTTAGCAAGACCCTGTCTTAAAATAAAAAGTAGAAAATGACTGGGGATGTAGCTCAGTGCAAAGGCCCTGGGTTCAGTTCTCAGACACACACACATGCACACACGTGCACACACGCACACACAGCATTTTAAAGAAAGAGTGGGGTGGAGAGTGATACAGGGTCTTGCCATGTAGCCAGGCTGGCCGTGTACTCATTAGCCTCCCAAGTGTTGGGATTGCAAGTGTATACCACCATGAGTGGCTTGATAGACCAGCCAGGAGTGGTCATGCACATCTATAATCTCAGCACTTTGAAGGCTGAGGCAAGAGAATTATGAGTTCACGGCCAGCCTGCTCTCAATGGAGAACTGAAATCCACTCTGGACTACATAGCAAGATCCTGTTTAAAAAATAAATAAATAAAAATTAAAAAGAGTACTGTCTAAAAGATCTAAATCTTCTTCTTTGTACAATAGCTTATATTTAACTTTTTGTATCTCTTCTAAATCTGTTTTATATTTTGTTTTATTCATTTCTACCTGGAGAGAGCTGAGTGTGGTGGCACATGCCTGTAATCCCAGCACTCGGGAGGCTGAGGCAGGAGGATCGCTGTGAGTTCGAGACCAGCCTGGGCTATATAATGAGTCCCAGGTCAGTCTCAACTACATAGTGAGAACCTGTCTCAAAAAACAAACAAACAAACAAACAAAATCATTTCTACCTTGAGAACTTTGTATTTTAGAAAACTTAGATATATTGTTTCCCTTAACTAAGTTGATGTTGTACTGTTATTTCATGGCTGGAAGGGCCCATGAGGTAGTAGCATGTTATTTCATACTAGCGTAAAGGCAAGTTTTGTTTCTTGAAACACAATTATATTTGTTGTCTAATATTATATATGGCTTCCAAATGGGTGATTATATTTGTTATCTGATAATTATAAATGGCATTGGAAAGCAAAAATGTAGGGTTAATTCCAAATCTAAACAGCTAGGCACGTTGCAAGATAGACATAAATTAGTCAGAAGCCTTTCCCTGAAAGAGAGTTTACTCGTGACTACAAACCATATTGCTGTTCTTGAACTGTTACCTGATAAAGTTGTATTTCTTAAGAATGAAATACAAATATAAAGAATATATGGAGTTTTTGTATAATCTATTATTTGTGGATTTAATCTAATTCCAGCATTAAAGGGCTACTACTGGATCTAACTTTTTAAATCTTTAATCTTTGTCTACAGTTGTGTGATACTATTTACAATTTAAAGTTTTAAGTCTTTCCCCATGTTTTTATTTTGAAAGACAAAAAACCTTTAGAAAAGTTGCATAAATAATATAAATCCCATGTACCCTTACCTGAATTTATGAATTTTAAAAATTATGATAAATGTATACAACATAAAATGTGTTATTAAAAGTGTACGGGTCAGAAGCATTAGTCCTTCCATATTGTTGATTAACTATCGCCATCATCCATCTCCAGAACTTCATTATTCCAAGCTGAAATTCTGACCTATTAAACAGTAACTCTACTTCTTCCTTCCCTAGCTCCTGATGACCTATCTTCTATCTATCTGCCTATCTATCTATCCTCTGTCTTTATGAATTTAATTACTGTAGGAACTTAACATGAGTGGAATCATACAATATTTCACCTTTTAATGATGGGCATATTACAGTTACTGTAATGGTTCATCCATCCATGTTGTGGCATATGGAAGAATTTTATCCCCTTTTAAGGCAGAATATTCAATTGTGTGTATAGAGAAAGCATCTTCTTTTTTTTTTATTCATCCATTAATGACATTGGGATTGTTTACTTATTTTAGTTACTGTGAATAATTCTACTGTGAGCATTGATGCATAAATACTTGTTTAAGTCCCCTGTTTTTGATATATATATCTAATGCTACCGTGAATATTGATGTATGCATATCTATTCAAGTCTTCTGCTTTCCGTATACATTTTTTGGCTATATACCCAGAAGTATAATTGCTGCATCATAGGGTAAGTGTTTAATTTTTTGAGAAAGACATACTGTTTTCCATCATGACTGCCCCCATTGTGCATTCCCACCAGCAATGTACAGAAGTTCTGATTTCTTCACATCTTTGTTAACTTTTTGTTTTTTCTCTGTGTAATTTTTATAATAGCCATCTTAATGGATGTAAAAATTCACCAATTTAAAAATTTTATTTCAAAACATTCTTAAAGCAATTGTTGTATAATTCCTGCTTCTTAATTACTTTACTTCACCATATCAAAATGGCTCATGTGTCCTTTGCTATACTATTAGCATTTTCTTACAATTTTATTTGAGATTTAAATACGAGGTAGGACTTACCTATGTATTTCAGGATTCACTGTTCCAATATGATGTTAATTTGATAATTTTATGGCAAATGATACTCATTTGGCCTTGTTGGTAATATTGGTAAAGATACAAGTGTAGCAAATATGGCAAAATATATGTATATTTTTGTCTGATCCTTGTTGATTTTTGCTTTATTGCTTAGTATCCAGTTCTAACAGCAGAATTCAATGATTTTCTTCAATTCTGTTTCTGATGTAAAGTAGCTATAAAGTGGCTTATTTGTATCATTTTCATGAAATAGACTGACATATGATTTAAGAAATCTTCTGAAAAAGCATTTCAGATATCCAGGAGTGGATGGTGCATGCCTATACCCCTAGCACTCAGGAGGCTGAGGTAGAAGGATTGCTGTGAGTTTGAGGCCAGCCTGGGCGAAATGGTGATTTAAATGCCAGCCTGAACTACATAGTGAGACTCTGTCTCAAAATAACTAAAAGCATTTTAGAATTAATTTTATATTCTTATTTCATGTATACCTAAATAAACCACTTTCATAGATTTTTATGGTTTCTGATGCTTTCTTTTTAATTTAGTTGTAAGATTTTTCCAGATACTGAAGAGACAGTTTCAAGATCCCTCATTAAGTCCCTAGGCCTTGCTGTATAAGAGAAGTTGAATAAAGTTGGCTATATCCTAAAGCCTTGCTTCATTCCTTTGATTGTGGGTAATGGGTGAAATAAAGGCTTCTATACTTTAGAATTTAGTGAATAGCCTCCAAACATGTTAAGTAATTGCCCACATCCATTTTTGTAGCAGCATTAGATAATCTAGTTAGGTCTTTGAATGGTGTTCGTAATGCTTTTATCTGTACTTAACTAACTTTTGGCTTGCATGAAATGACCTTCACTGTATAGTGCTGTTCTAAAGCTATATTTCTATTCAAAGAGTGTTTGTACTTCTGTGTTGTTCCTAAGTACACACAAGAATTTTGATGAAGATCATGCCAAAAACGTAAAGAGATGATCCTATAGCTTTGTTAATGTAGAAAAAGTTATATAAAATATAGTCATTTATATGCTGTCATCTCACCTGATTAAATATTTTGGCAGACAAGCCACTAACACTCATGATTTCTCATAACACTGATAAGATTTCTCTATAAGTGGATATTAAAGTCACATTGTTGCACAATAACAAATGTCTTTCAAAGTGTTAACCTCAATGATGGTATGTTGAAGTGTTGTTTTATCCCTCTCCATAGGTCCCAGGGACTTTAAAAAGAAGCCTACAGATGAAGTAACTTTTATCTTCTACTAAAGAAAAAGTTCACTAGCAGAAAACAATTTAGAAATAAGTGTTTCAGAGATGTGTACATGTCATATTTAAGAAGAGCATCTAACATTTACTCGCTTTAATGTTAAGCATATAGTTTCAGAGGGTTAGGAGTGGTCAAAATTAAAATTTAATTCTAAATCTATACCTTTGATTCCATTTAAAGTCAAACCGTTCAAATTTCTAGAACTAACTTATTTTATGTTTGCTATGATTAGACGTAGTGTCTACTCCTTGGACTATAGAATCTGGAGGTGATCAACTGAGAACCATGACCTATACTATAGTCCTTAATAACCCACTTACTGGCAAATGTACTGCTGCTACTGAAAAGCAGGTATGTCTGTTCTGTTAGCATTCCAAAAGAGTCATGCGTATGGCAAGAGAGAACATGCCTGTCGTAGTCACTAGTTTACAAGATAATTTCAACAAGTAATTGACAAGGGAAAAAAGGGGGAGGAGAAACCGTTATAGATTAATAGAGTTATATAAAGCCATTTTCAGCCCAATCCTAATCCAGTAAACTATCTGTTAAAAAGGTATTTATGAGATTTGAGGACTTGTTACTTTGTTTTGCGTAATAATGGTGTTATTTGTTTTAACAAAGAGTGCTTATATTTTTTAAGTGATATACTGAGGAATTTAAAAGGAAATGTACCTAAGTGTTTGGGGATGAAATTATACTGATGCTTGGAATTTCTTTTAAAACTAGCCAGACCAGAGGATAGTAGTGGAGGAAAGGAATATGGGCATGGGCTACAGATGAAACAAGAGCGGGCAGTAGTTAATGTTGAAGTTGGTCAGTGAGTTCATGAGAGTTCATTGTACTTCATTTCTGCTCTTGTGCATGTTTATACTTTTTCATAATAGAAGATTTTTTAAAGTGTATTTCTAAAATCTGATTTATAGCATCATGTAAAGGGTTAGGGCTAAATAGCCAGGCAGTTGTGATGGGAAGAGATTGACTTCACAGAACTAAATGTTAGCTATTGAATGCTCTTCTTCAGTAACCAGTGCATACCCTTTTAGAGTGGAGTTGTGTGTTTGGCCTATTTGTGTCAAAGTATAGTGTGTCTGTTCTGCAGTTATTGTTAACACCCAGACAAGGCATGCTCTCGCAGTTCTGTGCATCGGAGTTTAAAATGGTGTGATTTCTTGGCTTTGAAAAAAAAAGTTTAAAGAAGTCAAAAATATAAGAAAAGTTCAGTGTTCTGGTTGACTGGAATTTTTAATAACCATGAGAATCCTCTTAGAAGATAGGTAGAAAAAATGTGGTTAAAATGAGAAAGGTTTATTTAGCTGCTAGGCCCTTTAAGTTGGGTTTAGGAAGAATGATGTTTTACTCATTAGCCCCTTCTCCTTTTTTTTTTTTTTTTTTTGTGAAGGGTGGTTCTGTTAAGCTTTCGTAAATTTTGGAGTAGGCCCTTGTTATTGTTCAATTGATTTTTGAATTGCCCCCCTAACAGGAAATTATAAAACACTTTTTTTTTTTTGTGGTACCGGAGATCGAACTCAGGTCCTTGCACTTGCGAGGCAGGCCACTGAACTGCTGAGCTAAATCACCGGCCCTATAAAACTCTTAATAAGAGATTATTTCTCTTCCTTATGCCTTAAAGAAAGTATCAGTTGTACAGTGAAATGACAGAGTGGAAGCTTCTCTGTTTCTGCGGATCTTTTATCAGTTCATAGCAGCATAGCCCACATGGGGGCTTGTCATACCTCGGTATATAAACTCCTGGTGTCTTGTGACTTCTGAGGATTTCTAGTATGTGCTAAATTGCCAAGAAACACATAAAATGTTAAAAAATGTCCATGTGAATGTTTAAAAATCTTATTTTGGCAGATACTGTACAAAGAAAGTCGGGAAGCACAATTTTATTTAGTGGATTCAGAAGTATTGACCCATGATGTCCCTTACCATGCTTACTTCTACACCCTGAACAGATACTGTATCATTCGATCTTCAAAACAGAAATGCAGACTAAGGTGAGATATTACAAATGAGTATGTTAGAGGAGGCTACATATACTCTGGTAATATTGATTCTGAGTTCTTAGCTGCATACAACACAGCTTTATTTTTTGCCTAGATTACATGTTTAGGCAGAAGAGGGGTGGGGCTCCTCACCCAGGACTCCAGTTGCTGAAGGCTTTGTCATCCTGTTCCACAAAGCCCGGAACAAGGGCATTTCAGTTGCTAATAGAAAGCTGGAGGAATGTGCTCGTAGTTCATTGGACTCGTCACATGACCCTGTTTGTAGGCAAGGAGTTCTGGGGGAGCACATGGTGAGCAGTAGGAAAGGAGAAGTGTTAGTGCATTAAGGAGTAATGGGCCAGTCCTAGTTAATGTAGTTACTTTCAGCTAATATGTGACCTCTAGAGATGTTTTATATAAGGCATTTATAAAATTTAGCATGTATTTGGAGCTTTGATTGCTAAGGCAAATTCAGGGCTACAGAAAGTAAAGTAACAAAAAATGGCATGTACTTAGAAGGACAATTTGATGAAGTTACTAGCAGCTCACATTGATTTTTGAAGAAATTGTCATCAGTACACAAATTTTCTATTTTAGTTCTAATGACTTTGCATCCTTTTGCGTTTGCATGTAATATAACCTTACATCTAATTGCAACATTAACATAACTAAAATTTGTCCTTACATACATTGTCTTCTTTTCCTTTTATCTGATTAGAGTTTCCACAGATTTGAAATACAAAAAACAACCATGGGGCCTTATCAAATCTTTAATTGAGAAGAATTCTTGGAGTTCACTGGAGCACTATTTCAGACAGCTTGGTTTGTATAGTTTTTGATGAATCTATATTTGTAAAGATAGCATTTATTAGTAAAAGAGATGCAGTCTTCATTTGGGTTCATAGTAGGAGCTGGTAAATAAGGTTGGAATGACTCTCACAGAAACCGTTGGTTCTAACTCTCCTAACTTGTTTTACCACCTGTGGGATTTCAAAACTTTCAATTTTTGTTTGTCTAAGAAACACTTATATGGTACTTATTATATGCCAGATATACAAGATTTTATGTGCTTTATAAATATTAAGTCATTTCATACTCATAACAACCCTGTGAAGTAGGTATAATTATTGTTTTCCACTTCACTAAAGAGGAGATTGAAACACAGCATAGTTAATGACTTGCCCATGACCACGCACTTAAGAGCTGTTAGACTTTCTGCCTCTGGAAGGAGCCAAGGAAGGTGACTGCAGGGAGGGGTTACATGACCAGGTCACCTGTAGCTTTCCTGGGCCGATGCAGACCCACTTAGCTGTGGTGTTATGTATACATGTGGATTTTGTGGAGGTGCATACTGGCAGTTGGCTGAGGCAAGTGATAACAGCTGTTCTAGTGTTCAGGTGCTTCTTCATGTATACACAAAGAAGGAATATATAAACATGTGACCATAATTTTAGTTGAGGAAGAGCTGGGGTTCAGCTCAGGCTAGTTTAAGATTTTATTGTTTAATCCAGGTGTGGTGGTGCACACTTGTAATCCCAGCCCTTGGAAGGCTGAGATAGAAAGATCACCACAAGTTTGAGGCCAATCTGGACTACATAGTTAGCTCAAACCCATCCTGAACTACAGAGTGAAACTCTGTCTCAAAAAAATTTTTTTTATTGTTTAGTTATTTTTCTGGCCTTAGTCTCTTTGGCTGTTTCATTGCTAAATGCATCAGGAGTAGAGAAAATGAAACTCAAAAATTAGTTTGGCTACGGGATATTGAGCTTCTAACAAAAACTCAGATGAAGGAAAAAGATAAATAAATGATAAAAAATGGGATTTTTAGGTGGTTTGCAGATTTTCTTTACCAGTGTTTCTTTTTTTTGTAAACCCTCATTGAAAATGAGAACTATTATATGCTGCTCTTTCCTTTGAGGTACCATATCCTATCTTGGAAATCTTTATAATGATCCAGTGGGTGGCCTGTTATTTCTATAACTGAAACCACTGCATTACTATTTAATATAACACACGACAAATTTGAACTGATGACCCCCAATACTTTTTTGTTTGTTTGTTCGTTTTTGGTACCAGGGATCAAACTCAGGTCCTTTTGCTTGTGAGGCAGGTGCCAGAACCACTGAGCTAAATCCCTGGCCCGACCTCCAATATTTTTAATATACATTCTTCCTAGAATAATGAAACTTCATTATGGGGTCATTGTACCTGTACCTGTAAAGCTTTTTATTAGAAGTAAAGTTTGAATCTAGGCCATAAGAACCTTACAGATAGTTAAAGAAAGTTATCAAGGCTTTAAAAAAAAAAATCCTTCTATGGCTGGGGATTTAGCTCAGGGATTCCTCTGCCTGCCTTGCAAGCCCAAGGACCCGAGTTCGATGCCCAGTACAAACAAACAAACAAGCAAAAATCCTTCTATCTTATAGTTTAAATTTTTCCCATATCTAAAGATTCTTTTTAAAAATTCCATTTCTTAGAATCAGAGTTGTTAATGGAAGAATCTGTGTTAAATCAGTCCATTGAAAATGCTGGAAAACTTAGTGGCCTACGAAAAAGAAGGCGAACATTAAACCGAACAGCTGAAACCGTTCTGAAGCTTGCTTCCCCGGGTTCTTCTGGAGATATGAGCTTAGAGACCAAAGGAGGCACTCCAGGTAGCTGTCACTGGTAAACAGATGAATATCTTAGCTTATTTATAAGTCAGTTAGGAGGTCTGATTATCTCCCCTTCTTTTTGATAATCTTTACCATATTCAGTTATTGAAACTTAGTGTATAAGCATAAAAGAGCATTTGCAAAATGGCAAGTGTATGACCAATACTGGTAATTTATTTGACCCATACAATTTGAAACTGGAGATTTTTATATAGAAACTCAGATGACAGCCCACTATCAAAATCCCTCATGGCGACAGTTGGCTTCAGTTTCTTTGTCGTTGCAGCTTCAGACTGTGTGCTCCTTAGCTGGCCATAGACCCCACCACCAACACCAGTGCCCTGCTCCTGCACTGCTCCCCTCATTGATTCTCACCTAGCACCCACTGATATTTGACTTCTGCCTTTGACGTACTGCTCTTAGGTTCTGTCAAGTCCAGCCTCAGAAAACTATAAAGATGGAATTTGGCTTTTATTATCTTTACTCTCTAAAGTTTGAAGACATCTTGCCCCTACTAACTGCTACTCTTCCCTCTCAGAGCTATAAAGCTATCATACAGTCTCATCTTCCTACATTATCAAATTACTTTTAGGCTCATATCTTAGTGTGACTATGTTTATTCACTATTGATGGTTAATGGTCCTTTAATTTTGGAATTTAAAAACAATGAATAGGTGAAGATCTTTTTTAAGGAGTGAAGCTCGGTACATAAACAAAGCTCAATTATTATTTGCAGAGATAGTACTTAGCTATATATCACACATGATTAATTGTTTGTTTAATTGTAGGGTAATTTTACCAAAATTTGAAGGATTGTTATAGGTTTTCTTTTGGTTTTATTTATTTATTTATTATTGTTATTATTATTTGGTACCAGTAATTGAACTCGGGTCCTTGTGCTTGTCAGTCAGGTGCTGGAACTACTGCGATATATCCCTGGCCTTATAGGTTTTCTTTTTATAGACTTGTTTCACATTACTCAAGATACCAGAAATTGAAAAAAAGAGTGCAGGGAATTTCCCCTAAGCTACTTTGTCTTTACAAATAATTTTAAAATTTTCTTTTCCATTTCTTTTTAAATGAATATTAAATTTTTATCAGTTGTAATCATAGTCCTCATTCTAATACATCCTTTTTCTGTGGTCTTCAGGAAAGAAAAAGAAAGTGGAAAATTTTAACATTGCTCTGATTATAGTAATGAGTATTTTGTAAGTATTTATTGTGAATCTTAATTTTCTTTGTGTCTTCATTTACTTTTAACTGGTTGCCAAATGAATTTGAATGTATTTGTATATTACTGGGTAGAAATTGCCACTATTTGATGAATGTTGGACTACAAATAGGATAGTTTTTGACGTATGATTTTCAGAGTTGTTAAATTTGAAGGAATACAAAGTACATATTAAACAAATGTCTTTATTTTGTAACCAATCTGACTTATTTCTACTCTCATAGTTTTAGTGGGAATTTCCATAAATTTAAAGTGCATATTTATATGTACATTCTGGTAAAGTCCTCAAAATACTATTTTACTCTCAGTGGTTCTGTCTTTTACTGTGCATTACAGTCATTTGGGGAGCTTACTGAAATTCAGACTTCTTGACCCTAAATTCCAGAGATTGAAGAAGAGGCTTTGAGTCAGTAGTCCTTGATTCTAGGGGTCAAGAATCAGTATTTTAAAGCACACACTCGAGGTTATTCTGATGGCATTGAAAGCATGACATGATAAAAATAATGGGGCAATTAGTCTGAATCATAAGGCACACTATAGGAATCTACTTGGGCAGTCATAGTTAGAGTACTGATATCCTCGTGGCTCTGTGTGAATCTTAAATGTTAGTCTCTTAGACCAGCTGAATTGGTTGACACAACGATGCCTTCTGGATGATAATTTTTTGTATTGAAATTCATATCAATTAGTTTTTCTCATTATAGATTTTAGAACATAGAAAATATTTGTTATTCCTTTGAGTTTTGTGGAAGGTTTACCATATTCTGTTTAGTTTGTTACTAGTTTATATTGATCAACAGTTTTGTATATGTGCTGCTGAAGCGAGCACTTGATCAATAATTTTGAATGGTAAATATTATCAGTGTTTTTTGCATTGCTTTGCAGAAAATTTATACTCAAATATTGAATTGCTGATTTACATACTATTTCAATGCCATAGTAATTTCATAGATAGGATTTTCTTACTAGCCTTGTTTTTTCTTTAAACCCTCTTTTCTCTATATAGTTATATAAATTCCCAATATTGACCTTTGAGTAGTATTGTATATATACATACATATTATATACACACACCTTTTTTTATAGTATTGGGATTAAACCCAGGGCCTTTTACATGCTAGGCCAGTGCTCTACCATTGAGCTACGTTCACTGACCCATTATATATTTTTAAGGTAAATCAGTATTTTAACAGAAAAAGATATGTACAGAGATAATGATGCCACCTATATATTTGCATATATGTATGTCTAAAAAGGTATGGTTTCATTTAGTTGAAGGTCTGCTGTGAAACCAATACATTAAATTTGTTGAGCATGTAGTATTTTATTGCTGTTTTTCTTTTTCCTGTATTGGGGTGAACCTAGGGCCTTGTGCATGTTAGGCAAGCACTCTCCCACTGAGCTACATCCTTAGCCCTCTGTATTTACATATATGTATAGTAATGTATGAATCCAGTCATTTGAAAGTTTCTTGTGAAAACCAGTACATTAAATTCACTTAGCATATAATATTTTATATTTTATATCATTAATGCATATTTGGGACTTGATAACTTTCTTTGCCCATTATGAGTGAGAAGAAAATTTTGCTGAAATATATGTGTGTGTGTGTGTGTGTGTGTGTGTGTGTGTGTGTGTGTGTGTGTGCTTTTTTTGCTTCTACTGGGAATAAGATGCGTCATGATCTACCTAAGATCAGCTTTTTATTGATCTTCATTTCCTTTTTGTAATGCAATATTATGAGCATGTAATTGCTGAAGCCAAAGTACCCAAAAATAGTGCATGAAAGCTTACCTGATAGATTTCTGAGCTGGTAGTCCTCTCTGCACTGGCTGGAATTGGCAATGGAGAAGAGCGATGTCAGAGACAACCTCGACCTGCCAGTTGGGGATACTGAAGGGACTTTTTTTTTTTTTTTTTTTTTTTGGTGGTACTAGGGATTGAACTTGGGACCTTGTGCTTGGGAGGCAGGCAGCGGAAACCTCTGAGTGAAATCCCTGGCCTTCTGAAGGGACTTTTACTGTACTTCTTACTAGTTACTTTCTTTTTCTTTAGTTTCCACTTAATGCCTTACTTATTTTATATAATAAAACAGGGATAATTTATTTAAATAATGGGAAGACAGTCTAGAGAACATACATTTTTGAAGCTTTTGCATGTATATTTTGCATTAGTTTGGATAAGTGTGAATTAACCAGTTATAATGTGCTCTGCCTAGTTTGATATTGCTAGTTTTGTTGAATGTGACACTGTTTCTGAAGCTGTCAAAGATTGAATATGCTGCTCAGTCCTTTTACCATCTCCACCTCCAAGAAGATAAATATTTCAGGTAAGTCTCCCACCCCATGTATTTTTACCATATTATTTCAATAGTTCCTTGTTAAAATCTAATTCCAGTTTCAGAAATTTTGGTTTGCTAGTCTCCTACAGTCATAAATAGATTCTTTGTTGATTTAATTTTGTGTTTCATTTGCAGTTTATGGGGCACTGAAAGTTGTGGAAATGAAGGATTATATGCTAGTCTCTTGATTTTGATGATGTTGTTTTCTTTCATTTTATCCTCTGATACCATCTCTAGAGCAGAAGATAGTCAAAAGGACAAAGATCAGGCCCATCGTTTAAAAGGAGTGCTCCGAGATTCCATACTGATGCTTGAACAGGTAGGCAAATCATGGTACTGCACTGTTTAGTGCTTTTGTACCATTGTGATCCATCACTCTGGTTATGAGAATAATAGTATTTGAAGAAAGTTTCTCCATTATGCATTATGAGTTAAATTATGCATTATTATAATGCATTATGCATTATGAGTTAAATACCTTCAATTTCAGTTAATTATAGATTCTGAAGGTGTTTCCATATCTCCTATTTCATTTTTACTGGCCTTCCTAGATAAAGTTTTATGCTTAAAATTAACTCTTCTTATAAAATGGTGGGTACTGTATATACTGTATATAAAGAACTTCCTCTTTTAATAGCCATATAGGACTCAACTGTGTAAATATGGCATATTTTACCAGTTCTTCATGGAAATGAACACAATTATTTTAGTGTTTTGGTAGTAACGTCATATCTTGACCATGGTATCATCAGTATGTGCTACCAAAACTTAGGATTCCCTCAGAAAAATAAAGATTAATGTTTCCATTATGAATACAGTACATACTTGCTCCCTTTTTTATTTACTTTATTTATCTTGAGACAGGATCTTGCTAAGCAGTTCAGGCTGGCTTTGAACTTACTATGTAGCCCAAGCTGACTCACGGCAACCCTGCTACCTCATCCTCCCAGATGCTGGGGTTACTAGCATGCACCACCGTGCCCAGCATGCTTGCTTTCATCATGGAAAAACAGAGACCAGTAGAGAGAACATATTTCTGCTTTCAGTCACGCTCACTGTTAACACTTTATTTTCTTCTGTATATATATACTTTTTTTAAAAGATGTGGTTACTGAACATTTCTTAGGGTATCACACGGGCACTGAAAGGGACTGTTTCAGCTAGGCACGCTTCAGATGTGCGCTATCTACAGTTCCTCTGTAACCTTTTCTTCCCACTCTTAAGCAAGGAGTGTGCCATATTTTCACCTTTCTCCTTATCTTCTCCATACTCTCGTTCCTAGCTAATGACCATCACTTGTGGAAAAAGGAAAAACTTTTCCTCCTTCTATATGCATACCTATAATCCTCTCCTTGTTGTGTATGGGAAGCAAGTCCCAGCATACGTTAGCATTGTCTATTGCTTTTCTTCTTATTCATTCATTCTCAGTCCCATCATCAACTAGAATTTTACCATCAGCATGTGACCCTGCTCTGTTACTCCTATACCAACAAACCCACTTTGTCCACATCCCTCTAGTTACTTATTACTCTCTCTCTCTCTCTCTCTGTGTGTGTCTTTTTTTGGTACCGGGGATCGAACTCGGGTCCTTGTGCTTGCGAGGCAGGTGGCAGAACCACTGAGCTAAATCCCTGGCCATTACTTATTTCTCTCTACTTCCTTTCATAGGCTTTTTCAGAGTTGCCTACTCTGGCTATCAGTACTTTTTTCTGCATAACCCATCCACTTTTTATTTTGAGCAAAGTCAATAGTTCGTATAAAGTGTTAATTTATTCTACAATATTTGTTCACAAAAATGGCAATCTCAGCAGCCTTTCCCCTGTTTCTTGAGTTTTTCAGCTTTAGACATCCTTTTGACTTTCTGTTATAGACAACAAGGATTGGTTTTCTTTCTTCCCTCTCACTCCCCCCCATGTATTTCAGATTCCTACTGTCTTCCCAATGAAGTTATAACATAATTTTGATGAGTAATACTCAGTATTGACTTCATTTTGATCAAGTTTGCTACTCAAAGCTGGGCCATACAATTAAATCATGACTTATCTTTTCTGTGCTTTTGGCTATCCTTAAAAATGTCTTATTACAGTTGATTCATTTATCAGTATTATTTATAAGTATTTTGTTTCCTAATTCTCGGTTTATAAATCTCCTCCTGAAATCTTTATTCACTCAGGCATCCCACTGGTGGACCCTTCTGACTGGGTCCATTCAGGCCCTGTGGTCCTCTATGCCTGGTACACAGCTGTCATTTGGAGATTCCTGTCAGCTTCCTATGTCCCATTATATTTTCCTTTCTGCTTTATTTTCACCAAGGCTGGGGACAGAAACAGGGCTCTACACATTGCAAGGCGAGTACCCTTCCACTGAGATATATCCCTTTAATGGAGCACATTCTCTAATGGCTTCCCAAGCGAGTGTGGAGGTAAATATTTTGAGTTTGTGTATCTGAAAAAGAAATTTATATTATCCTTTCCCTTGATTGATGGTTTGGTTGGAAACAGAATTCTAGATTGGCAGTTATGTTTCTTCAGAACTTAGAAGGCATTTCTTCATTGTCTTTAGGCTTCCAGTGTTACTATTGAGACTTCAAAGTCAGTTATCCTTCCTGATCCTTTAATTTGGAAATTCATGTTTTATAGTTCTGGAAAATTTCTTAAGTCATACAGCTGATGATTGCCTCCCCTCTATTTTCTCTCTCCTGACTTTCTGCAATTCCTATATTTAGATGTCAGCCTTCTGTTGGCTGGGTTGTATAATCTTTTCTTTCCAGCTTCCATCATTTTGCATTTTTGTTCTACGTCTTGAGAGATATCCTCAGCTTTATCATCAAATTCTTCTATTGAGCTTTCCAATTATTGTTAACACGATTTTAATTTCAAAGAGCTATTATTTTTCTGAATTGTTCCTGTTTTGTGGTGCTGTAATTTTTAAGACTATAATAACTTTAGCTCTCTGAAGATATTACTGACTATATTTTTCTGCTTACATGCTTATTTTCCATCACAATTCTTTCCCTTCTTAATTTCTGTCTTTAGAGGTTTAGAGATTTTTTTTTTAGATACCTGGTAGTCCTCAGTTGTATACTTGTGTGGATCATGATGAAAGCTCATATGGACTGGGCTAGAGTACATGGACTTCTCTATAGATCTGGCTGGAAGGGATGGTTGAGAAATCCTGACATCATTACCTTAAGATCAGTTTGCCAGAGGATGGTCAGTTCCACAAAGAAGAGTCATTCTTCTGAAGGATTAAGAGCTGGCCACTGGTATTTTTAAGAGCTGAGTAGAAGAGGGATGGGGGAGGGACAGGATACTATTAGTGCTCAGTAGACAGTTTTTCACATAATCACCGTTTTTGCTATGGTCTTAACAATGCAGGCCAGATTGCCAGAGACTTTGTTTTATCCTGTCTAGAAAATAAAACTCTAGACTTCTGCCTGCATAGTAGGAGAGAGCATATGCCTAAAGTTTTATCCAGTCCTCCTTATTTTGGCCCTTTCTTGATGGCCATCAACACCTGATGAAGATTCTTCCAGGTTAATTTTGTTGGTGCTCTGAATTCCCTACTGTTAGTTTAGGATTTTTTTTCCCCAAGCTAGTTATCTGTGTGATTTCTAGTTTCCAAAGTTATGTTGCTGTTTTCTCCTTTACTGTTCTTCCTGCTCTGTGGATTTATGCCTTTTAAAAATTCCTTTACTGTGCTTTTATGGATTACATTCTTCAGCTCATTGATGCCTGATTTTCTTCTCCCATAATTTCCTCCATTGATATTGTTTGATACAAGGATCTCTAGTGTGTAAAAATAATATAGCTTTTATAGTATTCATCTTATAGTGTATTTGACAGGGCTGACCACTCCTTTTCTTTAAGTGTATGTTAGCTTGCCTTCTTACTATAATTTTTTTTTAAAAAAATCAGCTTTATTGTGATGTAACTCACACACTATAAAGTTCACCTTTTTAATGAACTTTTAGTATGTTCCCAAGGTTATGCACCCATCACAACTATTTCCTGAGCATTTATATGGCCCCATAGAAACCCTGTATCCATTAGCAGTTGCTCCCTTTACCCCTGGCACCCACCAATTTACTTTCATTACTACAGATTTAGCTATTCAAGACATTTCAAGTATGTGGCTCATAGAAGTCTTGATATTTTGTGACAGGCTTCTTTCATTTAGAATAATGTAAAACTTTTTGCTGGTTTACTTGGCCTCTTCCTGGTTCAAATGCTCCAGGGCTCTGTAATATTCTCTTTCCTTCTCTTCTGCTTTCTCATTTTCTTTTTTTTTTTGTTTTTTTTCTTTTCTTTTTTTTTTTTTTTTTTTTTTTTTTTTT
>NW_022900936.1:58078025-58081569 GCF_012274545.1 Fukomys damarensis
TTTTTTTTTTTTTTTTTTTTTTTTTTTTTTTTTTTTTTTTTTTTTTTTTTTTTTTTTTTTTTTTTTGTGCCGGTGATCGAATTTGGGGCCTTGTGCTTGTGAAGCAGGCAGTGAAACCATTGAGCTAAATCCCTGGCCCTCTTTTGTTTTCTCTTTAGTTTATCTCCTCACTCCTCTAAATTTAAATAATCACCTAGATCTACTTATGATTCCTGTCTTAAACCATATAACAAAATCCCTGATACTGGATCATTTATAAACAGAAATCTCTCATAGTTCTGGAAGCTGGGCCATCCAAAATCACGCCACTGGCAGGTTCAGGGTTGAATTAGAGCCTCTTCCTCATAAATGGTACCATCTAGGTGTTCTTACAGGATAAAAGGGATCAAAGGGTGTAAAAGAAACCTAGCGGGTTCCCTTCAGCCCTTTTTTAAAAGTCCATTCATGAGTGCAAAGCCTTCATGACCTATCATCTCACCAAGGCAATGCCTTTTACTATTGTTGCACCAGGGATTAAATATCAGCATGAACTTTGAAGGGGACGCATTAAACAATGGCAGCTCCCAAATCTGTCTCTTCTCCTGACTCCTTCCCTGAGCTCTGGACTCAAGCAGTCACTTGCCTCCTTGGTGTCTTTATTTTGGTGACTACCAGCATCCCAGACTGATCATGCCTAAAACAAAGTTCAGTTTTCCTCCTAATGGGCCTCATTTCAGAAATGATACTCCAGTCAAAAAATGGAATAATTATCTATCTTTATGTATGTATTAATTTTAGTTCCTCCCTCACTAGTTTGAAAACTCTAGGAAGGCAGAGTGTCATTTTGGGTCAACATTGTATACTCAGTGCTTAGTACATTACCCAGTATGTGATAGATGAGCAATAAATAATTGCTGAATGAAGACATATTTCTGGATCTCAAATTGCTTACAATTTTGTTAGAGAAATCAGATGTCCTTGTGTACTGCTAAACACTATAGAAAAGTACAAAATTAAGTTTCACATTGCTAAATAGTAAAGATAACACTCTGGGAGTTTAGGAGCAGGGTGATTAGAGAAGACCACATGGAGATATTGGAGATATGGATAAGTTTTAGATAAGCAAAGAGGAACATGAGCATAATAGCAAGGAATGGCCCTGCAATGGAATTTGAATTGTTTAGGGGACAGTGAGGAGACCACTGTATTTCAGAAACTATTTAACAACACAAGCCTTTCACTTCAGATAATCTGATTAATGGACCTGTTGGATGGTAGGATATACAGAAGTAGGAAGCGGGGCAATACTCCAGCCAGTGGGAAGAACTCAAACAATCATCCACAGCTGATACTCTAAAGAATCAAGTATTTCATATTCAATGTTTTATTTGGGTATCATATAAACAAAATTTTATGAATGTAATTGTGAACTTGTGGCATAATTAGAAAAAATTGATTCAATCTGATTTTTGAGAATGAATTTTGTTTGCAGCTGAAGAGCTCACTCATCATGCTTCAGAAATCCTTTGATCTACTAAATAAGAACAACACCGGCATGGCTGTTGGAAGCTAGTGATCTTGTGGACTAAAACATCTGGAAGACAACTAGAGGATGAAGGATTTTAATTGTCCCAGGAATGTCTCATTTTCTTATTGAGGCTTCTAATATGAATATTCTTTTTAATAACATTTGTTTAATTATTCTCTGATGGCCTTAAGAATTCTGTTTTTTGACTTCCCACAATTTTTTAAACTATGAATTTTCCCAGTGAACTGTGAAATACATTCTAGAATTAAGATTCTAGTACAAAAAGAAAGTGAGACTGAATTTGATGCTTTAAATTTGTCTGTTAGCACAGCATCAGTACATGTCCAACAGACTGCTTTCCCAGTTGTGGTTAGTTTATGAGATTACAGAAGATAATATGAATAGAAAGCTCTAGTATTACCAGTTTGAAAGGACAGTTCTTTTAAACATATACATTTCTAGGTTTTTATCATGTAAATGTTACAGTGTCCTCATTTATTTGGTATGCAAAGTCAGTAGTCCAATGTTTTAGATATGCACGTTGTTTATTATATGAAAAGTTCCTTGGTTATTTGTATCTTGATGAAAGTTAATTTTTTAAAAAAATATCAGAGGTGGGATTGCCTTGCCTCTTTTATATACATCATTTGGCAGAAGAGTCAGTTTAGGAAAAGGAAACATGTAGGATACCAGTGCTCAAAATGAAGAACCATCATCTGAGTTTTAAAAACCAGAACATTATGTTAAAATCTGGACATTTGATAATAGATCAAATGCATACTTGGATTAACAATCTTTTATGGTGAGAGTGACCTATCTGAAAATAATTTGTTTTAGTGGCCACATATGGTGGCTTCATTCTTTATGTATGTGTGTGGCTTTTTTTTTTAGTTGGTAAATTATAAGTCAGACACAAACTTCAGCTCTTTTGGGGCATGTATGTCCCAACACAAATGTGCTGACTGAAGTGAGACAGACACAAGCTAGGGCTCTTTTAAAAAAGTTTTTAGGCATTTATGTGACAATAAAAGCAGTTCATGAAAATTAGAGGACTTCGTGAACTGACCTGCAATCAGATTTTCTTTCAGGACTTAGGAAAACTTCAGGAAGTGTTTATTGTTTTGTCTTTTTGAAGTCTTTCTCTGGAATCTGTAGATGTGTATATGGTATATATATTGCTACTATTTGAACAACTATTACTTATAGTTAACTATTTTCTTTTATCAGAGCCACCAAAGCCACATGGCATTGCAAAAGTCATTTTTGACAGATGCCTGTAGGGAATGAAAGTATTGACTCCATTAGAGGGAAAATGAATTTCATTAGTTGAATCCAATTAACCTGGGGATGCCAGTCTACCTACCTGTGGTTTTCTGGGTTAGAATATAAGTGTCTGACTGTAAGCAATGACTGGATTATAAACTTGAAACTTTCTGTTAAATTCACAAAGATGATCATTGACAAACTAAATGTTTTTATGGATTCTTTAAAACCTGTACTTTATAACATACCTCAAAGATTACCAAAGTTGTTTTATAAAGATTAAATAAATATGTATGGAGACGTCAGTTATAAAATTTGAATTTGTTATGTGTAAACTGGATGTCAGTAGACAAAATGATTTGTAAATTTTTTTCTGTTTAAAATAAAAAAAAACTAGAAAGTGTACACGAGACTGCATTCTTTAAAATTTGTAAAAAAAAAAAAAAAAAAAAAAACCCTAAAGAAGACTCTCATTTTAGGGTAATTTCATCTCAAATATGCAGACTACTGGAACAAAAGTACTGGAGGAGGCCTGCTCGCAGAATTTCTGCTGCTCGCCAGAAATCAAGTGAATGAACAAACTGGAAAAATCAACAGATCTGGGAGCAGGAATGGGCCTTTAAGGGAAGACAGACGAACTTGGGGGCGGCACCTCGGTACCAGCTCCCTAAAGCCTGTTGCCGAGTCTGAGAACTGGCTGGCCGACCGGCGGTCTCACTTAGTTGAAAATCCTCGGGCTCCGGGTATTTCCGTCTCCGAGCCTCGCCCGCACAC
>NW_022900936.1:58082441-58133734 GCF_012274545.1 Fukomys damarensis
TGGGGGTGATGGGCAGCCTGGACCCCCCCCCCAGTCTGATGATGCGGACCCACAAAAACCTAATGAAAACGCGACACCCTCCCCCTCTTCTCATTTTTGGTTGTTCAGGCGTTGGCGTTAATCAGAGGAGTAGATGTGTTTACAAGATGTGAGTTGTATTCTTTCCACCTTTACCTTGTGAGGGCTTCACACCTTGTCACAAGTGCGAAACCGAAGGGCAGTATGAAGCCAGTGAAGAAAAAGAAAACCGAAGAACCTGAATTGGAGCCCCTGTGCTGCTGCGAATACATAGATCGAAATGGGGAGAAAAACCACATGGCTGCTTGTTTGTGTGATTGCCAGGATCTCGATGAAGGCTGTGATAGGTAAGAACAGAGCTTTTCCTGATGCCGACCCCACCGGTCCTTTTGAGAACTACCATGTGTACTTTCAGCCTTGCCATCCCCAACGTTAGAATTTGTTCTTGATTCAATAGTACCGAGGACATAAAATTGATAGTTTTGTATGGCAAGCGTGAGGATTTTATAAAGAGAAATTAGTGCATAATTGTCCAGCTCAGTTTACTAGAATATTATCGTTTTTCGTTTAAAGAGAGAAGATGATGAAGAGAAAAACAGGTGGAAGGATAGTGGCATGTTAAATGTATAAACAACACAAGACAGCAGGATCTGTATGTTAAAAATGAACGTATTAATTCCAAAGAGGTCTTAATGGTCTTTCATTAGAACCTCATTGCGTGAAACTGGTCACACCTGGTCCTGAAAGACCTGGGGTTGAAAGATCATTTTTCTGCTGTTGCAGCAGGAAGGTTGTGTCTCCCCACATAACCATTGTTTTCAGACTGAGCAACAATACTGTCTTAATCAGATCATATTGGGCTTTTATCTCCACCATTATCTCAGTGATGGAATTATCTAAACAGATAATTTTTTAACTTTACTGAAAAAGTTTTGCATTAAACAGTAATAAACTGGTAATAGAAATAAATATGTATTTAAAATTGTCACATGGAAAGCTTAATGTAGGAAAAATAGGGATGTTGGGAACTTGGTTTTCCCTGTTACTTCTGGCATCTGGGTGAAGTGGCGTACACCTGTAATCTTAGCTATTGAGGAGGCTGAGGCAGGAGAATGGCAAGTCTGAGACCAGATTGGGCAATTTAGTAAGACCTTGTGTCAAAAAATTAGGTAGGTGGGAATATAGCTTAGTAGTAGAGCACTCCTGAATTCAATCCATAGTACACTTACGGAAACTATGTCACTGCACCTGCACTTTGTTGATTTATAACTTGATGCATTAATCTAGCCATGAAGTATTCTCTAGAGACCCCTGCATTCTTGTACCAACCTTGACTCCTACAAACTGTTCATAACCTCTTTGTACTTCTTCCTTGACCATGTTGATAGTCTTTTTTCCCCCGGGACAGAGTCTCACTATATAGTTAGCTCAGACTGGCCTCGAACTCACAGTAATCTTCCTGCCTCATTCTCCTGAGTGCTAGGACTACAGGTGTGCACCATCACAACCAGCTGCTATCTTTAAATATAGGTTTTTTTACACTTGATCTTAGCCAAAAGGCTGAGAAGCGATTAAATATAGGTTTTTTTAGACTTAATCTAAAATTCTTTCTGAGAAAATGGAGCACTTTGCACTAATGATGGAGAAATGATGCTCTTTCCATAACTGTGGTCACTAAATACCACAGCTTTTCCATTAGCTTTGCTAACTTTTCCTCCCTTCCAGCTCTTGAGAGCATCTGTCCCATGAGTTCTCCCTCTGCTTTCTCCATACCCTGTGCCTCCGGAGAGGAGTTTCCAGGGTCCCACTGTCACTGCTGTGCTGCACGACTCCCATGTGGTTATCAACCACTCACTCCCAAATTCTAATTTTACATTTTAAAACTGTCCACAATCAAAGTTATCTTAAACTCTATCTTTCCTTATGAAAGGGCTGTCTGAGTCTGTTCAGGCTGCAATGCTGAAACACCTCAAAATGGGGAATTTATAAATGACAGAAATTTATAGCTTATAGTTCCAAAGGTTGAGAGATCCAGGATCAAGGCTCTGGCAGATTCAGTAAGGGCTCTGTCCTTATTCCGTAATTATCTCCTGAAGCCTTCACCTTTTGGTCCTATTGCATGGAGGATTGGGTTTCCATGTATCTACTCCTGGCCCCCAAGATTCATTCTGTCCCAACAGCCTCAAAAGTGTTTACATCAGTACAAAAAGTCTTAAATCCAGAGTATGGTCTAAGTAACATCTAAATCAGATATGGGTAATACTCAAGAACATTTCATCCTGGGTGGATTTTCCCCCAACTATGAACCTGTGAAATAAATTATATGCTTCCAAAATACAGTTGTGGGACATGCATAGGACAGACATTCCCATTCCCAAAGTGAGAAGAAATAATTCTTGACGGATGTCCCACCTTCTGGACCCACTGAAACTGTGCTGAGATTTCCCTCCTTTATGGCCCACGCTGCAGCTCTCATGGGGTGGAGTCAGATGC
Organism: Fukomys damarensis; assembly: GCF_012274545.1. Taxonomy (NCBI): domain Eukaryota; kingdom Metazoa; phylum Chordata; class Mammalia; order Rodentia; family Bathyergidae; genus Fukomys; species Fukomys damarensis. Next base: position 58,084,953 of record NW_022900936.1, read on the forward strand.
CTACACTCTCCCTGGCTAGAGTTGCATGCTGGGCCCTTGGACTGGCCCCACAGCTCTACCAGGTATTTCGTCAGTGGGGTCTCCATTCCCAGTGCTCCTACAGCTCCCCGTGGCTCCACTGAGCACACTCTAGTACCACTCTCTGTAGCCCTGCCCTTGTGGCAGTTCTTTGTTTAAGCCTTGAGGCTCTCTCCAGCATCCTTTGAAATCTAGATGGAGGTGGCCATTCTTCCACAGCTCTTGGGCCCTATGTCCCTGCAGAGTTAGTGCTGTATGGAGGGTGGCCATAGTCATCTTGAAACAGGATAAGCTGAGAAGTTTTCGAATCTTTAGTTTTTCTCCTTCTCTTTTGGTAGTAAATTGTCCCTGTTCTCACATTTTACTACAGCATTCAAGAGAATCCATGCAGCACCTTGAACACTTTTAGAATTTCTTCTCCCAAATATCCACCTTCTACAAGACACTAAGACATGAACACAATTTGGCCAAGATAATTGCCACTTTCCAGCAAGGATCCCCTTTCCTCCAGTTTCCAGCTATGCTGCTCCTTTCCACCAAGGCCTCATCAGAACGCTGCTACTGTTCTTATTTCTACCATGACCTCTTAGGCCAGTGGTAGTGAACCTTTTAGAGCTTTCAGTGATAACAGACAGCTTCCTGTGGTACATGTGCTGTAAGTCTGCCACCACGTCTCAGGCAGTTTCTGAGGTTGAGGCTTTCTCTACTGCTCCTCTATGAGCCCTCACCAGAATTGCTCTTTATGGTCTGTTCCCACAGCAGAGACTCTTTCTAGCTTGCACTTCAATGTTTTTCCAGCCTCTGCCCATTACCCTGTTCCAAAGTCACTTCCACATGTTTAGGTTTTTGTTATAGCTGCATCCCCACTTCTTAGTACTAATTTCTGCCTTAGTCTTTTTGAGTTGCTGTAACAAAAGACCTTAGACTGAGGAATTTTTAAGTGATGGAAATTTATTGCTCATAGTTGTAGTAGGCTGGGAAATCCTAGGTCAAGGCTCTAGCATACACAGTGTCTGGTGAAGGCACCTCTCTGCTTCATAGATGGGAGTCTTCTTGCTGTGCCCTTACCTGGCGGAAAGAGCGGATAGCCCCTCTGGCTGATCCACTTCACGAGGGCACTGCTCTTGTGCATGGTCTGATCGCCTCCTTAAGGCCTCATCTCGTCTCCTTCCCTTTCCCTCCCCTCCTCTTGCCTCTTCTCCACTTCCTCCTTCCCATCATCCTCCTTCTTTGTTTGCTCTTCCTTCTTGTTCTCTTTCCCTTCCCCTCTCCTCTTCTTCCTCCCCCTCTTTTCTTTTTGGTGACAGGGTCAAGCTGCGTTGCCAAGGCTCAAGCTGAAGCCAGTCTCCTGTCTCAGCCTTCTGAGTAGCTGGGACTGTGGGTCCCTGGCAGTGCCATCTTTCAATTCTAATGTATCGGGGATTAGCTTTTAAAGTACACATTTTGGGAAGAACACAATTATTCAGACTAAAATATAGCCTAAGTGTGCAAAAAAGTCAACAGACACCATTCTTTTCAGTAATCAGTTACTTGACTCAGATTGGTTTTTTTCTCCCGTCCTCCTTAATGCAGGCCCACGTTGCTGCCAGAGGGGTTTACCTCCTGGGTGCAAGGAGCTTTTGTGCTGCACGCATTTCTCTTCACTGAAGTGCCTCTCTTTTTCTCCACTCACATGAATGCTAGCTTATGGTCGCACCCTTTCAGTAAGACCCTTCTGATGAGCCCACCCAGAAATGTTCACCCTCTGAGTACTCATTACTGTTATTTGATCATAAAAATTCATTGGATGATTTTTTTTTTTTTTAAGATAGGAAAAATTTAGTGAGAGAAAGCCCCGGAAAGTGGGCTGTCCTCATTGGATAATTCTTGTTGCTTTGTAGTTTACCTAGTATTTTTTTAAATACTCATGTTGTCTGCACAACTAGATGTGAATTTTTAAAAAATTCTTTGACCATGCAGCCACCTAGGTCTAAACATTATATATACAGCATGTATATATATTTATGTATTTAAGAAATAATCTTGACTATTAAACTTCTAAAGATTATATTTTTCTCATTAAAAAATGATACATGAATCTGAAAAGCTCATGTTTAGTAGTAAGGAAATATAATGCTTGTCCTTTGGTCTGTAGTTATCATTTGTTCCTCTGTTTAGCATTTAGGGTTGTACAGTTTTTAATTCAGCACACCAATGTGAAATGCCTTCTTTCTGCTCTTTCTGAATAGATGGTTTACGTGTAAATCAGTACAGCCAGAGACTTGTGAAAGAATCATGGATACAATTTCGGATCGCCTCCGGATTCCTTGGCTTAGAGGAGCCAAAAAAATTAACGTTAGCATCGTCCCTCCACTCGTACTTCTGCCTGTCTTCCTGCGTGTGGCTTCCTGGCATTTCCTCCTGGGGGTAGTGGTTTTGACCTCCCTTCCTGTGCTGGCACTGTGGTACTACTACCTCACCCACAGAAGGAAAGAACAGACTTTGTTTTTCCTGAGCCTTGGACTGTTTTCACTGGGCTACATGTACTATGTATTCCTGCGGGAAGTGGTTCCCAAAGGGCGTGTGGGGCCCACTCGGCTGGCTGTTCTTACCTGCGGGTTATTTCTGATACTCTTTGCCTTGTACAGAGCCAAGAAGAATCCAGGCTACCTCAGCAATCCCACAAGCAATGACAGATCCCTAAGCAGCTGCCAAATTGAATGTCTGAACAAAAAAGGGCAGGAGAAGACCAAAGGGTTCCTTGGAGCAGATACTTTGGGGAGTCTCAACAGCCGCACTGTGAAGGATGATCTTAAGAGCTCCTCCAGGATGCTGGCAGGAAGCCCCGCCAAGGTGAAGGAGGACTGGTGTGCCAAGTGCCAGTTGGTGCGACCAGCCCGCGCATGGCATTGCCGGATCTGTGGCATCTGTGTGAGGAGAATGGATCATCACTGTGTGTGGTATGTCGGGAAAATCTGAAGACCTGGAAAGTGTAAATTCATATACAACTCTAGCCATATTTGATCTCTGTGCTATCTTAAAATTTCTCTCCTTCTCAGCTTTACACCTTGTAGATATTTGTGGGCTGTTAGGATGTTCCCACTTAGTCATCTGTTTTTTGGATTTCACAAATTTAGTTCTTTCAGTCATTTCCTGAAGGAGAATAGCAAAAAAGTTTTGGGTGGGGTTTTTTTTTTTTTTTTTGCAGTTTTTCTTTGAACTATTCTTCATTCTAATAGAGTTGAATGATTTGTTTAAAAAATAACTTCTCATCATGAATGTATTTCTCTGTGCTATTTCTGTTAAATGCACAGCTCTGGAAAGTGTTCCGTATTTTTAGGCAACTCTTTTGTCCTCTTGCCAAACATCCTTAATCATGTTTGATGCTGCTCGTAACTTCCACTTTTGGGGAGTTGAGGCCCTACCAGGTAACTTTTTATTCAGTTATTGTAGAGAGATGAGCTTTTGCACTTTGAGCTGACCACTGACAAAGGAAGACACCTAGAACCACATTTAAAGACAATGTTGCAGCTTGAATGAGTGACTCTAAAGGGAGAGTCATTATTCAGACATGAATATTGTAAGCATGGTGTGTGTAGCACCGTTGCTCTTAAGGCACTCGTGGTCAATGAATTATGCCTTGTTGTGCATATAGATGCCCTCCGCCTTCAGGAGGGGACATGGGAAAGGGCAAGGGTGCACAGAAGGACAGGAGGACATGGGGTGACTGCAGGGTTCCACCTCTTTTGCCTCCCATGTGTGATGACCCATTTATAAATCCTGGCTTGCAGAGGGCCTCATGACCTCTCCTAAACGAAGCTTTCTCTGCATCTGGAGGTATAAGGGGCTTGAGAGAACACCGGGACAGCCTGTACTACAGATGGCCGTGACATGGGACTGTTTTCACCAGACTGGTGGTCTTCATATCTTTGGGTTCTTCACCCCACATCATAGTTGTAATTTGGGCCCTTTATTTTTGTCTTATATAGTTAACATATATTTTCCTATGCTCTATAATACTCAGCTTTATCATTTCTTAAGTTTTTATAAGTCTTCTGTGTATCTTCCTTAGCATGTGATAACAAAAATAACTCTTCATTGTTGGGTATTACTAATATTTAGGAAGAGGGTCTGGAAATGTAGCTTGGAGGAGAAATGCTTGCCAAGCATGTATAAGGTCCTGAGTTTAATCTCCAGCACATAAACACAAATTTATACATATGATTTGTTAGCCAGGCGGTACCTTTTATTTAATCTTATCCTTCAACTAAACGATAAGGATTTCACTCTGTAAAGAGCAGTGACAAATTGTTAATTCCCTAACACTGAAAAAATAAGTGAATTTACTTTTTAATAACTGAAATTCCTATTACAGTATCCCTGTTTTGAAAGCCTCTTCATTATGTGAGTTATGTAAAGATCTTTTAAAAATGTGTTTGCTTCCTCCCACATGCTGATTTGAGGATAAATAGCTGCGTTGGAGAATCAAATCATCAAGCATTTATACTTGCCCTTCTGATCTTCTTGCTCACTTCGGTGTATGGAGTAACTCTCACCTTGGATACCATCTGTAGAGATAGAAGCATCTTCACAGCTCTCTTCTATTGTCCTGGTGTTTATTCAAATTACAGGTGAGATGTGTATTCTACAGTCAGCAAAGTGATAAAGGTAGCCCTCGATAGGGGCTGTTACCTACTGCTAGGTTAGGCAGACCCACTATACAGGTGCTGGGTATCCCTAAAACTGCCAACAAAATTGTGCAATGATTATGTGCATTTTTCCAGGATGATAACATAAAGATCATTGACCATTAAAAAAATGAGGACTCTGTACTTTACAAACAGGCCCAAGCTTCACTGGGGAGAAATCCAGAGTCAGACGACTATTTGTGTGCCAAGGTAGCAACATAGCCCTTTGAGAAGTGCTCATCTTCTCTATAACCTTTGTTTCTTTCTTACCTGTCATGTTTTTTTCTGTTTTACTTTTTCTTTTTTAACCACCCCTCATGATTGCTGTGGTATCTAGGTCAGATTTCCTGGGCACTGGTAGGTGGGGGCCCAATTGTGTTTTGTGAAGATTCCTATGAAATCACAAAAGCTGGGATTCACAGAAATGGCCTGGCTGCCCCTACTCTTGACAGGCCCCTGCACTCACCCATGTTCTTTATTCCCTTTCCTCCACTCTTCTCTGACATGGGTGCTCTGTGGTATCTGTGACTCAGTCTTTCTTTTTTGTGCTCTTCATGTTTAGAACCATCCCTGCTGTCTTTACCTAGTTCCCCTGGGTGGTATTTGTTTTCATTAGTCTATTGACAGATCTTTTCATTGCCCTTTTAGACCAGGACGTTTATGGCATTGTTAAAATACACTGGTCTTCCTCCTGGGGATAAAGTTCTTTTCTAGATTTGTGGAGAGTCTAGTTGGTTGTGAAATTATTGGCCAGCACTGTCAGCAATCATTGGCCTAAATGAACTGAAATCGTGGTTCTACTCTCCCTGTGCAAAGGATTCATGGCACCTTCATCTATATATTGGTTATGGGATGTACAGTCTCTTTCAGTTTTACAAATGGATTTATTTCCAACCAACTTCATTTGTAAATGTTTGAGTGACTATAATGATATGGCAGGTGCTAATCAGCAGGCCTTCCACACAAGTCTCATTATCGAGCCTGGCAGGATCTTTCCTGTCCTCTACTAATCTGGTTTTAGGTAGCTAGTTTGAAATGTTACGGTTTCCTACAGATCTCCTAAGTAGATAAAGGGCTTCTAGTGTTGGGAGTTGCCATCATCTTTGTGTTCATCAGCATTGGACTGAAATAGAAAGGAAATTAAAACATTAATGCTATTCCTAGGTCCTGCCATTGGGTTCCTAGGGACTATTTATAGCTATCTCTTGGTATCTTTGTTTTCTCATAAATTAGGTACAGTTAGGGTTTACTCATTCACCAAATATGTTCAGTACTGTTATATTAGGTGGAATGCTGGTTGTGTAGAGGATACAAAGTGTAAAAACCAGCCCTTGCTGTTCCTATATTAAAAAAGTAGGTACCAATAATTATAAAACATAGCATGTTAACTCACATACATTGTTTAATCTAGGCTTTTTTTTCTTTTTGGTAGTGGTGATTGAACTCAGGCCCTTGCACTTGCAAAGCAGGTGCTGGAACCACTGAGCTAAATCCCTGGTCCTTATTGGACAGTAGCTTTTTGTTGTTGTTAATCTGGTTATTGATGGGTGTTCTGAGGATAAAGTATCATCCAGTTTAGGGAGATGGAGAAGATACCTGTGTCTTCAGTAATAGGTAAAAAATGTGACCAGGTGTGGTGGTACGCCCTTGTAAGAAATACCAGCATTCTGGGAAGCTGAGGAAGGAGGATCAGAAGTTCTAGCCCAGCCTGCACAATTTAGTGACTTAGATCCTGTCTCAAATAATAAAAACAGGTAACAGCTTAGTGTGAAGGCTCTGGGTTCTAGCCCCAGTACTGAAAAAAGGATCAAATATATGAATGTGACAACATTGTGAATGTGACAAACATGGCAGCAGCCTTGACACCTTTTTCCCGTTTGCAGCTCGGCTCTGTCCTTCACCTGTGTGTGGTACTCTGTGATCATCACTGCGGGTATGGCCTACATCTTCCTGATTCAGCTCATAAACATCAGCTACAATGTGACGGAGAGGGAGGTTCAGCAGGCCCTTCGTCAGAAGACTGGGCGCCGGCTCCTCTGGGGGCTCATTGTGGACACAGGCCGGTACAATAGGGGCTTCCTGCGGAACTGGCACCAGTTCTCCACCCTGGGCACGCGTTCACTCCACCACCCTGCTGAGGACATCGTCTGAAGTGCCTGCCCTGCAGCTTGAGGATGGCTCCGCCCTGACTCCTTTCCATTTTACACTTAAGGGTCTACACAGAACGTTCATCTCTGTCCCCAGTTTCTTACAGGTATTCTAGGGCCACGCTCAGGTTTGGAGACTGGACTGGAGAGAAGTTAATTTTTCTGACTTCACAACTTAAAGAGTTTTTTTTTTATATTGAAGCAGTAAAAGTAGAGCCATTTCTTTCCAGTCACTTTATTAATTGATTCAGTCACCAAAAGTTGAATAGGATTTGGATTGCTAATGCACAAATTGATGGAAGCAATTCTTGTCCGTTAGTATGGAGGAAAGAGTTCTGGATTAGGATAGTTTCTAGTCCCTCTTTCAATTATTAATAGCCATATGACCTTTAGTTGAGTCACTTTCCGAAGTCTCAGGTTCATCTGTAACAAGGGGTACTGATGCCTGCCTTGGCTACCTCACAGAGCCAGCGCCAAGGTCACGGGAGGGATGAGAAGTGCGAAATGCATTATGAAATGAGGGAAGCCGTGGAGGTATAAAGTATTAAGAAATCCCAAGACTACAGGTCAGGATATTGAAGCCAGTTTATTAGGGTCATTAGATTTCAGCATATACCATGTTATACAGCAGTGAGAATTTTTCCTTAAGTATTAGATGCAGACTACTTACAGGGTAGGAGGTGACTAGAGGTGTGAAGCTGGTCATCTGACCCTGAAAGGACAGTTGGTTATGAGGATAAAGATAACCCTCACCAGTGTAATATGAGTGATAATTCTTTTCAGTGATCATGAGCTTAGGTGATGGGTTCTTATGTTTATTTCTTTGTATGCTGTTTTGGATGTACTGTAACTCCATCCGGTAGGCATGAATGTTTTTTTCCTCTTTCCATGTTTCACTTGGTAAGGTGCTAGCACAACTTGTGATGGTGGCTGGAAGAACACACCCTCCTACAGGAACACTTTACTCTCTCGGGTAGGGATGCCGATTAATATCAAGGGCTTGATTTTTTTGTTCATGTAAGTATTTCAGATGCTGTCACTTTATAGCACTAAATTGCAAAAAGTCAGTCTTGTGGCATTCACATTATTCTGGCATGAACTTTTTTAGGAGAGTTGATTGACAACTTCCCACTTCCCTTGCACATTACTTCTCATTCACCTTCCTTACATAAAAGTATCTCACCAGGAGAGAAAAAACGGTATGTACAATTTCCACAGATTAATGGATTACTATTCTTTTCTTGCCCTTTCCCAAATAACAAGTTGTTGCTTTAATTGTATCTCAAAACTGAAAATATATAAAGGATTACATATTTATATAGAATGGGTTATGTATATAGAATAGGTTATTCTGCCATAGAGTTTCAGATGCGGGAAAATATCCTCTTGAAATGGCTGGTTTCATACATGTACTGTTCTGCAATCCCAAAGATCATGAATCCTTCAATTTTCCTTGGCCTGTTGCTTACTACAGGGAAAACATTGCAAGCTTGTTCTATCATTCTGTACATACTGCTTTAGCAATGGATTCATAAGTGTTGAGAAGAACTATTGCTACTTCCTGCCCTTCTGCTCCCTGTAGTTAACACCAGTCCTAGTTTCGCTGTCCCTAGCACAGTCGTCATGTTTTTATTCAGGCTTATTGCTCTCCCCAGAGAGGAATTGTTTAACAAATGATAGGCTCTGTATTCCACTGGGACGAGCCAAGGAGTAAGCCTGGGAATGATAGCAGATGCGGTGGTTTCTACAGTCATGCCCTCTCCTCGGCCCAGAGTCAAATATTCACTTAGAATTAAAGTTGGCTCTGACAGCACCCAATTTCTCTCTGTGTAGGCTTTTAGATAAGGGAAATGGTAATAAGATCAATGACAGCATATGTAGGCAGAAATTGGTAATTTTCATCTCTTGAATTTCAGCTATATAGCCAGCTCTGACTTCTAGCAAATGATAATAAAAATTTATAGAAACATTAGTGTAGGAATTGTAAGCTTGCCAAGTCAAGTCTTTAATAGCAATCCAAATGTGATATGATGCTGAGTAGTATAAAATGACAAAAGGCATTGGAGAGCAGTAGGAAGGTTCACCATCTTTGTAACATGTCCCCCTAAAGGGTTTGCTGGATATGGCAACTCAGTTTCCCTTGCTTAGATAGCAGCTGTGTGCATATTATCGTGACCAATTGGAATTATGATGCTTATTTTTAAGTTCCTTGAGAACTCATTATTGGCACTTTTCAGAAAAGCTCAAACCTGAACATTTTTGGTTTTGAGGCTTCTGAAGTGTTTGTACCAAGAAAAAGGGGAGGGGCCATCTGTGCATTGTTTTTCTAGGTTCTGCCAAATCCTTGGTCTAGACCCCTAGACTTTTGAGCCTTTTTAATGATCTGGAGCTATTTGAGGGATTTTGTGATAGTGCTTGGTTCTCTCCAGAGGGCAGAAGAATCTTCTGTGGAATCTTTGAACAGACAAGGACTCTGAATGAACTGTCCCACAGAAACATCTGGTGATGGTGGCAGTGGAGAAATTCCCTGAAGTCTCTTGGCCATAGATGTGAGTCCCTTCCCCTCAATGTGATTCCAAATGAGCCAGTTCCCTTCTCCATGGCCCATATCCTGAGCCTCTGCTCAGAAACGTATGGATCTGGAGCTTAATAAATTACCTCCATTACATTCTTATGCCCATGTTATTATCACCCCATTATGTACTGTCCTTGGGAAGACTGGTCTGCTTGAAAGATTCAGAGGAGAAATAGTTAAAAGTCACGACTGGATGAAAGGAGAAAAATCCTTTAATATTTAAAAGGAGTCTTAAAATAACCCGCGAAGTACTCTGGTTCTAGCTGGGTGCTCCTGAAATTCACAATGCCTTTTTCTTGGGTTACTCTAACTTGCAAAAGAAAAGCCTTCCATGTGTTTTCAGGACAGTATGCTGCCTATTTCACCTCCGCCACATATGTGTTTGTGTTTAGGATTTTGCAGATCTTTGTTCCCCAACTTGTGTTTTCCTTTGGTGAATGAAATTATTGTTGTCTTCCACTGTACCATCTGCCTAGAAGAAAGATTGCTACAAACTCTCTTATGCAATAGTCCTTGGTACTTCTAATATTTTTAGCAAGAGAAAATTTTCTGTATTAGAACCTTTCACTGCCAGAAAACACAATGCCGGTAAGATTCTACGTAATACTGAGCATCTGCTTCATAGACTAATTTCCTTTGGGTAGGACATTCGCTTTTTATTATAAAGCTAAACTAATAGAAGCAAAATGAAAACATCTACAAGCACAGTTTTCACTAGGATGTTTAAAAATTAATATTTTGTGATATTAAGGGTCTCTTTAAATAAGTAGGTTTATATGACTTACCTTCATTTTAGCCATATTTTGGTAACCAGGATTTTGAAAAGGGGAATTTTCTCAAGCAATGCATGATAAAAGACTTTTGCTTGAGGGATCTGTTGGGAATCTAGTTTTCTCAGCAGCAACTTGACAAGTGTGCCATTTTATATTATACACTGCATAGGCAAAGCAGGGGCAAATGAAAGCCATGCTAAACTTAACAAGAATAAAATTCAGTGTGTTCTTGGGGATGTTGCTGTGATTAGTATAAACTTTTTTTTTCCTCATTGAGTTTGAAAAGGGGAATTTTCTCAAGCAATGCATGATAAAAGACTTTTGCTTGAGGGATCTGTTGGGAATCTAGTTTTCTCAGCAGCAACTTGACAAGTGTGCCATTTTATATTATACACTGCATAGGCAAAGCAGGGGCAAATGAAAGCCATGCTAAACTTAACAAGAATAAAATTCAGTGTGTTCTTGGGGATGTTGCTGTGATTAGTATAAACTTTTTTTTCTCTCATTGAGTTTATTGGTACCTTTTAGGGATACAGTACAGTTACATTCATCATTGGGATCTTGTACCTTTACATGACAGGTTTTGGTTCTCATTTTTTCCCTTTGCCCCCACCCTCTCTTCACCCCTCCTGTCTCCCCTCTACAAATACTTCATTTCCATTTTTTCATTTTCCCATATTGTTTTCTTTTCCCTTATTAGCTTTTCCCTACCCTTCCCACTTTCCCTATAAACTTTTTGCAGAAATCAGCTAAATTTAATCCTGTTTCTAATACACACTTATCCATACTTTAGCTGGCACTGAGTATTTCACTTTAGTGTTAGCAGCAGGCCAAAGACTTAACGATTAATTGAGACAAATTTCTTAGAGGCTGCCATGCCTGTTTCCAAGTTGGGTTCATGACTTATTAGTACTGTAGCCTTCCTGACAGTACCTTTCACCTCTAGAAATTCATATTTAAAAGTCAAAGCTTTAAAACCAGAGCTAGGCTGTTCTAATTACTGAAGCAACTGGAATTGTGTGTTTTTTAGGTGGAGCCACTGACAGGATACCACAGGGCTTGAGAATTCAACTTGTGATCTTACAGTCTGGGTGATTTGATGGTTTCAGTTGTTAGGGCTTAATTACTAAATATTAAATTCAATATTTAATCTAACTGGCCTGACAACATTAAAGTGTTTTCTAGAGCTAATCTGAAGGCTGTGGCTAAACATTTTGCACTCTTTTTATACTTGTATTCATAATCTTTTATCACCTCAGACTCAGAAACAAAGCCTTTTAAGTGGAGATTTTACAAATAACTGCCACTTGTGTAAAATAATATCCTGTGATCAAGTTATTCAAATGGAAAATAAAGTGCTTTCTTTAAGGAAGATAGTTGGTGTTTCTTGGTGTATGTCTTTTGGGTTCTTTTACTTTAAGAAAACTCTGTAGTATAGCTGTCATCCTACCTCTTTGACTACCTTTTCACTTCCATCCTGTGGGCCTGCCAGTGGCCCTAAAATTTGATTTTCTGGTAGTTATTTTTTCTAGTTTTGTGGATCAGGATACTGCTAATTCAGGCATTGTGTTAGGAATAACATTTCAAAGCACATCTTCATGATTGTCCAGAAAGAGCATCAAAATTATTTTTCTTGTATCTCTTGAGAAGGTTCTAGAAGTAGGTAAAAAATCTAGCTGGCCCAATCAGAATGGACTGCCAAAGATACCTGAGGTGAGGCCAAAATAAAACTTCAGATTTATTTAAGCCCATAAAATGTTTACTTAAGTAATTCACTGTTTCTTGTCTGCAGGACTGGCATTAATATTGTACTTGGTTTTTAGGTGGTAATATCAGCCAGTATTCTGCATTTGTACTATACTTAAGTATAAACAGTGGTTTAGCTGGAAAGAGATTCAGTATGAATTACTTTTAGTCTCATTTTCTTTAGTGACCATTAGTCTTAAAGACACTTGAGTTTTTAGATGCCAGCAATATCAAAGAAAAGATGTATGTTGGGGAAGATTACTGGAAAAGTAAAGTTCAGTGTGGGTGTTTTTTATTTCATTGCACATCTGTGAAAAAAAGGTGTAAGTCATTTTGTTGGTAGTTAGAAAAGGCAGTCCTCCTTTTAGGAAATATGAGACAGGAACAGCTATCTTTATTTGAAAAACTGCATAATTTTATTTTACCAGTTCAAATCTGTAACATAAATAGTTACCTCCAGGCTTCAAGGGCCTTTCTCAATTTACTGTGTGCATTTATGGACTTGAATATGTTACAAAAAGCATGTTTTTTATAATGAAAAAATTATTTTCCTAGCAAGTCATTCTCTCAAGACAATTTACAGAAGAGAGCATTTTATCAGTCTTTATAGCACTTTAAATATTAAAACTTTTTCAGTTCAAGATAAGTATCTCAATATCTAGATCAAACTCATGAAGACAAATCAAGCAGATGATTTAGAAGTTGTAGCTTAGGTATTTTAATGACTTACTGTCTTTGATAGAGTTACTAGCTTTTGAGGTTTCCTTCATATGCAGTATCTTTGGTGCCTATTTGAAATCTAAGTAACCACTCTTGACAGCAGCTGTGTAGAGTAGCTTCTGATACATGGTTTGCCATCAGAAGTGGCCAAAAGTTCTGGCTCTGTGGGATGCTTAATGCTGAGGTACTAGCATACTGGCCCTCTTGTAAGTAGCCATGCTATCCCTCTTTCTAAGTACTACTGTGTATTCTAAGTCTTACTTAACTCACATTAAGCCACAGGGACACGTACTTTACTTCACAAATTCAGGCAGGCCATCACTTGTCTTTTATAAAGTTTACTATGCTAAAAATACATAATATACATTTGAATAGTGGTGCTCACTACTGTGGGTGATCCCACTGTGATAAATGAATGCTAGAGTGAATACCAGCAACTCAAGCGAAATCAAAGAAGCAAGTACAAATTCCCAAAGTAATTCCTGTGGCCTAAGAAGTAGCTCAGAAAATAAACCACCTACAAGCATGTGTTCACGTAGAACGAGATAAGGTATACACACCCTGAGCCCATCAAGGTTCCCACCCTAAGTACTGTGTTGGTCTGTGTTAACTGGTGTATCAAACGTATTACCCAAGGCCAAGGATCTGATGGCTGTGTAAGCACAGTCACAAGGGTGCCAGCATCTGAAGTCTGGAAGAATTTCTGCTACCCTTCTGCGGAGCTGCTCTCGCCTTTCTTCTTTTACTCTTTCCTCTTTCATCGATTTTACAAACTTCTTCCATGTCTGAAGTATGAGGCTGAGAGTCTTCCTTTAAGAACAAAGAGGGGAGAGGGAGGGAAAAAGTGAAATACTAGGAAAAGTTAGCTTTCCAGGTGAAGTAATTATAATTTTTATTAAAATAATTCTGAATAAAACATATAAAGAGCGTGGAAAACACAACTGGGTTTCAGACACTGGATAATGCTATGAAGAGCTGGACGAGGTGGCACATGCTTATAATCTCAGCACTCAGGAGGCTGAGGCAGTAGGATCGCTGTGAGGTTGAGACAGCTTGGGCTACATAGTTCCAGGTCAGTCTCAATTACATAGTGAGACCCTGTCTCAAAAAACCATAAAAAAGAAAAGAAAAAGAAAGTGCTATAAAGAAAACGACGAGACTGACATTTTCCGTAAGTGGTGAGGAAAGTCTCTCACAAGACTGAATTTGAGCAGGGCCTCCAGTGCCCTTGATACTACAGTTTATGAGATACTCATTGGCTGATCTGATCACAGCCTGTATACTGTGCTCAAACTAGGACCACTGATACTGGGCAACCATAGTCCTTACAGCAAAAGATAACAGAAAACTGCCATGAACTGTGTGCCAGAATCGCTAGCATCAAGGACACATGTGAAAAGCTTGCTGGTAATCTCACCGCCAACAGCAAGTCAGTCTAACTTTGGTTGAGAACAAACACTCTACCATCCAACTGGAAGCACGATGACGGAGGACGGCGTAGTGGAACTGCGCATCCCTTCAGTCACAGGGAAGCACGGTGGCCTTTGAGGATTTACCAGGGCCTGCTCTTGGGGGAGGTAGGGATGTCAAGGTGAGCCTCACAGGTATGCCCAAGGCAGCAGTCAAACCAAATAGTCTCAGTACAGTGGGAAGGGACAGTGGCAGAGAGAAGCACCTAGGCTGGGGTGAGCAGGCCTAGGTTTCTTAAGCATATAATGTCTATGTTGAATTTCAGTGAGGCTAAGAAAAGGCTTTCCCAGAAGAGGGCATGACTTGAGGGTAGAAGCAAGAGTACCATAGAGTGTGTGAAGAATTACAAGTGGAGTTACATTGTTGAAACAAAAGTACAGAGCACTTGGGTCTAGATACAGGGATGAGATTTGTTCTGGCCTCTTAACCAGCTAATGAAAGCTCTAGATGCAGCTCAGTCCTCCTTGATTTTATGGCTGTTGGTTGTTTCATGTTTCAGATAATGTTGATTTTTGTGGGTGGAAGTCTTACTTAGGAAAAAAAAGGCTCCAAGGACTGGAACTGCTTCATTGATTTCAATATTTATTTATTCAGTCCATGGTTTACAGCTTCCTGAATTTGTCTGTAGAATCCACTCCCAGTCCTTGACCCTACCTCCCACTCTTACCTGCTGTTCATCTTGTCTTTCTAGCTATACTTATTTTCTAACTAGTGCATTTTAGTTCCTACTGTTCTACCCCACTGAAAGGCTCTGCCCCCTGCGTTGGAAAATATAGGGCAGACTAATGGATAGGCACTGACTGAGGTAGGCTAATGAGAGCTGACTGACATGAAAGATCAGGCCATGCAAATATCCTGAAGCAGAAATAAGCCTTGTATGTCTGAGGAATAAGACAGGAGGCCAGTGGGGCAGGAACATGGTGGGCAAGGAGCAAACAGAAGAGACAAAGTCACAGAATTCATTTCTTTTTTTTTTTTTTCAGCTTTGAGTTTATTGGCAGAATTCATTTCTTTTAATCAAGCAGACACTGGCTATAATTTTATTTGATTGCATGAATTCTTGTATCTGTTTTCTAACTTCAAACCCTGAATAGGAACACTATCTTACTACTACAGTTTATAGTTTGTGAATGATGAAGACGATGAGAGAAGGATTGATACACTAAGAAGAGGATGTTTTGCATCCAGAAGACTTGGTATAACAGGGAGCTGCTATTATTGGTACATCTGAGGCAGTTCACCTATGTTTCCTTGCCAGAAAATGGAAATCATGTCTGTCCCCTACCCCTGGGTGCACTGTGATCAGATAAGATGGTTTGTGTCAAAGCCTCAATGAAGCTCAGTCTGTTTATGGGGCTAACAGAAAGTAAAGGTACGTAAAAAGGATGTTTAATAATATACTAGAACAATGTTAGCTATTCCTTTGAGCTGAGCACTGCGTTAAGTATATTAATATGTTTAGTCTTCACAACAAGCCCCTAAGATAGGTTCTGTCGCTATCCTAACTTGTCAGAGCAGAGAGACTTCAAAAGGTTATGTGGCCAGGTCATACGGATACTATTATTGAGTAGTCCTTGCCTCCAAGTTTTAAAGCTGAAGCATTTCATTCAAAGGCAAGTCCTCTGAACACCCTGACTTTCTGCATATTTATTTTAATTTAGACAGAATTATAATCAACTTGTTTATCTGTTACCAACCCACCAATTTCTAGTGTCTGTAAACAAAAGAAGGACAATCCGTTTTTGCTAGGAGTGGGCATCCTAGTATCCCAAGAAAAGAAAACTATTATATAGAGCAGAGATGTGTGTGTGGCACATGCGTATGAAAACAAAGTGACCAAAAAGAAATCCGTGGATAGTGAGAAAAGGGCACTTCTACATGTCACAGCAGCCTTCACGTCTCAAGCCAGAGTTATTGCCAAAATTACCCACCACACTAAGTGATGTTCAGAAGGAATAACACCAGATCACCAGAAGAGGGACAGAATTGTTTACTCTCTAAGGGAAGTCACAATGACATTTAAAACATTTCTGTCCAAAATGATTAAAATTAGAAAACAAAGAAAAACCTTACTTATATGGACTAGCTTATTTCCCGACGCTGGATTTAATAAGATATAACTATTTTAAATACTAATACAATGATTCCATATATGTAAAATTAAAAACAAAGCTAAACAATTATAGCACTGAAGCTGCATACTTAGGAAAAGCGAAAAGAGCAGGGAAGTGTTCCCTGTATAAGTCAGGAGGACAGTTTACCTGCAGGAAGGACCTGTGCCTGAGAAAAAGCCCCTGGGGTAGAGATGTTCCACCAGCCTATGGTAACATGGGTGCCTACTTTTAATAATTCATCTAAACTGTTTTTGTGTTATATTTCACAATAAATGTTTTTTAAAAGCTGAAAAAAATAAAACTATATGATTAATAAAAAGAGTAATTCCCATAGGTGTGCTTCATGTATTCAACACACTTACTCCCATTGGCAGTGCCTGTGAGGTAAACAGGTGGGCCTCCTCCTCTTCACTTTAAAGACAGGGACTCTGGCACCCAGGGGCTTTACCATCTTGCCCTTACCCCATGTTATGAATTGCAAGCTGGAACTCCTACTCTATCCGGTGTTTCCAGGAGTCCTGCTCACCAACTTTCCACCTCGTCCTTTCAGACACATCCCAGGGGTAGACTATGCTGCAGAGCGATTGTGAAGGTAGGGAATCTGTGAGTTCTTAGGGATGAAAACCTTACCTGTCACAATGTTTCACTGCAATCACGTGCTTGCTCTGAGAGTCTGTTTTCAGCTCTCTGACCAGGATAAACCAGGACCTAAAAATCTTCTTCTTTAGAAAATGTACACAGAGTTCTCTTACTTCTTTCTCCGTATCAGTCACATACTAGGGATAAGGACAGAAACAGAAATGAGATGAATAATATCAGTAGACAAAGAATCAGAGCAAATAAATAGTACAAACAAGAATTGAAACAAACATGCAAAACAAAGGACACCGGTGGCATAAAGAGAAAAGGATAACAGCCATGAGAATATCCTTTGTGTTGTACTATAAAAATGACAGAAATAGTAAAGACAGGTAGGTATAAGAGTGAGGGGTAGGTTTCTAATGAAATCATGTAAGCACTGTGAGACATTAACCAGGCAGTTGGTATAAAAAAAAAAAAAGCTGATATGATACATTACATTGTATACACATACAATGTATAAAAAAAGTACATACTTAAAATTTTATAATAACCAATTTGACATTTTCACATTCATTCCAAAGCAATTAATTGGGTTCAGGATATTATTCTTGAAAAAAACGTAATGACCATGGGCATTCTGGAGTCCATTTAGTTTTCTCGTGGAGGATTAAATGGAGATGTGTTCAAAGTGCTCTTCCTGTGGCCTTACCTGTAGCCAGTTCTGAATGAGTCTCCTAAGCAAGTGCTGGGAATAAAACTGATCAGCCTGAGCCGTCTTCCTAGCCAAACTTTCCTGACTACACTGGAACCAGGTCAGCAGACATTTCCTCTGTAAAGCCAAAGAATTATGTTTTTCTGCCACCTATGGGTTTTTTTAATGAGAAAAAGGAAATTAGTCTTTAACTTTAAAATCTTGTAAGAAAACACCTGTCAGCCGGCCAAACAATGCTGTGTATCACATTTAGGCAGTTATTAGGGAAGAAGAATCTTAAGTGTGTACAGTTCTGCATCCTCAAAGCACTGATCATGGGCCGGTATTGGAGGTTATAGAGTGAAACCATGCATGGCCTCTCAGCACTGACTCCCTGAAGATCATAATGACTGGGTGGTTCTGGTAAATGGAATAGCAACCTCCAAAGCCACCTCTTCACTTCCACTGAGTTTTGAAGTGGGTGTCTGGCAACATTCTTGGATCCTGGAATTTGGAATTTCTTTATTTTGTCCCACAATTTGGACAACAGCAGCACAGCAGCCCTCCCTTTGTTATGCACTTAACCTCTGTCAACTGAGGAAATGCCGATACTTTCCATTAGTTTTGTAGAACCAACTGTCACTAGCATTGAAATGCAGATAATACTGATAGACCACAAAACCATTGGTAGAAAAATAACATGAATAATTTAATGTCTTATGAACTTAAAAGGGTAACAGTATCATTCTACCAAAATATACAATTCCGAGTTTACATTCTTTGAAGAGAAAGGAGGAGAGGGAACTCTTCTTAGTCCTCTCCAGACAATGATACACTTTCCTAGGTCTTGTCTAGCCATTTGGCATTGTGTTTACAACTGATCCAAGAAAACCTCTTAAAAGTCATAGTTACTGGCCAAAATGACCATTATGGAAGACTGTGGCACAGACCAGCCTGGAAGCCAAAAGGCAAGATAACATTTCATCTGTTTTGTACTTCTTGATGCTTTACTTGATTATCTCGATCTATGCAGTAGATAAATTTGTGGGGAACTTTCAGAAGTTGAAATGGTGTTTGATTTCATATATCTCTGTATTATAGGGTGCATACTGCTGTCTATAATGGAATTATACCTAATACTCTTTGTGACGTGATTTCACAGTGCCTCCTTCTTTTGCTTTGTTCAATAAAATATCAGTGGACTCTGGAGGCTTTCTCTGGGTTTACATCAGTTGCTGGGTGAGATGCATGCCCTGAGTACCTACTGGACCCACAAAGAGGCCTTGGGAAGAGAGCAAAACCTAATTCACAACTGGCCTGCATATATGTGAGAAATAAATACCTGAGTATACTCAAATACTTCAGTTATACTTAAGTCTGATATTTAGGAGTTGTTTGTTATTCAACTTTATCACAGCAGAAACCTAAAACCTGTGACTTTTCTGCTTTTTAAGCAATGCTAAAATTGAGAGAAACTTCTTTCATTTTACCTTTGACAGCTCCAATTCAAAATTTACTCTAGCTTTTTCCAACTTGTTAAATTATGAAAGTGTTTAAAGACCAAACCTAAACTCTTCCAAAACAAAGAAATATACACATCAAATAATTTATTTTTAGGGCTTTTAAATCACCAAACTCCCCTCAACACTTGAATGTTTGTGCTATTTGGAAAAGTCCATTTTCTAATTTTGGGGTGGTAGCAGTGTGACATTGTACCTGGATGTTTTGCCTGCTTTGTTGTCTCAATTTCTTCCAAGGCTCCAGACCTTTTTTCCTTAGCAAGACATTTTTATAATGATCTTTGGCTGCTGCTTCCAGCTCTCTGTTCCTCTTCATTCTTTTCTGTTTCTCTAATTCTTGCTGGAAAAAAAATAATGAAGTAAAAATGCCACAATTGTAAAACTAATGAATTTCAATTGGACAAAAAGCTAGTGTATTTAATTTGAACATGTAACCACTATATGGTGTGTTAATCATTATAACGGAGCTTTAAAAAAAAAAAAAACAAAAGAAACTATTTTGCTAAGAGGGTCCAAAAATGTTGGTTATGAGCCCCACAAGAATCAGGGTTATGTGCATTTCTGTTTGTTTTTGTACTGAAAGTACAAAAAGTTTTTGTACTAAAGTAAAACCTCTAGTCAGAACAACCACCATGAGTTTTTCCTCATTATTACGGAAAAATCAGAAATGTAGTCCCTTTACTTATATTATGAAGTAGATATTTATATATAAATAATGCAGTTCACATGTAAAGATACTCCCTTAAAAGTATAGAAGAACATGCTTACTGATTTCTTTTTTAGGTGATGAACAATACATTCAAAAGTAAGCTAGAAGTACTTGATCATCATTAAGCTTCCCTGTTCCTCTCAGAAAAAAACCCACTCCTGAAGGCTGTGTCTGAGAAAGAAGACAAAACTTGTTTACTTTTTTTTTTTTCCCTGTTCAGGGGATTGAACTTGGGACCTTGAGCTTGCAAGGCAGGCAGTGGCACCACTGAGCTAAATCCCAGTCCACTTATTTATTTTTAATTAAAACAGCCTATAATAAAGGTAAGAGAAAAAAGAAAAGGTGACTGGTAACAAGTGACATATACTAGGCAAAGCAAGAGCAAAAGCAGATGTAGACTGCCTTCACAGAGGTACTCTCTTTACTCTCTGGAGTGTAAGTACAAAAACATTTAAGTTTCTTTTTCTTTACTTCCCATAATTTCATGTTAAGAAAAAGGCAGTGATAAAAACTGGCTGATTTCACAAGCTACTTAACATGATGAGTGAGACTTTGGCAAACAAGGAAAATGATTTAAAAGGGAGGACTTGGGGACATAACGTTTCTAATTTGAAAGGGAGACTCACTCTAAATTTCCCATGCAAAAACCCATTTCTACACAAGTTCCTGAAAAATGAAATGTCCACATTCTCCAAAGCAGTAAGCCAAAACTACCTTTATGATTTTTATTCCAGGCACTTGACATACTTGTTGAACAGAACAGCCAAAAATAAAAATGTTTACAATAGGTTTTCTCATAGTGATAAAAGGAAGCTGAGGGTTAAGTGAAGAGGAAAGCAGAGAAATGGGGTGTTTCCACGTCCACTGAAATTCCTGGTAGCATCAAGGCAGCAGCTGCAATTTGCAGGCAGAAATTGAACCCAGATACCGCCCTTTGGAGAGGCTCAGCTACAAGACTGTTCACATACACATGTAGGTTATGGTCCATCCTCCTAGAAGTCTAACTCTGTGTTTGGTGTTCTAAGCACCAAAAGGATGGCCAATTTCAAATGGATTATGGGGGAAAAAATAAAAAAACATTTAATAAGAGATTTGCTTGAGTCATATTTCTGTATTCTTATAGACATTTAAGTGTGTATTTCCTCCCTCGGTTAAGGATTCCTTAATAGGGTGGTTGTATTTCATTACCATCACCATGTTTTCCATTTCCTTGTCCATAAAACTCTACAGCCGCATCCACAATTTCCTGTGATGATGACATAATATACTGCTGTCTGTTTTGAGGTTGCACTTTGGGGATCTAGATGCTAGGATTTCATAAAGCATATAGTTCACTCATGCTAAGAAGGTGAAACTGAATGTGGGTTTCTCTCTGACTTATGTTCTATACAAGCACAAATGATATACAAAAAGTGACTCTTTTATATATGTCTATATATATATGTCTTTTATATATGTCTATACCACCTACTACTATGCCTCAAGAGGATCAGGAATTTCAGCTATGTGAAGAAGAGTCCAGAGCAGTCAACACTGTCCCAAAACTAATTTCTCCCTCACTATGATGACTCATTCTCATCAGTATGTAAACACGTGCTCATTTCTCCCATCTTTAAAATAAACAAAAACAAATGAAAGCAAACAAACAGGAAAAAAACAAAAAATAATCACCACCACGACCCTAAAAATTAAAATCCCTCTTTGATCCCATGTGACTGCTACCCACACCCATGGTCTCTATTCCTCATCCATTCCCCCCTTAGCCCATTTGAAAGCAGCCTCTTTCACAGAACACTGCTGGAAGCATTCTTGTCAAGGTCATAAACAATCCCCATGTTACCAAAGAGTAACGTTTTTTAAATAGGGGGACAGGGAATGTAGAAAAAATGAAAACCAAGATACACCATGTAAAGATACAAGGTCCCAGTGATGAATGAAACTGTATTATAACTTAATGAAAAAACTTAATAATAATAAACTTAATAACCTTAATTTAAAAAAAAGCAACTGCCATATGCATTTTATATTTTAAAGCTCCTTTCGAAGGCTTAAGTACAGCCAGTTTATAAATGCATTGATCTCAGTTAGATAGCAACAACTGACTAAATGGAAATTAGTTATGTAACAAATTTCTTTCTCTATTTCTATGGACATTCTTAAAAAGGAAAGGTTTGGGTTTGGTATACTGAGAGAAATAAAACAGTCTCTTTAACCAGTCAATAGCTGGACAGAGCAAATTCATGTTCTTTTTGCAAACTGGTAAGAGACAGGAAGCCATCCCCAAATCTGGACCTGAAACCCAAGCCATTTGCTGAGGCAGAAACCACCAGACACCACATGAGCTAGTAAGACAATCAAACTAGAAATTCTGGTGAACTGTTAGAAGCTCAGAGTATAAGTGTGAGAAAAAAGCTCTTGGAGGTGGTTCCCACCCTTTTGCAGGCTTTTCCTCTAGCAACTCCATCAGCCTTTCAAAGAGGATCAGGGAGAATCCCGAGACAGTTCTGACCACTGTTCTGGCTGGGAGAGAGGAACAGTAGCAACTGAAACATCTGTGTAGGCTGCTCTCCTTGGGGGACTGGGGGCTCCACCTGTGTGGTCCATCTGAGAGCACTGGAGGAACAGCACAGTGCTGGGGACTGGCACTCAGAAAACTCGGCCCAAACAAGACTGCCCTATTTCACCTGACAAGAGCAGGGAAGGGTTTTACAGTCCTAGACTAAGGGAGTGGTGGATAACCACTGCCCCTAAAAAAGGGAAGGGTACAGGAAGAAGTTCTACCATGAGAGTAGGAACAGAAATTCTTGTGAGTGACCAAAGCTGTGGATGACAAACACTAAAAATCCAAATGGAAAACTTCCCCTTATCTACGCCTTACCGGCACACTTACACACACCTCCAGAAATAGCAGTGGGTTACATCTGGGAGAGCCATCAGAAAGGGGGGATCTTTGGAAAGCAGCACAATAGGAAGATACCCACCACCAAGAAAAGAAAAAAGTATATATAAAAACAAAGTCACTGGAGGAAATTGAAGTCTTTGGTGCCAATAGCAACTACAAACCCAACAGTGGTAACCATGGCAACAGTAAACTTCAAACACAGCATAATTCCTGGCTACATTAACACAAATCTCTACAATAAAGGCCTTTTTACCTCAGTTTCTATTGTCCGAACAAAAATGTCTGGCTTTCAAAAAAAAAATTGTACAACACACCAAAAGACAACTAAATGTAGTCTGAAAATGTAAGGCAATCATCAAAATCAGGCACAGACATAACATACATAATGGAACTATTAGGGAGAGAATTTTAAGTAACTATGACAATAATGGTAGGGGCTCTAATGGAAAGAAGAGATATCATGCTATATTACATAAATAATTTTAGCAGAACATGAAAACTAGGAGATTTAAAATAACAATACTAGAAATAAAAAATACACATTAACAGAATGAAGAGGGCTTTCAATGGGCTTAACACTAGATAAAACATCTAAAGAAAGAATTCAGTATCAGAAAAATAGGACAATGAAAATACACAAACTGAAAAGTAAAAAACAAAAGATTGAAAAATAGTGTACCAGAGATCTATGGAATAATAGGAAACATTGTAACACTGGTGTAATTGAAAATCCAGAGAAAATAAAAAGAAGGGGACAGATAAAATAGCTGAAAAAACAATAGGTAAACATATTCCCAAATTAGTGACAAACTACAAAACCATATATCCAAGAAGATTACTAAGCAAAGTAAGCAAAGCAACTAACAAACCATACCAGGATCGTATTAAAAAAGATAATAAAGCTGAAGTCTTGAAAGCGGGTGGGGAAAAAACTCATATTACCTACCTTCTGTTATGGACTAAATGTGTCCCCACCAAAGTTCTGATGTTAAAACTCTAATCCCTAGTGTGGCTGTATTTGGATGGAGGCCACTAAGGAATAGGCAGGTTAGGGACAAGGATTAGGGCTCTGACTAGGTAAGGCTGATGTCCTTATATGAAGAGAGCTCTTGCACTCTCTCTCTTTTCACACACATGCAGCAAGGAAAGATAACGTGAGGATACAATGACAACAAGGCTGTGGGGAAGTAATCACAGCCCTTTCCGAAACTCAACCATACTAGCACCCTGATCCTGAACTTTCTAGCCTCTACACTATTGAGAAAATGAATTTCAGTTGGTTAAGCCATGTAGTCTGTGGTCTTTTGTTATGGCAGCATAAGCAGAATAAAATATCTTCAAAGAAACAAGGATAAGAATTACAGAAGACTTCTTGTCAGAAACCAGAAACTATACAGTGGGACTGGCGAACCTATACACGTTTGTTATCACTGAAAGCTATATAAGGTTTGCCAGCACTGGTATAGAGTAACAACCTTCAAGTGTTCAAGGAAAAAAGTTAGCCCAAAATTCTATATCTAGCAGAAAGACCCTTCAAAAAGACAGGAGATATAAGACAGGTACCATGTATTTAGTAAAAGAAATAAACATACTGATAAGTGAGGCACACAGAACACCAAACAGCCATCACCAAAAGAGAACCTCTCCATGCCACATTATACTTAAAATTCCAAAAGTCCATCACAGGGACAAAATCTTAAAAGCTATTAGAGAAAGGCAACAAATCACATAGAAAAGAAAATCAATTAGAATCACAGAAGACTTCTCTACACAAACCTTAAAGGCAGGAGGGCTTAGAGTGAAATGTTTCAAGCCCAAAAAGGTATCTTCCTCAGAACCTGTGAGATGCAATGAAAACAGTCCTAAGAGGGAAGTTCTTAGCAGTGAATTTCCACATAAGAAAAATACAGTAAGCTCAAACAACCTACTGATATACCTCAAGGTCCTAGAAAAACAAGAAAAATCTGAATCCAAAGCTAACACAAGGAAGGGAATTATAAAGGTCAAGGGCAGAAATTAATGAAATTGAAACGGAAAAAACAATACAAAGATCAAGGAATTGAGTCAGTTCTTTGAAAGAGTACACAAAGGAGACAAACCCTCAGCTAATTTTTCCAAAATAAGGAGGAAAAAAACCCCAAATTCATGGAATTAAAAATGAAAAAGGTAGCTGGGGATTTAGCTCAGTGGTTCTACCACCTGCCCTGCAAGTACAAGGTCCTGAGTTCGATCCCTGCTACAAAAAAACAAACAAAACGAAACAAAACAAAAAAACAGGAAGAAAGAAAGAAATGAAAAAGGTAAAATCACAATGGATTTTGTGGAAATCCAGATTATCAGTAACTACCTTGAGAAACTCTAGTTTAATAAGATGAAAACTTCAGAGGAAATGGATAAATTCCTAGATACATATGAACTACCTGAACCAAGAAGATATAAAAATCCTGAATAGGCCAATATTGTCCGTGAAATTAAAGAATTAAAAAATAACAACAACAACAAAAATACTACCAAGCAAGAAAACTCCAGGTACCAACAGATTCACTGTTGAATGCTGCAAAAAGTTTAGAGATGATCTAATGCCAGTGCTCCTCACACTCTTTAATGAAACTGAAAGGGAAGCAGTACCCCCAAAGTTATTCCTGGAAGCAAGCATCACCCTGATTCCAAAACCAGAAAACGACCCAACCAGGAAAGAGAATTATAGGCCCATCTCCTTAATGAACATAGATGCAAAATTCCTCAATAAGATACTGATAATCAGAATGCAGCAAATCATCAAAAAAGATATTCATCATGACCAAATAGGCTTCATCCCAGAGATGCAGGGATGGTTCAACATTCGCAAATCAATAAATGTAACAGACCACATTGAAGCAAGGACAAAAGTCACATGATCACCTCAATGAATGTAGAAAGAGCAGCCGAGAAAATCCAACACCCATTCATGATAAAAACCCTGAGGAAAATAGCAATATAAAGTCTTTAATTCAACCTGATAAAAGCTACCTATGACAAACCAAGTGCCAACATCATACTAAATGGAGAGAAGCTGAAAGCTTTCCCTCTAAAATCAGGAACAAGATAAGGAAGTTTGCTATCACTACTTCTGTTTAATATAGTTCTCCAAACTGCTGGAGCAGTAAGACAAGTGAAAGAAATAAAAGGAATATGGATACAGAAGGAAGGAGTTAAATTATCATTATTTGTTTATAACATGATCTTTACATAGAAGAACCTAAGAACTCCACCAAAAGACTCCTAGAACTAATATCCAAATTTGGCAGTGTAGCAGGTTACAAAGTCAATACTCAAAAAGCATTAGCATTCCTGTACACTAGAAACTCACTGAGGGAAATTAGGGAAACAGTACCCTTCACAGTAGCATCAAGAAAAATGAAATACTTTTAGGAGTTAACCTAACCAAGGAAGTGAAAGACCTCTACAATGAGAACAACAGCACTTCAAAAAAGGATATCGAAGAAGATATCAGAAAACAGAAAGATAGCCCCTGTTCCTCAACAGGAAGAATCAATATAGTGAAAATGGCCATACTTCTAAAACTGTCATACAGATTTAATATAACTGCAATAAAAATACTAATAGCATGCTGTACAGAACTGGAGAAAGCACTCCTTAAATTCATATGGGCGAAGGTTGAATGCAGACTCTCATATCTCCCATCATATACCAGACTAAAATTAAAATGAATCAAAGATCTAAATATTAGCACAGAAACAACCTGCTAGAGGACAAAATAGGTAAAACTCTTGAAGAATAGGTGTAGGCAAAGACTTTCTGCACAAAGCCCTCATTGTATAAGATATAATACTAAAAGCCAACAAATAATCTAGTGTCTTTCGCCACTGATGTCTAGCTTCATTGCACTATGATCTAATAGTATGGATGGAATAATTTTAATTGTCTTGCATTGACTTAAGCATGCTTTATGGGCTAGTATGTGGTCTATTTTGGAAAAAAAATTCCATGTGCTGCTGAGAAGAATGAGTATTCTGCTGTTGTTGGATGGATATCTGGCAAGTCCATCCATTTGAAGATTTGATTCAACTGTGATATTTCTGTTGATTTTTTTTTATCTAGTTGATCTGTAAATTTGCAACAGTGAGGTTTTATCTGATTTTTCATGTCCATTAGTGTTGTATTATGAAGTTGGGTGAGCTATTTGATGTGTATATGTTTATAATTGTTGTCTCTTCTCTGTTGAATTTTTTCCTTAACCAATATGTACTTATCTTTGTCTCTTCTGCTCAGTTTTAGCTTGAAATCCACTTTGTCTGAAATTAGGATAGCTACTTTTCTTTTGTTCCAGGCTCTCATTGCATGGAATATGGTTTTCTGTCTTAGAGTTTTAATCTGTGAATTTCTTTTTGAATTAAATGTGTTTCTTATATACTGCATGTCACCAGGTTTGTTACTTGACACAATCTGCCAACAATACAACATTTGACAAAACTCAACATCCTTTCATGATAGAAACTCTCAATAAATTAGGTAGAGAAGGATTATTCTTCAAGACAATAAAGGCCACATGTGAAAAGCCATCACAAATACCATGCTCAATAATTAAAAAGCTGAAGCCTTTTCCTCTGAGATTAGGAACAAGACCAAGATTCTCTTGTTAATTCTTCTTTATTTTTTATTTTTTGAAACAGGGTCTCACTGTGTAGTTCAGGCTGGTCTTAAACTCACCATGGAGCCCAGGCTGGACTCGGACTTACAGTAATCTCCCTATCTCAGCCTCCTGAGTGTTGGGATTACAGGTGTGCACCACCACACCCAGCTCACTCTTGCCACTTCTATTCAACATAGTACAGCTTGTCTTAGCCAGAGAAATCAGACAAGAAAAAGAGAAAGCATTGAAATTGCAAAGGGTGAAAAAACATTTGTTTGAGATGACATGAATTTTACAAATAGCAAATTCAAATTTTACAAATAGCAAATAGCAAATTTACAAATAGTTGCCTAGAATAAACAAATTCAGAACAGATTCAGAATACAAAGTCAATATACAAAAGTCAGTTAAGTTTCTATACATGAGAAACACACTATTCAAAACAGAAATTAAAATAGAATCCCATTTACAACAAGATCAAAAAGAAGGTAAGATTTAGAGGTATATTTGACCAAAGAGATAAAAGAAATGAACACTGAAAACTATGAAGCATTGATGGAAAAAATGAAAGAAGATATAAATTAATGGAAGGATATGCTGTGCTCATGGATTGAAGAATCAACACTGTAAGACTGTTCATACCATACAAAGTTATTTACAGAGTCAGTGCAATTGCTATGAAAATTCCAATGACATTTTCTACAAAACAAAATACTAAAATGCGTATGGAACTACGAAAGAGCCTAAGTACCTAACACAATCTTGAGTAAGAAGAGCAAAGATGGAGGCATCACATTTCCTGATTTCAAATTTCGTCATTATATTAGAAACCTAGAGTAATCGAAACAGCATGGCACCAACATAAAAAAGACACACAGATCTATGGAATGAAATACAAGCCAAAGAAATAAATTTAATCACATGTAGTCAAATAATCAACAAAAAAACTGGGCGTGGAGGCGAATACCTTTAATCCTAGCACCTGGAAGGCCAAGGCAGGAAGATCGTAAGTTCAAGGAAATCCAAGGCCAGCCTGGGTTACCCAGGGAGATCCTCTCTCAAAACAAAACTAAACAAGAGACCAAGATTATACAATGGGGAAATGACAGTCTTTTCAATAAATAGTGCTGGGAAAACTGGATATTCACACACAAATAAATAAAATTGCATCCTTCTTTTATACCATTCATTAAAAAAAAAAATCAACTCAAAATGGATTACAGACTTAAATGTAAGACCTGAGATGTTAAAATTCTAGAAGAAACACAGCAGGAAAGCTCCATAACATTGTTCTTGCGATGATGTTTTGGATAGAGCACCAACGCCCAGGCAACAAAAATAAAATGAAACAAGTGAAAACAGAGTAGAGGTTCGACAAAATATTAGAAACAGAACTACCATAAAACCCAGCAATCCCATTTCTTGGTATATATTCAAAGGAAATAAAATAGCTATGTTGAAAAGTGTGTGCACTCCATATTTATTGCAGCATTATTCACAACAACCGAGATATAGAAGCAACGTGTGTCTGTTGGTGGATGAATCAGGTGAATGGATAAAGAAAATGTGGTATGTGTATACACACACACACACACACACACACACACACACACACACACACACACACAGAGGAATCTTATCCAGACTTTAAAACGGAAATCTTGCCATTTGCATAAAACATGGATAGACCTATGAGGCATTATGCTAAGTAAAGCAAATCAGACACAAAAAGATCTCACTCATATATGGGGATCAAACTCATAGAAACAGAATAGAAAGGTGGTTACCAGGGGTTGCAGGGTGGGAGAAATGGGGAGATTTTAGTCAGTCAAAGAGTGAAAACTTTCAGTTATAAGATGCATAAGTCCTGGAGATCTAATGAACAGTGTTGTGGTGACTATATTATTAATAATGTATTGTAAAATGTATTCTATAGCTGTGTATGGTGGTACATGTCTGTAATCCCAGCATATTGGAGGCTGAGAGACAAGAGGATCCCTATGAGTTCAAGGCCAGCCTGGTATACACAGTAAGTTCAAGAGCATCTTTAAATACACAGCAAGACTCTGCCTCAAATAAAAGGAAAAAAAACCACCCCAAATAATGTACGGCATACTTGAAATTTATTGAGAGAGAATAAATCTTAAGTGTTCTCACCACACACATAACTATGTAAGGTGATATGTTAATTAGCATGGAGTAATTCTTCCACAGGATGCATGTATATTAAAACTTCATGCTCTAAAACCTAATAGTATAATTTTAATTTGCCAATTATACCTCAATCAAGATATATAATTAGTAGATAGATGTATACTGTGTTCATTAATGAAATTTTCAATGTCATTAAGGTTCCCATTCTTCCTAATTTGATCTATAGATTTAATACAATGCCAGTAAGAATCCTAGTAAGGTTTCCGTTATACATATCAACATTAGTCTAAAGTGTACACAGAAGGCTGGGGATTTAGCTCAGTGGTGCCGATGCCTGCCTCTCAAGCACAAGGTTCTGAGTTTGATCTCTGGTACCAAAAATAAATACATAAAAATAAAATAAAATGTATACAGAAAAGCAAGGAAACAGAATGGCCAAAAGAGTCTCAAAAATAAGAGTGGGAGAACTGACAATAGATATAAACCCACTGCAATCAGACATTTTAATGCTGGAAAAGGGATAGACATAACAGAGTAGACAGCCCAGAAACAGACTGCTACAAATATAGTATTGATTCATATATCTAATTTTTGACCAAAGTATATTACTAATTCAATGCAGAAAAGATAGTTTCTAACAAACGATACTGGAAAAACTGGCTATCTCTAATTAAAAAATGAACTTGACACATGCTTTATGCCTTAAACAAGAATTAACACCAAATAAACCACACACCTCTATGTGAAGTATAAAACTATAAAATTTCCTGAAGAAAATATAATAGGAAATCTGACTATGTGTTTGGTGATTAGTTTTTGGATACAATACCAAAAAATACTATCCATGTAATCAAAAATTGATAAATTTGACTCATTAAAATTAAAAACCTTCCGGAGCCGGGGATTTAGCTCAGTGGTTTGGTAGCCTGCCTTGCAAGCGCAAGGACCTGAGTTTGATCCCCGGTACCAAAAATAAATAAATAAATAAAAAAATAAAAACCTTCCCTTATTCCTTATTCCTCTTCCCCTACCCTTCTCACTGTCCTTACACCTTTAGTCCTTTTCTTCCTATTTCACAATGCTAATTATCTCGTTAGGATCTTGAGTACTATTTTAGTTTTTCACACCAGAGAAACTATTCGGTATTTACACATGAGAAAATGTAAAAATGGAATTAAAGTGTTTGCAGGTCGGGAGGGGAGGAGGGGGTGAAGAGAGGGTGGCGACATGGGGGAAAAATGAGAACCAAGACCTGTCATGTAAAGGTACAAGATCCCAGTAATGAATGTAACTGTACTGCCTACCTAGAATGTACCAATAAATTCAATTAAAAAAAAAAAAAAACCTTCCTGTGTGAGACACTGTTAAGTGAATTATGATAAAAGCTGTAGAATGGGTGAAAATATTTATAAGTTACATGTTAATATAGGACTTGGTCTAGAAAATACAGTGGCACCTCAGTTCAGAAAATTATTTCCACGACTCTGGTTGCAAATTGAACTGGTTATAAAAATTCAATTTTTGCCAGGGATTTAGCTCAGTGGTACCATGCCTGCCTCATAAGCGCAAGGTCCTGACTTCAATACCCAGCACCATAAAGAAAAAGAAAAAAAGAAAGAAAGAAAGAAAGAAAGAAAGAAAGAAAGAAAGAAAGAAAATTCAGTTTTCAACCAATTTAGTTTGTGACCAAAATCGTGAAAAGAATTAAGTTTGTAAACCAAGGGTCCATTATATAAAAAACTCTTAAAACCCCCAAATAAGTAAACAACTCAAAGAAATAGCAAAGGATCTGAACAGGTACTTCACCACAAAAGACAAGTAAACACATGGAAAGATTCTTAGTATTATATGTTGTTAGGCAAATGCAAATAAGCACTAAAAATGAGATATCACTACACAGAGAACAGAATGTACAAACCCCAAAACCCTAATGATAACAAATGCTGATGAGCATATGAAACAAAGGAATTTCCTTTCATGGTTAGTGGGGATACAGAATGGTATAGATGTTCTGGAAGAGATGTGGCAGTTACCTATACAGTTAAACATAAACTTACACACTACCTACCAATCACATAGTATGTGATGTTTCTAGTAGTTGTATCCATAATTGTTAAAAGCTGGATACGATATTCTGTCATATCCAGATGAAATTCTACTGGAATACTATTTGGCAATAAAAAGAATGGAAATTTTAATTTAAGTAACAACATGGATCGATCATAAATGCATTTTACTAATGGACTGTGCGTCCATTCATACAGCATTCTGGAAAAGGCAAGAAAAATACAGGGAAAACAAATCAGTGTTTACTAAGGTTTAGAGGGTGGGGAAGTTCTTCATTGTGAAAGGGATGTACAGGGGAATTTTTAACTTGAAAGCACTGCTTTATATAATATCCTGGAAGGCAGATAGATAACTGGAAAGCATCGTACATCATATAGGGCGGACTTTAATGTAGGCAAACAAACACACAATCAAGCAAAATGTCAAGGATTCCAAGAAACAATGTACCCTATGACAAGTGAATACAATTACACTGAAAATGAACTACATAACTACACTCTAAGATGGAGAAAAATAGGAACTGACCTTAGTAAGTTTGGAAAGCTGAGTTCTAATGGAAACTGCAAGATTAAAACTGTAAGGTAACTGAATATAAGCACTAAACTCTACTCGGTGCACTTTTTCTTGTGGTGAAGTGGGCTAACAGTTCTGAAACTGGAATTGAACAAATAAGTAATTAGATGGTAGACTGTGGGAGCGAGGTTTCATACCGTAGAGAGGGAATTTACAAATAAATAAGAAGGGAAGGATACAATAAATCCTCTTGTGCTGGATTACAGCTAGAGATACCAGTATGAGCTCATTTTTAGCTTTTTATAGCTGCTATAAAAGTATCCATATCCATACTCATATATGGATAAATGGTTATAGTTAGGTGTATACGTGGCTTTGTGTATATATGTGTGTGTGCGTATGTATATCTGTAAATATATATATCTGTGTATATATATATATATATATCTGTGCATATATATATATATATCTGTAATATATATATTATGTATACATATGTGTGTATACATATATATCTGTATATCTATTTATCTATCTGTAAATTACCTACCTGTACCTTTCGAGGTTCTGAAATCAGTGACACCTTAGTAGCAATCAGTACCCTTAGTGTCCAGATCTTGTTTTCCAAACTCCATTTAGAACTAAGGCACCTTGAAGAAATGACTGATTCTAGGGCTGGGGCAGTGAAAATAAAAAATTAACAGCACCAGAAAGTAAGGTGCTAAACAACACAGAAGGATGCAGGCATGCCAAACAAACCTAAAAGAGTGAACCTAAGAGAGCTCCCAAAGATGACGAAAGTCAGAATGATCTGAGCAACAAAATAAACAGGATTTTTATCACTCAAAGTATAAAACAAATATGTGTGAATTCATACCTATCTACATAAATAAGCAGAAGTAGGGAAACAAACCTTCCTCACAGAATTCTAGATAATATATGTACATATTCCTCCCTTTAAGAGGTGGAGCTTAATTTTCCTTCCTTTCTACCCTGAGAATACGCTGGACCTAAGGAACTACTCCCAAAGGATAGAGTATACGAGGGAAAATAGTAACTTCACAGTGGAAACATTTATCAAACACTGCCTAACCCAAGTTGTCAAGGTTAACATCACCGGAGATGAGTCACAGTGATACCCCGTATTCCCTGCTATGATATGCTTAGTATGGCAGTTCACCTTGCTGTCACTCTTCTACTGTCTTAGAACAATTAAAGAAAAAAAGAGAAACACAAATCAAGGGACATTCTACATAGTACCTGACTAGCAATCTTCAAAATTGTCAAAATCTTCAACAACAACAAAAAAGCCATGACAAATGAAGACTGAGAAACCGTCACAGACAGGAAGACACTAAGGAAATATGACAGCTACATGGAATGCAGTGCCTGAATTAGATCTTGAAAGTTAATGGGAAAACTGGTAAGATTAAAATAATGACTCCAGCTAATAACAATGCGTTAATGTTGATTTCTTAGGCTTAAAAAATTAACCCTGGTGATAGAAGACAACAAGATTAGGAGAGGCAAATATAATCAGGGGTATATGGAAACTCTCTGTACTGCCTTTACAATTTTTCTATAAATCTAAATTATTCCAAAATAAATTTTACTTCTTACAAATGACATCCTACTTATAAATTAAAATGCCTTGACAAAATCCAAATGACAAGTGCATCTAAATGACTCATGGAAGAATCTGAAATTTAAAAAGCTTAAAAACTACATATATTTCCCTAGACATAATTAAATAAGTGACGCACAGAAGAAAAGAACAGAAGTAGAGATACGAAGATATTAAAAGTAGTTAATGCTGAGTGCAGAGATATTTTTCTATCCTACTTGAATTTTGTGTCAAATTTTGTACAGATATGGGATGGAAATTATATTGTATATTTTTTAAAATGACCTCACTGTATGGCTCCAGATTGTTCTGTATTGTGCAACTGGGTGCTCTAGAGTCAAATATGTGTTACCACACAGTACATTGTCCCTCTTCTGGAGACTCATAATATCTGGTAGGACGTTAAAGGTTCTGAATAGTCAATTAACTGAGAAACGTTTAACTTTATCTTAACCAGCATTTCCAAAACTATTTAACCATAGAACTTATACTTTCTCAAAACATCTCAGCTATCTAAGGAACCACTTAGGCTTACCTGAACATGTGTCAGAAAGCCACAGTTTGTTTTTGTTTGGTTTGGTTTTTTGAGACAGTCTCACTATGCAGTTTAGGCTGACATGGAACTCACTATGTAGCCCAGGCTAGCCTCTCATTTGCAGCAATACTCCTGCCTCAGCCTCCCAAATGCTGTGATTACAGGTGTGCACTACCACACCCATCTTCTCTCACCAGTTTTTAAGGGAAGAAACAAGTGTTTTTAGAGATTTCTTAGATAGTCTTAGAAAAGGACGAAAATGCCTCTAATTTCTCCAAAATCTTCCTGGATCTGCTTTCTGTGACTTCGTGATCTCTTCTGTTCAGTGTAGCACATGACAGCAAATACTCTACTACACTGTCTCTTACAGATGTGTATTTTTAGGACTCATTTTCCCAACTAAAATGGGGAAAAAACCAAAAGAGTTTTGTCTCTTATTTCTTCTGTGTGTATTTTCGTCCCCTTGTTCACTCACTTTTTCACCATTTGATGCATGCTTGCTGAGTGCCTGCTGTACTCTGGGTGTACTGCTAGCCAGTGCAACACAGAGCAACACCAGACTTCTCCCTTTACTCTGGTGGAGATGAAGAAATGAATGAAACAGACAAAAAACAGACACAGCAGCATCATAAGTGTTAGCAGTGCTCTGAAGGAACGATCCCAGAGGAAACTGACTGGACTTCACTTCGGGAGAGAAATGTGGGCAGGGTAGGAAAGGCTCAGCTGAAGAAGCCATGTGTGAGCTAAGATCTGAAGAATGTGTAGGATTTCACTAAGTATGATGGAGAAAAAGAGGTGGAGGTGAGAGATTATTCCAGGCAGAAGTTCCAGGGTGGGAAGGCAGACAGCGTCATATGATCACACACAGCACAACAGGCTGCCACAGGCAGGTAAATGACCACAAACACCACTGACCATTTTCTTCAACCTCCTCTCCTCCCGCTTTTTCTCAAGCTGAGCCTCTTTTTCTTCTTCCTCTCTCTTCTGCCGTTCTTCTTCTTGGGCTTTTAACCTGGCCTAATTGAGATGAGAATGCAGAAAAATCAGAACCGTCAATCATCATGCTATAAGATCTTTTGTGATAAGGCAAGCTGAGAATCTACCAGAGTGCCTGCCCTGTGTTTGGAGTAAGCCTGCACTTGGATGAAAGTATAAAACCCAACTAATATATCATCAGTTGTGTGACTTAAAAGTTTATCCAGCTAGGTGTGGAAGTACATTCTTGTAATGCCAGCACTTGGGAGGCTGGGGTAGGACTGCCATGAGTTCAAGGACAGCCTAGGCTGCATAATGAGTTCAGAACAAACCTAAACTATAGAGTAAGAAAAACCAACAGCCCTCCCCACAAAAAGGCTCTCCAAAAGTATCCTTTTCTACTTAGCAAGGTGAGAATGAAACTGAGTATGAAAAAAACTGTTACTTTCTCATCACAAAATGATCATTTTTCAGTTCTTCCTTTCACCTATGAAGTACTAATACTGTGTGGAGAAAACTGGTTTCCTTTAATTTCACCAACTCTTTCCCTCAAACTGCTAGAACTGTTAATTTTTTCCTGGTAGGTGGCAAGGTACCTTCCAACAGTCTAGGAAGGTGACTGTTCTCCTTTGTAAACTCATTAATTCACATATTTACCTATATAATCTTCTAACTTGATTAAGTGTGAATCTTCTAATTACTTTAACTTCTGTAACATTTCCTTCCCTCTATACTAATAATGTTGATCCCACCAACCCCCTGATTTTTCTGAAAATGTCACAGAATTCCAGGGTGCAGGCCACAAGCCATTTTCAAAGTTGGTCTAACTTGACTATCTCAGGAGGCTTAAATAGCAGGATTTCATTTTTTTAAAAGAAAGGTTTAGACAAACCCTTTCTCTTGCCTCAGTTTGCATTCTGAATTTCTTACCAATTTCTCCTCTTCTTGTTTTTTCTTCTTTTCTGCCAAGATCTGCCTACGTTCAGCTCGTTGAATTGCTCTCTCTTCCATGGCTAAAGAATAGTAACAAGAGTTCCAATATAAGATATATGGGGAAGACTGCAAAAGAAATGTCTCTATCTCATTGCAACATTTAGGGGTACTGTCAGGGTTTTCTTGTAATTTATGTTTTTTTAAAAAAGATATATACTCTGTAGGTTAAAGTGCTACAATCTCATCTTCAGCAATGATGAACAATTTGTAGACTGCTTTTGTTTATATTTTATAAAAGAAAAACTCTTTACTAGTTTAAATAAGATAATACCACTGGATGACAGTATTATTATATGAAACTCAGAAACAAAAAAAAATTATTATATCTTTAATGAACAAAGAAAACTTTTACTACATCTAATAAATACTCTGGAAATAGAATCATTCCCTACATCCCATTTTAAGTGAGCCTGCCTAATTTTTCTTAAATTATTGTCATATGTCTGTATATCTAACCAAAACAAACAAACAAACTAAAGTTTGGGGTCATGATGAATACATTTTCATGTACTTTTAAGACCTGGATATCCAGATGGGCAGGAAATGGAACTGTACCAGGCATTTGAAGAACTGGCATCAGAATGAATTTGAGTGTCAGACTCCTGTTCTTGACAGTCTATTAAATATCGATCCAAAAGAAACAAATGTGCAAGATGGTCTGATAATCTGACTCTGTAATCAGTCGGGGCTTTCACAGGAAGGGGGGCACTAGCGGGAGGAATACCAAGTTCTGCTCACCTAAGCCAGCCAATAGTTACTTTCAGTTCCTTGCGCCATGTTACAGAGAAGAGGATTTAAGTCCAAGTTTTAAGAATTAATAAACAAAGACTAATCAAGTTATTTCTTACAGACACTGTCTGTTTTGCTACATAGAACAGTGGTGAGGCCACAGATGGCAGGAGCGAGACTGTCCTTAAGAAGCAGAAATAGACTAGAGGATTAAAGCAAGAGAGCCTTGAGAAGTAGTCTTCAGGAAGATGCCCTTTCCTCATCTTTTCCAGACTGAATCATTAAAGCCTACTTGAAAAGTAGACTAGGATTCTAAAATAGCTAACTCCTTGCTCAAAAATAATTTTTAAAAACTTATTGCAGTGAACTGGGCATTTCCAGATCAGATGTAGCAGTGGGCAGTGACAGCATAACTACTGTCCTGGGAGACAAGCAGCACAGACTGACAATTTCTGCCTTAATAGGAAATGATAGGAGGCACAGTGTCCTTCAAATGATATCCTTTCTTGTTAGGGCAGCAATCTTTCCACAAAATATCAAATTTACAAGGCACAGTGTAATTGTCAAAGTGCTGACCACCTTATAAACAGGTACAACGAGTGACTAAGTATATGATAAAAACAATGAGCAGATTCATTATGTGGGGTCTGAGGAATGCTCTTATCCTCAGAGCATTGTTTAGATTTAAAATAAGGGCTTCTCCCATAGACTGAAAGTGAAAGGATGGAAAACAATTCTCCATGAGTCAGGAGCCCAGGAGAAAGCAGGGGTAGCAATCTTATTCGCAGACAAAGTAAATTTCAAACCAAAACTCATTAAGAGAGACAAAGAAGGCCACTATATCCTTGTAAAGGGAACAATTGAAGAGGAAGAGATGGCAATCATAAACATATATGCAGCAAATATAAATGCCCCCAACTATACAAAACAAATATTAAATAACATGAAAAACCAAATAAGCACTAATACAATTTTAGTGGGGGATTTAAATACCCCACTAACACAAATTGACACCTCATCTATGATGATCAACAATGAAATAATAGAACTGAGCCAAGCTTTGGAACACATGGACTTAATAGATGTCTACAGAGTATTCCACCCCACAAAATCATAATATATATTCTTTTCGGCTGCACATGGATCATTCTCCAAGATAGACCACATATTGGCTCACAGAACAGGTCTGAATAAATGCAAAAGAACTGAAGTCATCCCCTGTATATTATCAGATCATAGTGCAATCAAACTGGAGATCAATAGCATAAGAAACTGTAGGAACTTCACAAGCACAAGGAAACTGAACAACACTCTCCTGAACAATCAATGGATTAAAGAGGAAATTAAAGAAGAAATTAGACAGTTTTTACAAAAAATGAAAATGCCAATACAACATACAGGAATCTATCGGACACAATGAGAGCAGTTCTATGTGGAAAATTCATAGCACTGAATGCCCACACTAGGAAAACAGAGCAAGCTCAAATAAACAACCTAATGATGAATCTTAGACTTCTAGAAAAACAAGAGCAAGAAAAACCCAAAGCTCGAACAAGAGAGGAAATTATAAAGATTCAAGCAGAAATCAATGCAATGGAAACTAAGAAAACTATACAAAAAATAAATGAAACAAAGAGTTGATTTTTTGAAAGAATAAATAAAATTGACAAACCTTTAGCTAATCTTATCAAAAAAAAGGCAAGAAAAAGCTCAGATCCATGTAATCAGGAATGAAAAAGGCGAAGTCACAACAGATCCAATAGAAATCCAGAGGATCATTAATATCTACTTTGAGAACCTGTACTCCAATAAAATGGAAAACACAGAAGAAATGGACAGATTTTTAGATACTTATGAATTACCAAAGTTGAACAAAGAAGATAAAAACATTTTAAACACCCCAATTACACTCAGTGAAATTGAAAATGTAATTAAAAATTTACCAACAAAGAAAAGCCCAGGCCCTGACAGATTCACTGCTGAATTTTACAAGACATTTAGAGAAGAACTACTACCATTACTCTTCAAACTTTTCAATGAAATTGAAAGGGAAGCTATACTTCCAAATTCATTCCTGGAAGCAAGTATCACTTTGATTCCCAAACCAGGGAAAGATGCAACTAAAAAAAAAAGAGAACTACAGGCCAATCTCCTTAATGAATATAGATGCAAAAGTCCTTAATAAGATACTAGCAAACAGAATACAGAGGATTATCAAGAAGATCATACATCCTGACCAAGTCGGATTTATTCCAGAGATGCAATGGTGGTTCAACATACAAAAGTCAATAAATGTAATACATTACATCAACAAAGTCAAGGACAAAAATGATATGATCCTCTCAATAGATGCAGAAAAGGCATTTGACAAAATTCAACACCCATTCACTATAAAAACCCTGCAAAAAATTGGAAAAGATGGTCTATATCTCAATTTAATAAAGGCTATCTATGAAAAACCAACAGCCAACATCATATTAAATGGCCAAAAACTGAAAACCTTCACGTTAAAATCAGGAACAAGACAAGGATGTCCACTATCACCACTCCTCTTCAATATAGTTCTGGAAACATTAGCCACAGCAATTAGACAACAGAAAGAAATTAAAGCAATAAAGATAGGAAAGGAAGAAGTTAAACTGTCATTATTTGCTGATGATATGATACTCTACACTGAAGACCCAAAAAACTCCACCAAAAAACTTCTAGACTTAATTGACAGATTCAGTAGAGTAGCTGGATACAAGGTGAACACCCAAAAATCAATAGCCTTCTTGTACACAAACAACAGACTCACTGAAAGAGAAATTAGGGAAACAATTCCCTTCACAACAGCATCCAAAAAAATGAAGTATCTAGGAATCAATCTAACAAAAGAAGCAAAAGATCTCTACACTGAAAACTATAGCACTCTGAAAAAAGAAATTGAAGAGGATATAAAAAAATGGAAAGATATCCCCTGCTCCTGGCTAGGAAGAATCAACATAGTGAAAATGGCCATACTACCAAAACTGCTACACAGATTCAATGCAATGCCAATTGAAATTCCAACACTATATTTCACAGAACTAGAAAAAAGAATCCAAAAATTCATATGGAGCCATAAGAGACCTAGAACAGCAAAAGCCATCCTAGGCAACAGAAACATGGCAGCGGGTATAACAATTCCCAATTTGAAACTATACCACAAAGCCACTGTGATAAAAACAGCATGGTACTGGCAAAGAAATAGGCCTGAGGATCAGTGGAACAGACTGGAAGACACAAAAACAAATCCAGATGTACTCAGCTATGTCATCTTTGACAAAGGACCTGACCATCCTCAGTGGAGGAAAGATAGCCTCTTTAATAAATGGTGTTGGAAAAACTGGATTTCAACCTGCCACAGATTAAAACTGGACCCTTATCTTTCACCATGCACTAAATTAAAATCCAAGTGGATTAAAGATCTAAATATTAAAACAGAAACACTAAACTTGCTGGAAGGTAAGTTAGGCAGAACTCTGGAAGACATTGGCATAGGAAAAGGCTATGAACAAATCCTCAGTAGCACGGGAACTAGCAGAAAGAATCAACAACTGGGATCTCATCTTATTAAAAAGCTTCTGCACTGCAAAAGAAACCATCAGCTCCTCAGACAAAGGACTATTATCTAGAATATATAAAGAACTCAAAACAATCAGCCCCCCCAAATATAAAGACCCAATTCAAAAAATGGGCATCCGAAATGAACAGATAGTTCTCAGACAAAGAAGTAAAAGCAGCAAGTAAATATATGAAAAAGTGTTCCACATCACTGGTCATTTGAGATATGCAGACGAAAACAACACTGAGATTCCACCTCACCCCACAAAGAATGGCTGCTATCAAGAAATCACACAATAACAAATATTGGTGGTGTTGTGGGGAGAAAGCAACCCTTCTCCATTGTTGGTTGGAGTGCAGACTGGTGCAACCACTGTGGAAATCAATATGGAGATACCTCAAAGAGCTTGGACTGGAGGTTCCATTTGACCCAGCCATCCCTCTGCTGGGTATCTTTCCAAAAGAACTAAAAGAATCATATCACAGTGATGTATGCGCACCCATGTTTATAGTGGCACAGTTTGTAATAGCTTAATCTTGGAAACAGCCTATTTGCCCATCCATTGGAAACTGGATAAAGAAGTTGTGGTTTTTCTATAAAATAGAATATTACTCAGCCATAAAGAACGAGAAAATAGATTCATTCATAGGAAAATGGATACATATTGAAGATATACTCCTAAGTGAAATAAATAAGTCACACATGTGTAAATACCAAATAGTTTCTCTGGTGTGAATAAACTGTAATAGTACATAAGATCCTAATAAGATTACTGACATTGTGAAATGGGAAGAAAGGGGCTAAAGTTGTAGGGAAGGTGGGATGGGTAGGGGAAGGGTAATAAGGGAAAAGAAAAAAATGTGAGATAATGAAAAGATGGAAATAAAGCGATTGTAGATGGGGAGGGGAGGGGTGGTTAGGGAGGGCAGGGACAAGGGGAAAAAATGAGAACCAAGACCTGTCATGTAGAGGTACAAGATCCCAACAATGAATGTAACTGTACTGTATCCCTAAAGTGTACCAATAAACTCAATTAAAGTTGAAAAAAAAATAAAATAAGGGCTTCTATGTGCATCAAACTGGTATCAAATTAAGATAGCTGATTTGCATATTTCATTACTAAAACCTTTTCATGAAGGCATAACAGTATAAAATGATGTAATAATGTGACTTGGACTGCTATAAATTGATCATTATTTTAGCACTAACAAAGTACAATAACATCAGTGTGTAACATTAGTGGCTACATGCAGTTTTCTTTTGGTACAGTGCACTTGTGAGGAAGGTGGTGGAACCACTGAGCTAAATCCCCTGCCCAACTTGCAGTTTTCTATTTTTCCAACTCAAATACCACATTACGGTAAAAGGATACACTTTTCAACAATTTGTGAGTGTGTATACATGCGTGTGCATGCATGTGTGCGTGTTTCTGTAAACTGGGAAGGCCAGAAAGGTTGGCAAAAGAGATAGGAAAAAAACGTAATGGTGCACTCTGTTCTTCCCATTCTAACTAAGCCTCAAAACTTAAAAGAGTGGTCAGGACTCAGTCCCAGCCATATTCTACTCCTAGAGAGAAGACAAACACCATCACGATAGCCCTGCCTTTCAGTATAGGATGGGGTGTCATCAGCTGCTTTGGGTTCCTTCTGGGTCCAGAAAGAGAATTTCGGGTGTCTCTTCTACTGCTTTCAGTCCTAGGAGAAGTAACAGATGAACTAGGAGAGAAAAATGGGACGGGGGGGGGAAGGAAAGAAAAAAAACTCAGACCAATAACCAGTTTCCTTCAAAGCATTTTCACATAAGAAATTCAAATCCTTTTATTAATTAAGCTTTCATCCTTTCTTTCTGATAAGACTACACATTATTATACTCAGCCTATAAACTGGTGTAATGAGGTTTGGAAAGGCTGCATGATTGGCTCTGAGTCTATAAGAAATTAGGAATTCTGATTCCTAGTGCTTTATTATTTATTTATTTGGGTACCAGGGATCGAACTCAGGACCTTGTGCTTGGGAAGCAGGTAGTGGCACCACTGAGCTAAATTCCCAGCCTCCTACTGCTTTAAATCAATAGGCATCATAAGTTCTTATCCCATCATTTATCGCACATAGTGAGTATATCTCAGGCATGTCTAAAACTATTTAAAATGATTTTTGACAAATCTGGACTCTTAATTTCAGGCTCAAAGATGTTTAGTTCTATCTGAAACAACAAAAGTAATTAGGTAACGAGCTAACTCAAGGGCTGCTCCATGCACACCTGATGTCGGCAGTCTGAGGTTCTTAGCATTAAACATAATTAGAAACCCAGAAGTCTAGATGGATCAAGTACCTTTCTCTTGTACTGTATAGTTACAGAGCTCTTCAGACAAAGGGAACCATGACCTAAATGCTAACTGTATAATTGAATCCTTACAACAGCCACTTGCCATAAGTACCTATTTATAACAGTCATGTACAAGTTACAATATATGAGACTTCATTGCTTTAAGAGTGCACAATAAAAATAAAGATCATGGAGTTTAAAAGCAAGGCATAGAAGTTCAGTTTCTCTATCTCAAAGTGAAAAACCTCAATAATAACTGGGGACAGTGGCTCATGCTTGTAATCCCAGCATTTAGGGATACTGAGGCAGGAAGACCACAAGTTTGAGTCCACCATAGGCAACTTAGTGAGACCCTGTCTAAAAAAAGGTCTGGGAATGTTTTGATTCCTAATACTGCAGAAAAGAACAAAGACCTCTATAACAAGTCAAAAGAGCATTCTTATATGACAGACATACTTGAGAAGTGTATGGCAGGTTCCTTTTGGCTCCTCTGCTCCACTGGGGTTTGTCCGAAGGTGCCTCTGTGCGTCTGTGAGCACTGTGGTACGTTCAGCTGCCCACCGAGCTTCTGCTAGCCGCTGGTATTCCTTTAGCTTGAGAATGGTTTTCTGCTGTTCCTGAAGTTTCTTCTTTTGCTTCTCAATCAGCTGTTGCTGAAAGACATGGCGGTGGTGAAAATGCCCCATGCAAGGAGGTTCTGCATTCTGGCTGGTGGTTTCCAGCTTTTTGTTGCTGCCAGACTTTTGAAGGAACTCAGCATCCAGGGCCTGGGGCAGGGCCTGGGGCCGCCCACTGTCAGGTGTGTTCTGAGCGACATTCTGAAGGGGACCCTGCAAATTACTCTTTGTGGTTCTTCCTACATTCTTCAAGGGCTTCTTTTCCCCCACAGGGGGCACAACCTGAAAGAGAAGAACATGTTACAGCTCAATGACGTAAAGGACTGGGCTGTTGAGACCATCCGTGCTCATCACTCAGCATCATTTTGTTCAATGATACAACTGCTGTGCACCTCAGCTAGACCTTCCCCGTGTTCCTGTTCTGGTGTCTCAGAGGCCACCAGCCCTGTCCTGTTCAAGAGCCACTCTTAAAATATGCACTGCTGCTCACCACGAAAAGTGGGTGGGAAAGTGCCCATGGCCGTGAAAACCATTGTCATGGGCTAAGACATTTCCAACAGGAAAAATGCTCTCTTTTCAATCTCTAATTTGGATAGTTCATTTGTGGGTTAGGCAAATTATTCCAGATAAATATTATGGAAATTTTAATAAGAGTTGATTCTGAATTCTGCAGAAATTTGAAAATTTTGTGGCAAAAGATATAGTCCATCTCAGTGTTTGGAAACTAAAGAATATATTTGCAAATCAATAGTATCTCTGCTCTTTCAATTCCTCTCTCACCACTAGTACACTAATATAATTCTTCACCATAGTAAAACACATGTATTTACTTCAGCATCAAGGACCAATTTCATGCCTGGTCTCATCTATTGCTAAATTATTTATGAGAAGTATTTGGAAGTCCAGAATTACTAGGTAAATATCTAGATTATAAGAATAATATTACATATATATTTTGTATTAGTATATGACTTACAGCTTTCAGAGCTTTACCACATAAATTTCATTTACTAGACTGAGCTATCATGCTCAATTACAAGTTCTAAACAGGGGAAAAAACAAGCATAACTTATTTTAGCAAAATCTATCTTGACCAAAATAATGTCATGTTAAAATGTCTCATCTAGTTTGGTTCTCTGATCTAGGATCTGATCAGCTATTGATTCTGCCATATGCAATGACAAAGAGTAAATACTATGAGCCATCTATATCAGAAGCTATTAGATTTAACAAGGTGCAATCCTCAGGTACTCAAAAATATTTTTCCTGATGATGGAAATGCTTTCTATAAACTTAGTGAAAGTGAAATGTGTGATATACGGAAACTCTGACGTGTTAAAAACTTTAAAAAATAACCTTTTATTTCAAAACTGTCAATGGATATTTATTGCTTACGTAATTTAGCATCAAGCAGGGTATGTCTTAGGCTCTTTTAAATTCTATGGTAATGACATGTTATTAACACAGCAAGACTGTATAAAAGCCTTGAGCACAGCAATCAGATTTGTTCTGTATTGTGGTAACTTT
Organism: Fukomys damarensis; assembly: GCF_012274545.1. Lineage (NCBI taxonomy): Eukaryota > Metazoa > Chordata > Mammalia > Rodentia > Bathyergidae > Fukomys > Fukomys damarensis. The sequence goes on from NW_022900936.1 coordinate 58,129,865, forward strand.
TTAAGGTAAAAATAAGAGCGTGAAAGAAAAGCTTAATGTTACAGATTGTACTTAATAGAAAAAGAAAGAACAGCCTGGCCTAATTAGAGAAAGTCACCTACTAGCTGATAATTTTGAAAAATTTTAAGAAACAGTATGTGTTTTTGGTACATGAAGTCCTATGACTGCATAATTAATGATCTAACTAGAAATTTTATATTTTCCTTTTACATATTTTACTCTACACTCTGAAAAATATTAATTTATTTAGTAACCTACAGTCTATTGTAGCGCTTTATTTTCGCTTGCTATATTTTTTTCTTACATTATTATGCTTTTTGATAAAATCTTAGATTTCAGAGATTTGGAGACTTTTTTTCTTAAGTCTAAGTTTTTCTTAGGTCGTTATTCTTCTTATATAAATATATATAGAAAGAGAGAGAGACCGAGTGAGAGAGGGAGGGAGGGAGGGACACATTTTTCTGTTTTTCACATGTAAAAATACTTTTTGCTGAATTTTTCCACTTAAGATAATAGTAGAACTTTGTAAGGAAAAAGGTTCCATAGAGCTATTTCTTAAGATATAAGTCTCCCCTGCATTTCAGTGGCGACAAAATTATCTGACACAAATGTAGATAAATTGCTGACCTAAAAGAAGAGACCAAAACAATACCTAAGTATCATTAATCATTTACATTGATCCCTCTTTGCTGGGAGACTAAGTTTAAATTAAAACCAGCTTATTTTCTAGCCATAATCAGGATAAAAAATCAGACTGGAGCTGGGTGTGGTGGCTCATGCCTGTAATCCCAGTACTCAGGAGGCTGAGGCAGGAGGATCACTGTGAGTTTGAGACCAGCCTGGGCTACACAGTGAGTTCCAGGTCAGTCTCAATTACATAGTGAGACCCTGTCTCAAAAACAAACAAACAAACAAACAAAAACCCACAACAGACTGGAAACCACCAATCCTCAGTTTATTTTTACACATCTGAGTTGAGTAAGTAACAGCAGTATGAAGAGGGTGAAGGTGAATGGGGAAGATCACCAAATGCCTTTCTAAACAACACAAGGAAAGAAAAATCTGATAGGACTGACTTTAAGAAAAATTAACAACTATCCATAGGGCCAAACATCATAACTAAACAAGAGAGACAAATGACAAAATGGGAAAAATGTTTTCAGTATGTATATTAATAAAAGCATCAATAGCCTGAAAAATATAAAGAGCTCCTATAAATAAGAAAAAAGAATGTACTTATATCCATATATATATATATATATATATATATATATATTTTACATATCAATTGTAAAAATGTTTAAACTCACTAGTATTTAAAGAAATGCAAATAATGAAGCTACAATAAGACCAAAATAAAACATGCAATCTATTTTCAAATATTTATCCTAAGTAAAGCATCATGGATGTGTACAAAGATTTAGCTAGTAAGATATTTACAGAAGCACTATTAAAAATAGCAGCACTTTGGAAACAATCCAGCAATCGATCAATTAAACAGATTATAGCTTGTGGTTCATTAGAGAATGTTATGCAGCCATTGTAAAATGATAGTGTACTATCCTTAATTATCCTTACATTAAGGGCAGCTATCAGGTTCACCTAGAGAACTTTAAAAAAACACACATAGGTGTTCCGCATCAGAAGCTCTGGTTTAGTGGGTTTAAGTCTGAGGTGTACTTTCAGTTAAGAAGTACAACTGCTGAAGCATATATAATAGTATACACTTCATGTTATATTCTAATACTATATGTTGAAAATGCAAATTTTTTGTAGGAAAACAAAAAAATTACATTAGTATTAAGACAAAAAAAAAAAAAAACAGCCTTCTGTTTCGTGAATTATGGCAGACTAGATTCCTCAATGACCTGGGAGAAAGAAATTTAAGCGCTAATAAAATATTAACAAAGATTAAAGTGTAGATGTGTGAATTAAGACTGTATGGCTATACTTCCATGTTACTAGTGGTGACCTCCAGACGATGGAACTACAGATTATTTTCCTTTTGCTGTGTGGTTTTCTTCTACCAAACTGCTACCATTTTACATATGGCTTATAACTATGAAAACTAATAATTTTAAACCCTCTTCTTCCAAGTCACAAGCTCATTTAGAAAGGAAATGTGTGTAAAGAACAAGAAACCAGAGACATTTATAGCCAAATGAATGCACATGGAGGCCATAATCTTAAGTGAAATAAATAGGACACACATGTGTAAATACCAAATAGTTTCTCTGGTGTGAAAAGCTAAAAGTGTAAACAAGGTTCAAATTGTATAACTGATAATATGAAATAGGACGAAAATGTCTAAAGGAGTAGGGGAAGTGGGAAGGGTAGGCGAAAGGAAAGAAGAGAAAAGGAAAAAATGGAAACAAAATCTTTGTAAATAGGGATAGGGAAGGGTGGGGTGGGGTGAAGGGAGGGCAGGGGAATGAGGAAATAATAAGAACCAAGACCTGCCGTGTAAAGGTACAAGACCCCAATGATGAATGTAACTGTACTGTGTACCTAAAATGTACCAATAAACTCAATGGAAAAAAAAGAAAGGAAATGTGAGAAGATCAAATAAAAGGAGTTAAAAGAGTTACAAATAGTACTCTATCTACCTCTTCCTAAAGCAGTCTTTCACTCAGTTTTTATAAATTCCCTTTTTATGTTATGCCCTTACCAACTTCCAATTCTCCCAACCTTGAGATGTGATTATTAAAAAAAGATTCAAGAAAATAAATACTGCCTGAAGGGTAAACTGTGCACATGGTAGCAGCCTTAAGCTCTCAGTAACCCAGGAAGGCAATCTGATCACAGTGGACATGCTCCGGGCTAGAAAAGTGCAGAGCTCAAGTGAAAGTGTTTAATAAGCAAGAAGACCAAATGAAGCAAAAAACACGTAGAAATGGAGATCCATTTCTTACTGGTAGGTCCACAGTGGCTGTTGCCTCAAGTAGACTGATGCTCGATGACCCACTGGTACTGAGTTTCCCTAGAGATGCTGCCTTCAGCAGCTCATCCATTTTCTTCCTGGTTTCCTCCTTTGCTAGAGCCAGTTCTCTCTTTAGGACCTCTGCACCATGCCAATGCTGCCATTCTGCAAAGTAGTGTCGAAGAACTTGTTTCTGGTGGTACTCAGCGGCCAGTTGTTGTTTTCTAAGTGATAGAACACTTCCATTAAGTAAGGAAGCCATTTAGTTTGTTAGCTGATGGTACTGTATAATCAAAACATAACTCCAAAGGAGTCCCAGAAATGCTCCACCTTAGCTTCAGCTTATCCTTTTACATTAAGCTAAATGGAATCACTCTGCATGTTCCCCAGTGCAATGCTTTTTCACAGAAGGCTTCAATGCCTCAACACATTACCTTCAAGAAAAAAGAACGACTGTTCCCGTCTCTAATGTCACAGAGACATTTTAAGTTGATTGCCGTTATATAGTTTCTGGCAACTTTTGGAGGGGCAGGAGCAAAAAGAAAAGGTATGCAAAGTAACTTTTAAGAGGAATGCTTGGGCCGGGATTTAGCTCCATGGTGTGGCCACCTGTCTCGAAAGCACAAGGTCCTGGGTTCGACCCCTGGTACAAAAAAAGAGGAATGCCTGAGGGAGAGAGACTCAGCTATGGCTGGAAATCTAAGAAAAGTAGGCTTGGGAGAAGAAAAAGGAATAAAACTACATCATCTAAGTAAAACTATGAAGGCAGCTCTTGTGAAAGAGTCAGGGAAGCCGGGCATGGTGGCATATGCCTGTAATACCAGCACTCGGGAGACTGAGGCAGGAGGATGCTGTGGGTTCGAGACCACCCTGGGTTACATAGTGAGTTCCAGGTCAGTCTCAACTACATAGTGAGACCCTGTCTCAAAAAAAAAAAAAAAAAAAAAAAA
>NW_022900936.1:58134062-58182073 GCF_012274545.1 Fukomys damarensis
TGCGACTCTGTCACAAAAACATAGAAAAACAGGGAAAAAAAAAAAAAAAAAAAAAAAAAAAAAAGAGTCAGGGAAGGGAGAACGACTCATTCACTAACCCTCCTAACTCAATGAGTAAGGGTCTTGTGGAGACACCTTCCAAACGCTAGACATGTGAGAAAGTCCAAAGCCAGGCACTTGCTCTCAGGGAGCTCACTCATCCTCTACATCATTTGATTCCTAGAGACTCTGTAAATGCCAGGGAACCGGACTGAGTGGAGTGGGGAAGTAGCATCACAGTCTTTCTAGTGTGAATCTTTGAAGACACTCTGGTGGCAGCCAGTCGAGAATTCAAGCATAGAGGTCTCTGTGATCATCTCTAGGCAGATGGTTATCATCCTTGAAGAAGTGAGTTAAGAGCGTGGAACTTATGTGGCATCCAGAGATCAGTTTTAGGGTTTAAAATCAAATATCATTTAGATGCCCCCTTGATTTTATGTTGTAATGTTGACTAATACACGTTTTCCATAACATTGATTACATATTCATTTCTGTTCAACATATTTAACGCTTAACTATCCTCATGGACTATGGGGTCATATCAAGAAAATCATAAAGTTCTTAAGCCAGTGAGTCAGGAAAACATTTCTACAGTTCTTAATGCTTATATGACCTTTAAAGCTCTTTTGAGTTCCACTTACATTAAAAAAGTTATACTGTAACATAAAATACAACTTTGTATATATACAGTAATATTCAATTGACGTCAATCTGCTCTGGAAAGAGAAGTGTGCAATTTACCTGATGTGTTAATTTCATAGTTTTTTTTTTACAGTATAAAGATCTAAAAGAACTTAGGGTTGACCATCAGGGAGATTAAGAAAAGGCAAAGAGAAAAACATTTTTCTAGGTACAGTAAGATTAAAAAGCAAGAAACTGAGAGACTAACACAATGCATGTTCATGACAGTGCTTAGAGCCCACTCTACGATGATTATGTAGGTCATGAAAATGTAGCCATATTTGTGGGTTGAAGTGGAAGGGCAGATGCGGAAACAAGGAAACTAAGGATTCAGAGACAAGGCCAGTTCATTTCCTGCTTCCTTGCAGTTCACTTCAGCAGAGTGACAAAATTCTATATAAGCCAATATGTATGTATATATATATATATATATATATATATACATACATATATATATTTTAAAAGATGACACTAGAAACGTAAATATTTTTGAAGGCGAAAAATGACCTAAATTTCCTAAAACCTTAGACACAATTTACTTGGGTAAAAGATCACAAAAAAGATGTCTCCAGACACAATGCCCAGGTAATCACACTATGAGGGACAGTTCTTTTGTGGAACACAACCTGTCCTGATATGTTTGCAAGCTAAAAATCAGAAAAATTTAGCAGGAGTATATAACTGATCATCATAATTACATAATTCCATGCAGAGAAAAACTGTCTCTGCAGACCTAAGAGCATGAAATACAAAAGGTTTAAAGAGGAATTTAAATATAAACAGTGCAGCCAAGGATCCACAACTCAAGTCATACTTAGTGAGAGGCACATAATTTAAAACCTAGAAATCAGAAGACTGCTAACTAGATCCAGGACACTGGAAAAGCACTTGAAAGTTTCTAGGCTGCAGATTCACCCTCAAAAATGGTACACTGCAGTCCTACAAGAATTTTTTTTGGGGGGAAGTTAATTAAATAAAAAATTCTGAAATTTCAAAACAAACTTCACATGTGAGGTAATAGCATTATTTTAGTACAAGTTTACTGGATATCTAAAAAAAAAAGTTTCCTGAATTTTCAAAAAGCGAATGAGAACTAATAAACACATACTAGTGATCTGCCTGAGTGCTGAAATCAGATTCAGAACATAAAAACAGCAGTGACAGGAACAGCTGCATTTAGGATGGGCACGTTCAGCAGAATAGGAACGAGAGTAAGCTAATGCACTCAATAATGTACCAGGTAGACCACGGGAAAAAGTGGAAGATAAGACAATTCTGTTAAAGAGTTTTTAAAGCAAGTCGGGCATTGCCAGTCTGGTCCTCCTGCCCCTCTGATAGACCTATCAGGAGCTTAACCAGCTGCAGATGTCATGTGGCTTCTGGCCACTCACCTGTGTACCCAGGTGAGCAGAGGGACGAACAATCAAACATGATTAGCAAAGACACTCCATGAATAATTGCCTGAAAGAAGGCTGAAATCTCAAGTGCTGGAAATGAAGAATATCTGACAACTAAGGATTATAGTAGTAAAGCGTGAGGCATTTCAGGGAAGAAGGGAAGAGATAAAAGAATGTTTCAGAAAAGGCCCAAGGCACCGCTGTAGGACAGGGCAGGACCGAAGATTCTGTGAAGATTAACACAGGGAAGAGCGAGGTGCTTCCCTGGAAGGAACTGACAAATCAGTGAAGAAGGACTCAAGAAAGTTGACAGAGGTTGGAGATTTTAGCTCAGTGGTTCCACCACCTGCCTTGCAAGCACAAGGACCTGAGTTCAATCCCTGGTACAGACAAATAAAAAAAAAAAAAAAAAAAAAAAAAAGAAAGAAAGAAAGAAAAGAAAGCTGACAGAGAAGGTGGAAAACAAATTCTACTCCCCCCCGTTTTGTCTAGGGCTTCCTGAAAATTAAGGGAGGAAAGTAGAGAGGAGGAAGAGAAGACCTGTAACCAACTTGTAAATGTAAATAAGAAAACTGACAACACAAGTTCAAAATTCAACATCATCATGTCAAAGGTATGAACCTTAGAATTTTGTTACAATACCTAGGTAAATTGATCCTCAGGGTTTGGAAATATTTACTAATATTGAAATTGTATTATGATACCATGTCAAAATTTTACAACACGATTAGTACAATCATTTTAAAAGAAGAAAGATGGATAAAAATAGAGTAACCGCAATTCCTATTAGGGAAAACAAGATGCATTTTCAGAAGTAGGTTGGCCGAACCCTTGGAGTGAGTGGAGGTGAGGGCGCACACAAGCTTAAAAAGAGAAAAAATGGTGGTTGCTTCATTAGGAATAAGAAGTGAGGGATTTGTTGTTGCTTCTTAGAAAAAGTGGGGAAAACAGAAGAAAGCCTTCAACACTGAGCTCTGTAAGGAGGGCTATCCCTTGGGGATGGGAATAAGCCAATCAGGGAAACCTCAGGGGGCAAACCCATATGGGTGCAGAAGCTGGAGGAGGAAGAGGACTCAGCTGATGTCTAAATAACATAAATAATTTCAACAACCTCTGGCAGATGGGTCACCATCACATGTGTTTCTCCAACCTAGTAAAAACAAAATTTTTCCATGAATAATCCATTATAATAACTCCTCTCTTTTCCTTGAGCTCACTGTTTAGGAAGAATGCTTGAACACCCAAATTAAATTTCAGAAACACAAGCAACTTCATTCACTCACGGACTCACTGTTCAACAAATTACCTGGTGTCTACTGAGGCAATGGGAGAAACCCCAATAAGCATAGTAAATAGCCACCCTTGAGGTTTTGTTACCCTCCACTTTTCTTATCCCCAACTATCATGGAAGGAAATCACCCCACTTAACTTCCTGAAATAATTTCTAGAACATGTACAGAGCCAGAGATTTGGAGGACTTTTCTACAATAGAAAGTCTATGTGGAATAGCTCCTTTCTCCTATGTTTCTGGGGTGACCTGTCACTTTAAAATTACCACTCTTGGGCCAGGATGTAGCTCAGGGGTGTCATGCCTGCCTGGCAAGTGCAAGGTCCTGAGTTTGATCCCCGATATAAAAAAAAAATTGCCATTCTTATTTCTCACCTGTTACAATCTACAGTAAATCACAATGCAGATGAAAAAAAAAAAACAGGGTGTCTTGTGGATCTATGACCTGGATGCTATTTTTTAAACACAGGCACTGTGTCATGTAAGAAAAAGCATCTGACAATAAAAAAGATAAGCTTCCAGTCGTAGACAAGCTACTCAACTCTGTAAGACTCACTTACTATTCTCTCTGGGCTGTCCTTTAACCACCTGTAAAATGATGGACTGGATCAGACCATCCCTGAGGTGCCTTCCTGCTCTAGGATATTTTTTTGTTTTAAAGCTTTGTAGTAAAAAATTATTATAAGTTAAATATTTTCTAACTCTGGCAGTTTTAAAAAATTTAGTACCCATTCTGAACATTAAAAATAGGCACCTGAAAATAATTCAGATACAAGATGAAAAGTTCTGAGATCTTTCTGAAAAAAATGGCACATAATGAAATTATGAAATCCTCATTTACTGTTTTTATATTTAAATAGCTTAATTGGAATGGAATCCTAAATTTTCCAGACTTTTCTTCTACAAGTTTCTTCTAACATACTCACTTTCTGCCATCACTCACAGTGCTTTTGCCTTACACCACTTCCCGTTAACTTTCTTTATCCAACAAATCCTCCAGCATTTGATTTTCTGTAAGATATCCTCTCAATTTCTTATGATAATCACTACTACTTTCTGAGATTCTGGAAACAAATTACTGAAGATTTTCCTCAGGAGACTATAGGAAAAGGAAATTGACTAGGTCACTCTCCCACCCCCCTCCCACTTCCCCTTCCAGCTTAAAAAAAAAACCTGTAAGATTTACCTTTATTATCCAGGAATAAACACCTTGTCCTGGCATTTAAAGCCTTTTAGAAGTTAATGGAATTGACAACCACATGCTGGATGGCTTCTAGCCAATTGAGACAGCTGCATTTCAGGCCATTACCTCATTTTCCTGTCTATACCTAGAAATATCTGCTTACCAGGAAGAACCCAGATCCTGACAAAGCTTTTCCTGGCCTCTTCCTTTCTTGTACTGGGGAGTGAACCCAGTGTCCTCACACCAAACTAAATCCCCAGCACTTATTTTTTTCTATGTGAGACACTAAATATTTTGTCTCATTAAAACACTAAATTGCCTAGGCAGGCTCAAACATGTGATCCTCTGGCCTCAGCCTCCCAGAGCACTGGGATCACAGGAGTGCACCACCACTCCTAGCTTCTCTGGCACTCCCGTGGAGTCTCTCCGGCAACAGTGATGCTTCCCTCTGCTTCCCGCAACAGGGAAAAGAGATATATTTTTCAGTTTATATCACCGCTCCATACCTGTACTTGTCTCGAGATCTTGTTTTCCTCACACAACATGAGTTCTCTGAGGACAAAGAGCCACACTCTCCTATGTAACCTCCCCAGGGCCCAATGTTGTCACAGGGCAGCTTAGGGGGCACCATGACCTTCTAAGTGTATATACCACTCACTCCATTTTTCATCCTGAATGAATGACAGAGATGCCAGTAGGAAAGTGAACATGAACCCCAAATTACCCCTTATACAAGAACATGTCCCCCCAATAAACAAAGGGCTTCTTGTACGTCTATGATGTTGATCTAGAATGCGAAGTGGATGGGGAGGGAGGGGTGCAGCTCAGTGGCTGGTAGAGCACGTGGGAAGTGCTGGGTTCAATACCCAGCACCACCAAAAAAAAAATAAAAACAAAAACAGAAACAGAATGTAAAGTTTGAACGGGGAATGAGAAGAAGAAAATTATTTAATTGTAAGATGATAGAACAAAGAAAGCTTCACTTGAACACCAATTCTGTGTCTTATGCTTGTGTTGTGTCATAAGCACAAGAAGGAACTGATATAAAAGTGTCAAAAACCTCTAAATAAGATGTGGAACAAAAGACAGCAGAGTGGGAGGAATCACTGTTGGCAGGTTGGCCCTCTCAGATGGATGTTCCCTGTGTCCTTAATTAACATTCTGTGTGCAGACAGTGATTTCTATCAATGAGAATTATTGCCATATAAACCAAATCCCCTTTTGAATTGTGAGATGGTCCAAGCTGCAATGCTACTCCATTAGCATTAGGGAAAAGCCCAAGACTTACTTCCTTTACAGATCCCATACATTAGTATATTTTAATCAACTAGTTTTTGTTTGCTTATAATTTTCAGTTAAAATTTTCAAGTTGCAATGGACAGAAAAAAACTGACTTCCATATTTTATAAGTGGATAAGATGATTTCAGTGAATAGCACTTTTAAAGTTTATTTCTGGATTCTTCCGGAGGAAGATGCCCTAGATAAACACACTAGATGGTTTACCATAGTAGAAGTGATAGTACCTGTTTTCTTCCCTAAGGTCATTTTCCAAGGTCTGAGTTACCCGGTCCAGCTTCTGGGATCGTGTATAGTCTCTCCAGGCTCGCAGGACCTTCAGTTGAAGCTTCCAGCCAGACAGGGTCCCAGCTTTCCCCAGATTAATCCTATTATCGAGGATTAGCTTGTGCCAGGCAGAGAAATATCGTTTTTGACACTGCAATGGAAATATTTGGAAAGTTACCGTTAGTCGGCACCAATGTTTCTAATATTGAGAGGCTTCCCAGATTTTCTCTATACTTTTTTCTAACAAATCTAGAAACTTGTCTTGACGGAAGAAAACAGAGAAAACACAATTCCTTTAAGCTTAGAGTGATAAGAAATATTCAAGTCACACAGCTGAGGTCTTCTGAGTCTTATGACTTAAACTAAAATAACACATTCTCAATGTAGGGCACCAGTCTTCTGGGGAGCTGCAATAACAAGTCATATCTGAAACATGAACCAGGGGCTTGAGAGGCCTGAAAGGGCTGCTTCCAACATAGCCTGTCCTGCCAGGCTGTCTTGGAATGTAAAACGCCAACCACTCAATTCATTTTTATCAATACTACTGATATTCTACACAAGTGAACATGGGAACTACCAGGAGGATTAAATGGGGCCTCAGATCCCCAAGGAGAACACCTGAAAGCAACAATTTTACTTGGGCTTACTATGTTAGGGCTTTAGTAAGCAGACTAGCGTCTAGATATTTAGGCTACCTGCAATTTTCTGCCACTTTCCTTTTCTTTTCTGCCTCCTTTCGGTCTAGAGTCACCTTTCTCAGGAAGCCTTTCTATTAAAAACCCCCTCAAACTGTAAATGCCAACCCACCATATTCCCAGAGCATTCTATGCTTCCTTTAGTCAAACCCTCATGACACTATATCATAATCATCAGTTTACTGGTTTCCAGTAGACTTTGAACCTCCTGAAAAGAGGGAATAGGGCTCATAAATGGGAATGGCAAATCTGGGAGTGGCACTGAGAGTGGGGAGGTGAACAGAGAAAGTCACCTCACAGGAGATGACTTCATGGGGAGTACAGGGAATTCCTAACACCACCTTCAAAGATTTTAGGTCAGTTGTATTATTTTCTTCTTTGTAAAAATATATAGCTATTCACTACTTCAACATATGCTAAGTACCACTGTGCTTGAACTTGGGAACTCTGAACAAAATCATGCAAGATATAATCTCTACTTTTGTAAGATATAATCTCTACTCTATCAGAAAAAAAAAAACCCCAAGAATACAAGAAAACAACATATACTAGAATTCTTAGAAATATACTATTTTGCTAGAATTATTTCCCACACAGGGTATCAGTTATATTCCCATTTAGACAAACACAATTTCTCATAGGGAGAAACCAAGGCAAACTTTAAAAAAGCCCTTAGTCCATTTCCATTATGTCAAGTGAGGGCACATTTTCCAGATCTTCACTTTAGATCCCTTGGAAGGAAGGAAGGAAGGCAGGAAGGAAGGCAGGCAGGACAGATGAGGGAGGGAAGAAGGAAAGGAGGAAAGGAGATTTACTAAATATAGATATGCCTCAGTCGTAACAAGGAGAAGAAACATATCTGGTAGATTGAGGGCATACACCTTCTTTTTCATTATTTGTTTACCTACCTCACAAAACATAGCATAAAAATGGTATTCATATTGTGCTACAGCCAAAAAACAATCCCATGTTTATTTACAGGATTCATTTAAGAGATTCCTACTAAAAGACTTGGTGAAATACAATCTGCATAGCTATCTCTAATTTTAAATCCTGGGTTATTTCTAATGATGAAATAGTATAAACATAATCCACCTGGACAGTAACAGCTCCATTAGTAGTGTCCTTGGATTTTTATATTCCTCTTCTCTGTAAAGTTTACAGCAACTTCCATGTATTATATATATATTTTTTTCAGTTCTGATAATCAAATCCAAGGCTTATTATATGCTAGGCAAGTGACCTATGATAAAGTTATATGCTGAGTTCTTTATTTTCTATGCATGTACTATTTTGATACTTAGATCTTAACTACAAAATACAGAAATTGTACATACTCTTCTTTTTTTTTCCTCATTGAGTTTATTGGTACATTTTAGGTATACAGTACAGTTACATTAATTACTGGGATCTTGTACCTTTACATGACAGGTCTTGGTTCTCATTTTTTCCCCTTGTCCCTGTCCTATCTTCCTCCCTCCTCTCCTCCCCATTTACAAACATTTTATTTCCACTTTTTCATTTTCTCCTATTTTTTTCCTTTCCCTTACTACCTTTCCCCTACCCTTCCCACTTTCCCTACACCTTTAGCATTTTTCTTCCTATTTCACATTAGGGTCTTATGTACTATTATCATACTCTTCTTTTTTAATGAAATAAAACTCTATGACTTACCATTGAAGAATAGCATCAGTTAGGAACCTAGATGAATTTAAGAGGGGAAAATTTGGGTTTATAAATTCTGCAGTCAATATATTTCTTTAAAAACACTTGAGACTTTCAGAGCAAAGTGTCACTGAGCAGCTGCTTTCTTAAAATCAACTTACTATTGTTTTGGTTTTTTTTTTTTTTTGCCTGCTCAAAAAAGCAATCCTATTAAAATTTAAATAAAACAAAGTATGAATCAAGGATAGCTGCTTAGTTCTTCCTGATTTGCATCAAACATTATGCAGGTTAACATGAGTCTCGTAAACTTGCCCGGAAGACAAAAAACATTTAGGAAAGGAATACACTCTCGGTCCTTCTTGTCTATTCTTGTGGTGGTGGTGGTGGTTGTGGATTTTAAGAAGGGAAGAGAAGTTGTACTTTTCCACAGATTCCATCTAGGTATTTGTCCTACTCTTCCCTCCCCTCAGTAAACTCCGTACTGCTCCCAGGCCTGCTTCTTCTTTTCAGTTCTATACTCTGAGCACTATTCCTTTGTTCTTTGAAACAAGAACTATTACAGTATTTAAAACCAAAACCAGGCCGGACGAGAAAGCCATTTTGTTTAAGTCAAGAGAAGTTAAACTTTTAACTAGTCAAGAACTAGTCTGACCTTTATTTTTTCCTTTTGTTTCTGCACTAGATTTTTATTTCTGATAGCTTTTCAAATACAGTCCTACCCTCTTTTTCCAACTTCTACTATCTCTTTATCATAGTTGTAGTGATAATTAAGGCTTGATACAGGTAAATGAAGTATAGAAAGTCACTGTGGGGATGAATCATTCCTATAATAATTTTTAAAATAAAATACTACAGTATGAAATTTAGAAAGCTTTAAAGTGAAATGCTTTCCTCCCCTCAAAATCTTCCACAAGACATCATTTGGTTGTTAAGGATTCCACTCAAGACAAAAAAAAAATGACAGCTCGCCCTGCTAAATTTATTACCTGCACTAGAGTTGCCCTCATTCTGTTGGCAAGAAAAGCTCTTCCCTGAAGTGTAATCACACTGCTGTCATTGCGAATGATTGACATTAGGTGGAACAGCAATTTGCTATCTAATCTTCATTGTAATTCTAACCCTGTCACTAGAGATGCTTGTTCTGATTAATGAAGTGGGTAACTCATCAAAATTCCTCAGTTATTTCCTTTTTGTCAGAAAGCTCAGTGATAATTGCATCAAAATTCTTCGTCATGGAAAAATAAACAATGAATTGTAAAGAGGACAAAAATGTCAACAACTTTACAATTTATTTTTTGCTGAATGAAACAAAATGGTGCAACTGGTGGTCTAGGGGAATTGGCCAAGTTCAAATGCATACCTCACCTACCCCACAGCCTCCAGTGACTTGGTGTTACTCTGACTTCAGAAGGAATAGATTTTCTTTTGCTATGAAAGTCCTTATTTTCCCGATCCCTTTTGGGAACCACTGTAGCCAGGCAAAAGACCCCACTGATGTCACAGAGTCTGGGGTTTGGGGAGAGGAGGATCTTTACCACGGCCAAGTAAGTCTCCAGAGGGAAAGGTCAGCCCTGAATTTTGCAATGGAAAAGCAGTACCCTGTGAACCACCCTAATCCTGATTTTCATAATTTTGCACCCTCAAATAAAGATGAAATCACAGTACCCCTTCACCCTCAAGCATACATACTCTTGTAATTAATTACATTAGAGGAAATACATTGAGTTTCCCAAACACAATACTAAAACCTGGACTTGCTTTTAGGTTTCAGAGAAAAACCTAGAGGCCTATACTTTGACAACTGCAGTGTGAAATTTCTGTGTTTAAGTGTTTTTCTCTTGCTTAAAAAACAAACAAACAAACAAACAAACAAACAAAAAAAAACGCTTCACAAAAATTTAACAAACATATCCAAAAGATCAAAAGATAGGCCTTCCTTCAGCTTCAGAAGTTATCAACATTTTACTAATCATGATCTATCTCCAGCCACCTTTTCCCCTAGAGTATTTAAAAATAAACCCCAGACAGACATTATATCACTTTACTCATAACTATATCAATATGTAGCAGTAATATACAAAAATTCTTCTTAATTCTGCTAAGGAGTTTCAATAAAAAAATACTTCTGTATTTATCTAATAGTTCTTCCATTTCCCTCTACAAGCAGAATTACAGGAAGCAATTGCTTAGATTAGTAAACAGTAAATTCTTTAAATTTAATTTTAATTTTTTTAGTGATACTAGGGATTGAATCCAGTGCCTCACACATGCTAGGCAAGTGCTCAACCACTGAATAACATTCCAGGCCCTTTACACAATTTTTATTTTGAGAAAGTCTCACTAAATTGCCTCGACTGGCCTTGACTCATGGTCCTCCTGTCTCAACCTCCCAAGCAGCTAGGATTATAGGTGCACGCCAGTATACCTGGCTCCTTGAAGTAAACTCTTAACCAGCAAGTCTCTGGGCTCTTGTAAAGAATGACTTGAATACAAACTATAACCTGAAAAGGATAAAACTCCTTTCCCAACAGAGCCCAGACTAATTTTTTTTTTCTTCCAGACTAGTTGACACAATGCCATCACAGGTTTACTGAGCTCCCCCGTTGCCTTCTCTTTCCCTTTGGGACTTTCTTCCCTCTCCACCAATCCCTACTCACTGCCCACCCTTTTCCACCTCTGGTCATACACAGAAACTATGCCAAGAACAAAACTTACCTAAGAATGTATCATACAAATGCTGCTCGCTTCACTTCCAGGTAGTCTGACAGTGAGACAATGATGTGATATCATTTGTTTCTTACCCACTGAAGAGCCTTATAAATATTTACTTGAAATGTCTAGAGTCCTTTTATTAACTTTCTAAAAGAAAATTTTAATCAATACTACTTTGAAAGATCCCTTCCTTGCATAAAAACCCCTCACATATTCAAGAATAGGAACCTTATAGCACTGTGAAAGGCCCGAGATTCTGGTAAATTGGCTTTCACTATCCCCTCTGTGAGAATGGAAAATCAGGGTTACTCATAGAGCAAGGGAAGGCAGAACAACTGCAAAATAAACAAGCAAATTCCTTGTCCAAATTGATAAAATCTGACTTGGAAATTTGCTATGGCACAGCCTATATAAAATAATACAGAACAATATTTCAAATGCTCCCTAAGATGCATACCACACATAGACCTTGGCAATAATTCTAGAGACAAGAGTCATGAATCCCCATATTCTCCATTATGTGTACTGGCATTTTGCCAATGGAGTTTTATTTGCAAAAAGGATTTTCCTACCAAATATAAGATACCAGGGAAAGGATAGTTCCTCTGTGTCATTTCAGAAATGGTTTTGCTTCAGTGGTGTGCAGGCAGATATGATCTTTGGAAAGGAATCATGTTATATAAATGAGATACTTAAATATAGTTTTCATTATCCTGTCAGAAAAAAAGTACAGGCTTCTTTTCTATATGTTTCCTTGTTTCCTTCGTTTAGTTTTTAGGGTGGACTTTTGGAAAGGACAACATCATAAGCAAAACATTAACAATGACTCCTTTGGGTCATTATTATCATATTCTCTAACAGAAAAACCTAATTAAATAAGCAAATCAAAATCTTACCACCCCCTGAGAATTAAGATTTAGGTTAGTATCACCCCATCTTTCATTATTCTTTTTCAGCTTTCACAATCAGGAAAGATCATAGCATTTCTAATCTTATTAACAAAACAAAAACATATTGCAGAGTACAATGAGAATTAAGCCACTTTCCAAATAGTGTAAGAATTTCATAGTTAATCCCTTGTTGTTTCTGCTAATTAGCAGTGACACGTGGAATGCTGAATCTCCCCAAGAGATTTCACTACAAGATGAAAGAGAAAATAGAATAGACTGGGAGTAGAAAGTTTCTATACAAGAATAAGTTTCTGATGCACCAAAGAGACAAAGCAATGAAATAAAAGATGCATAAAAAGAGCAGTACTCGAACTTGCTTTGTTGCTTGTTTGTTTTGTTTTTTCTGTGCTGGGCATCAAATCCAGGACCTGAAACCAAGGCTACTGAGAGCATCCAGTCATCCGGTTGCTCACCTCAAGACTATCCTCCTTTTCTTCCTACGTCTGTAGTTGGCTGTTGAGTATCCAGGTATCATTACCCAGGACAGCTCCTTTTGAACCAGGCTGGGAGTGAGGATTAGACTAATATAAAGAGCCCAGAGGGCCTGCCTAGTCCTGTGAGGTTTACCAGACCACTGTCCTGTCTACAGCTAAGTCTATGTAAAAGGGTGAAAGTCTTGCACAGGGACTTTTACCATGAATCACTTGTGCTCAAATACACGGAAAAAAGTTTCCTACCTGTATTACAAATGGATAATACAGTCATACTGAAGGGAAAATAAAATTGGAGTTAGTATTTGAGTGAATACTAAGGCTAAGATAAAATAATTGTACAAATATTGTGTTCTAGTTAGTACATTTGCTTCCACAGTGGTTGGGTTAGCAATTTTGAAACTACTTTTCTAATAGCAGGATCGAACTAGTATTTAAATAGAATGTGGATAAGGAGAGCCACGTTCTTACTGTCAAAGAAAGGAATTGCAAATGAGCAAGTGGGAAAAGCTGCACTGAAACCTGTGGTACTGGATTGGCATTGAAAATATCATCATGAATTCACAATTACTTAGCAAAAATTCAGATAGTGCAGAAGTCAGTCCCATGTTGTACTGAAAGGAGGTATATCAGTAGGAGCTGTTGGATTTTAATATGTATACAAATACACAAATGTAAAATAAATAGAATGTGTATGCATACACAGCTCGCTCTGCTAAGAGGGCCTAGGATCAATGACACCTCAACATATGGAAGCAACTAATTTGCTTTCTAAAGACCATCCTCCAATAAAAAGAACCAAGGTACTGCGTAGAAATGGCCTATTCCAGGACTAAGGCAGGGAAAATAAAAATGAGCCTTTGGTAGTGCCATAAAAACAGGAAGTACACAAAAAAGGATGGAAGTTGTTAAAAGGAAAGAGGAGCCAGGCTGAAAGATTTTCCAGCAGTCAAAGCTGGAATAAATTAATAACAAAGTTAATAATAATATTAGATTACAATTCTGGAATAAAATATGTATCAACAAGACCATACCAAATAAAGAATTGCATAAATAAACAAATGAATAAATGGAGGAGGAAGGATAATTCCTCCTTCTAGAAGAACTTCAAATCAGGCATGGTGGTACATACCTGTAATTCTAGCTACTTGGGAGGCTAAGGCAGGAGGATTACATGTTCCAGGCCAGCCTGGGCAACATAGCAAGAGCCCGCCTTAAAGTTAAAAAAAAAAAGAGCGCAGATGTAGCTCAGTGGTACAAAGCTTGGCACATGTGAGCTTTTTAGATTCAATCCCCAGTACTGAATAAGAAAAAAAAAGAAAAGAATTTAAATTAATACATCTAAAGAAATGAGGGAATTATAAAATCACCATTAGACAAATACCACCTTAAAAACTGTCACAGGCAAGATACACCATTGGCTGCTAAAATTAATGGGTGAGCCAGGTGTGGTGGCTCACGCCTGTAATCCCAGCACTTTGGAAGGCTGAGGCAGGAGGACCACTGAGTTCGAGGCCACACTGGGCTACATAGTGAGTCCAAGGCCAGCCTGAGCTACATAGCGAGATTCTGTCTCAAAAAAACAAAAATAAATAAAATTAATGGGTGAGAGTTTAAGGAAAAAAATAAAACATATCTATCTGATTTCTTATTACACAGTAAACTTCAAAACAATTTTAAAATCAAAATTTTATGGAATCCATGGTTTATTCATTTCTCACTGGCTGGGTAATATATCATGGCACTTTTTCTATATGCCTTCTCAGGATGGCCCCCTGGACACTTATTCCTCTTCCTATTTTCTCTCAGAAATCTTAACCGTTACTATAGTAGGACATACTCATTGTGTCTCATGAAGGATGCAAAGCTCACTTTCCCAATCTTCCTCAAAATATCAATCTTAACATGTTCTCCTACCACATTTCCCTTTATAGTCCTGAAAATGAAAGTTTGACCAATCTTTCTGTATTTCTGGCTGGATAATTATGACTTCTGCCTATTAATCCCAGATGCCACCTTCAAATGTTTCTTTTTCAAAATGGCGTTGACTACCTTACTTTTTTCTGCATATCTTAGGTGACCATATCATATTCAAATTCCTATTATTGATTTCTAGGGCCTTTAGAAGTCTATTGCCCATTTATCAAACTCCCTCAATATCTTCCTAATATTCTCTTTTCTCTTGTTAAATCGATTTGTTCACATATTTATTCTATTAACTTTCATTTAATTTCAGCAAAGCCTAAGGCCATACTGAGTTTGTTCTAAGGATACAGAAAATATACATGCTGCATATTCTTCTCTCATCCAACCATCTTGTGTACAAACCTTATGAGTAATTCATTTTACATGAAATGTTACCAGCTCCAAATTCAGACTATTAGTTGCCCTTCACTGATCAGTATAAAAGTGATCAGATACTTTCAGAGTAACCAAAAATGGATAGAGTAAAAGGTAAAAATTTTTAAAAAATGCAGATCAATAGAAAGAGAGGCACACGTATGTGTATCACCGCTTTAGGGTTTAAGCTACTAAAGGGCAAGTAGCTTGTTCTCATGCCTTCTAAATAACCCAGATACAGCAGACCAAAGTAGAAGTTTGGTTAAAATAGAAGCCAAGCTTTCAAAAACTGCCAGAGAAATAACTAAGTAGTTAAATGCTATTCTGAAGAAGGTAATTTCTATGTTTAGCCTCTCTTTTCCCAGAATCTCACCCAGGAGTCTCTATAGTATAAGCAGTATAAAAAGAACAGCCCCAGATCAGGGGCTTGGTACACTGGCCTGTGTCTCAGGTTAGCTGGGCAGCACATAATAAATAGCAGGGCAATTTTGGTATTTAGGAAGAGATTCTCATGAGCTTAGTGTTAACTTTATCTCACCTCTGATGGAGCTTCTTGTCATGTATGCTACAGACTGCTGAGTAAAGAGACACTGTAATACCTACCTGGTGATTTTCCTTGAAAGTTTGGATTAGTAATTCTTTCAGCTTCCTCTTTCTTTCTTTTGCCACTTTTTCTTCATCCAGAAGAATATAAGCACTTGGAAACAGGCCTTTCTCTGGATTCTTTTGAAGATTTTCTTCTTGCTTTTTCCTCTCTCTATTAATAACAATTAATGTGTAATAGATTTAATAATGAGTAATTACAACCTTCTGTAGTGGAATGAACACTGAATTTTTCCTTCAAAAGACACATATTTACATCTGCCTCTAAAGCTATATGTTTTTTGGGAGGGAGGAAACCTAGCTAATTCCTTTAAAAAGATAGATTATGTAAAATAAAATTGTTATAAAATATTTTGACAAATAGAAAGTCCTACAGGTATTTCAGTAAAGCAGTTTTTTTTTCTAGTACTGGGGATTGAACTTGGGACCTTGCGCTTGTGAGGTAGGTGGCATACCCACTAAGTTAAATCCCTGGCCCTCAGTAAAGCATTTTTAAATTTAACATTGAACTACACTTTGATTAAAATTTGACAATTAACAACTATTAAGTATTCTCTAAAGTAGATATAAATTTTCTCTCTTCTTACTAGGAAGTAAAAAGGATCCTCAAGTGAGAAAGGAGTGGGATTACCACAAAGTTTCTAGAAAGAAAAATAAAATCAAATGCTATGAAGGAGAGAATGGAATCCAGAGTAAAGCTAAAGTAACCAAAAGAGAACAAATAAGAATTTACGACCAAGAAAAGACTTAAGGCAAGTAATCAGAATCTCTTAGTCATTTTGCTGCTCATTTTTCTGGCCATCCTCTTTCTCGTCCCACTATCTATTCTCCCTTGCCAAGGCCATCACTCTCACTCACCAATTCAAGCAGGCTCACAGCTGCTGCCTCATTAAGTTTAACTACATAGCTATGTGTATGAAGTAATACAGTAAGTCCCCGACTTAGGTATATTTGAGTTGGAACTTTCATAGCTATCAACCAACCTTGCCTTAAGAACATTCATAGATACTAACAAGTCACAGCAGTAGCTCACATGTTGGCAGGATGTTGCCAAAATCGTGCTGCTGTGTGTTTATTGTACAGTGTGATAATGTACAGTAGTATGGTACATTTGGGGACTTACTGTATTTTCATGTGTGCTTGGTTTTTTAATGCTTTACATTGCATACAAGGTGTATAAGACTCACTTCTCACTTTTCGGACTTATGAATGAATCTAATTTATGAACATTCTCCTAGAATGCAACTCATTTGTGAGTCAGGGACTTACTGTACTATTAATGATGTGGTAATAATAGCACCTCGTCAGGAATCAAGATTCATTTTCTGGCCACAAACCAGCTGTGAAAACTCAGCCAAGTCACCCAGTCTTTCTGAGACTTCACTTTATAGCTGAGAAAACTTAAACTGAGTGGGATGGCTGGTTACAGTTATTCTCTCATTCATTCTCATATATGGCATGGAGGGCACACAATGTTATCTTATTACTGGTGATATTGACCTTTTTCACCATGTTAAGGCAAGTCCTCTGATTTTTTTCCCTTTGTAATTAATAAGTATTTGAAGAAAATACTTTAAAATTATGCAATACAGGAGGTTCAGAAAGGTTAGAAATCATAAAGCCCTATCAACAATAGAATTTTATTGACTTTCAAATTACTAATTTCATAGCAAGGTCTATTATGTTTTATTTTAATTATCTTTGTACAAAAATCTTTGTCTAGATTTTTCTGATCATTTTCTTAGGGCTATTTTCTGACAACCAGAATTCTCAGGTCAAGGGATAATACCTTTTATGGGCTTTTGTTTGTTGTTTATTGTCAAATGGCTATTTGGAAAGTTTAAATTAGTTAATCTGCCTAGAAGCAGAGCCTATTATCTGTTACACTGTGACTATGAGTAAGATTTCAACTGCGATAAGAAATGACTGGTCAGTTGAGTACCCACTGTGAACAGAGCATCTTGCTACCATCAACTGTTACTTGTTTTCACAATTTATTTTAGGTCAGCCTAGTTTTTCCAGGACTTGGGAGCAATCTGAAAAGCAAGGTTGACCCTAGAAAAGAATTCACTAAAACATTAGTGATTGCTTTCTGAAAGGAACAGCATCTGGAGGAGGCCCGAGTCTGGCACTTGAAGGAGTGAAGCACATGTCCACTGCTGAGCTGTTTTAAATTGGGTAAAATGAGAGCAATCAAGAACACAGGGGGGAAAGGCTGTGTAGGCTGATGGGGATGGAAGGGTTATCTAATAGCTCTTTCTGACCTCTCAGTCTGAGTATTTTCAGACACTTTAGCAGAGTTGTTCCAAGATTTTTGCAGTTCATGCATCAGTGCCATTTCTTGGAATAAATACATTAGTTATTTCACTTACGAAGCTCATTTTCTGCATAAGGATGGATAATAGTACTACATCCTGTGAAGACTATTTTCATTTTCCATTTATGTCAGATATTTTTCCTTTGTCAGTGGCAAAAAAGCAACAGTGACTTGCTGCTCTATGATTATCGGAAAATAAAGCACTAACAATTCACAGCAGGACAAGGTACAATTACTGGACTGTATAAGGAAAGGCATAAAAAACACGTTCAACTTTAAAGATATTCGGCAACAAAAGAAATGCAAAATAATCAATATAATGCCTATTAAAAGTGTGAAAATACTGAAAGTGATATAATCTCCAGTAATGGGCAGTGTGTGGGAAACTGGCCCACTGCCAGCAGCGCAGTAAGTAAGTACAGTACAGCCTATTTTGAAAGCAATTTGGCAGTGTTTCAAGAGTCACAAAAAAGAGCTACACTATTTAACTCAGAAATTATAATTCTAAAAATTTATCCTAAGAATGTAATTCAAAAGAATAAAAAAGCTATAGGCTTAAGGATGCTCACAGAAATATTGCCGAAAAACCTAGTCGCCAAAATGCTTGGCAACATGGACTGGAAGTCATTACTTAAATGATGGTATAGAAACTCAATGGAGTAGCAGACCTCTGCAATCCAGGCAACGTACTAATTTCGGCAGAATAGCAACTCAAATATACTTTATGGTTGTAATTAAGTACGTAAAGGGGATAATACAAGGAGGGAACATAAAAAGTAACATTAATTTGTTAAGTTAGTAGAGCATCAGATGATTTCTCTTTTGTGTTTTGTCACCGCGATGTTTGTACATTTTACCAACTTTAGTGCACTTCCAAAATGACTGTTCAAACCCTGCCCTGCCTATGCTGGCTTACATCTTCCACGCTTCTTCCACAGTGTGCCTCCTCTCCAGTATTTCCCTTCGCAGCTTTACCATCTCCCTTTGAATCTCCTCTTTCTCTTTCTTGGCCTCCAGAGCCTTCCTTTTCTTCTCTTCTTGAACCAGATACTGAGCCTCCAAGAAAGCTGATTTTTTCAAGGCCTTTTCCATCCTCTGGCACTGCAGTTCCTTCTCACGTCTTATGCGATTTTCTTTAACCTTAGAAAGAATAGAGAGTGAAAGGCAGTCTTTCAAGTAGAAAGGAGAAGCAAAACTTTATAACACAGTTTGAAATTTAGAATACAACCACTTTAAAATATGGTGGCCTAGAATGCTGCTGTTTATTAGAATAGTGGGAGAGCATCTGTTCACAGGTGAAGCCAGTAAGAAGTTTTACACGAAGTCAGATGAAGAAACAAGTCTGAGAAGGATCTGTATCATGGAAAAGTTGAGTCTAGTAGGCCAGATCCCAAGTTCTGGATTCTTATTTAGAAATGATTTCCCATCTGTAAGATTGTCCAAGGTGTCCAAGAACTGTTTTTTACTTAGGCTGTCTGCATTCTAATTGGAACTTAAGAAGAATAGGGATTTTTTTTGGGGGGGGGCTATGTTGTGAAGGATAGAACACTGATTTGTTGCCTCAAGGAACGCTACAACTTTTTATTCATTTCTAGTATTATTTAAATATGTTAGTGATTCTGGACTACATTTGGCAATCAAAAACATGAACTACTTCACCGATATTTCTAAATAAGCATATTCAAGTTTTCTTCCAGACTTGTTAATCCTTTAAAGGCTGCACTACCAATGAATTAAGGTATGGTTTTTTTACTCCTGTTTCACTTAACTTTACCCTTATTTTACTCTCTAGGTCTGATAAGATACTTAGACAATTACCATGTATCTCATTGAACCTCCTCTCCTCCCTTTTGACCAAATGAGGTTCGTACTTCTGCCCCAGGTCTCTAACATCCCAGCACTGATTAGGCATACCTTAATGGTTACAATTTTTAAACACGGCAACTAGAAATTCAGAATTATAAGAAGATAGCACACACGTATGTATAGATATTAATTCCAGTTCAGCCTCAGTCCTGGACAAATGCCAAAGACTGGGTCATTTCCTGAAGCTCCTGCAAAAAAGTGTTAAGATAGTCTTTTCCCTATTACCTACTATTCCCTTTGGAGAAAGAAAAGTTCCCACATGCCTTTCTAATTCAAAACAGCTGAACTGGATTTAATTCAGATCTGTCTTCCTTTTCAAATTATAATCAGAAACTGAGCGAATTTCAGTTGTCTAGAAAAGAATTATCCTTATAATATTCACCGGAATATTCATGATAATATATTAACGTCACATTTCAAAAACCAAATTCAAGCAAATGCAACCTACATATTTCTAACAGGAAGTATCACATTCAAACTAATAAAGTTTCATTTAACACCCTATTGGTCAAAATCAATTATTCTACTTTTGGTTATTTCTTAAATAGTTTCCTATCCTCAGTTTATGAGAATTATTTTTCTCTGAAGTTCTTATATTTTATTTTTAATCTTTCTAACCAAATCACAGATGGCACCCTTTTTTATAATAAAGCCTAAGTCTTTATTTAAGCTTATTAAATGTGTTACACAAAGACTGCTTCCTGTTATCCATTTTAATTTTGTTTTTCCCTCCCACCTGCTTATGTCTCATCTCCATGGTAAGACGAGAATCCTTCTGCTGCTTCTTGTCTTGGTTTTCCTTCATTCCAAGATCTTCCAACATCCCAGAATCCACCACTTCTTTTTGGAGCAGATGGTCTATAAATTTTTGAACAGTGGTACTTTCCTCTTCTTCCTCCAAACAGCCACATAAATCTGGGAGAAACCGAAAGCAAAAGGGAAATTAAAAAATTAATTGTAGTATAATACTCACGTTTATACAAGGAACAGTTAAAAAAAAAGCCATGTTGGATAAATAGCAAATGATAATGCCAGTTGGAGGAACACAGCCCTCAATTAACTTCAGCTAAGAGGAAAAAGCTCTACTCATCCAGAACTGCTCTCACGTATGTCTCTTAAGAACTTCTTCACAGCCAAATCTAAAAGATATTACTTCAACCAAAACAAACTTGAGAACTCTAATAAAGCCTTACTGTATAAGGGATATAAAATAAATTACAAATGTTTAAAGTCTGTAATAATTTTGACATGTACAAATGTTAGTAAAACCACCACTACAATCAAGACAATGAACATATATATCAACCCCAAAAGTGACCTCATGTTGATGTGTGTTCTCTTCCTCTGGCTCTTCCCCATACCCTATGTACTGCTTCAGGAAAGCACAGAATAGTTTTCTGGCATAATAGATTAGTTTGCATCATCTAGAACTTTATATAGATTAAACCATACACTGTGTACTCTTTTTTGGTCTAGCTTCTTTTACTCAGCACAATCATTCTGAGATCTATCCACTTGTGGGCATTGGTAATTTATTGGTTTTTATTTCTGAGTAGCACAGTATTCCTTTGTATGACTGTACCCTAATTTGGTTATTTATTCATATGCTGATGGACAGTTGGGTTGATTTCAGATTTGGGATATTACAAATAAGATTGTCATAACATCTGTGTACACATAGAACATAGATTTCCTGCTGAGAAAATACCTTGAAGTTCAATGGTTAGATTATATGATACTTATATAATTTAATGCTTAATTTTTTAGAGAAACCATTAAACTGTTGTCTAAAGTGGTTATACAATTTTACATTTTTGGACTAGCAATGTAGATGTTCCAGTTCCTCAACTTTCTTATCAATACTTGGCATGGCCAGTCCTTTAACATCAAGCTATTTAAGTAGATACTGTAGTGGTAACTCACAACAGTCTTAGTTTACATGTCCCTAATGACTAATAATACTGAACATCTTCCTTGCTGATATTTTTTAGTTGTCTATATATTATTGACAGTGTGGTAATGAAGTCTCCATTTACTGATGTTCAACTGTGTATTTCTTCCCTCAATTTTTGTCAGTTTTTGCTTCATCTATTTTTGGATGTTAATATATAGTGATAATATATTAATATCACATTTCAAAAACTAAATTCAAGCAAATGCAATCTATATATTTCTAATAGGAAATATCATATTCAAACCAATAACAAAGCTTCATTTAACACTCTATTGGTCAAAATCAATTCTAACTTTGGTTATTTCTTACATAATTGCTTCCTATTATATAATGTTTAATTGCTGTTTTCTTGATGGATTAGCCTCTTTGATATTATAAAATGTATTTTTTCATCTGTACCAACAATTTCTTGCATTTCAGTCTACTTTTTTCTAATATTAGCACAGCCATTCTGTTTTGGTTAATATTTGCACAGTGTATCTTTTTTCCATCCTTTTACTTTTTTCTTTTTTTTTTTTTCTTTTTGAGACAGGGTCTCACTAGGTAGTGCAGACTGGCCTTGAACTTGCTGCAATCTTCCTGGCTCTGCTTGCGCTGGGATTATAAGCATGCACCAATATACCCAACTTATATTTTTCAATTTTCAACTTATTTGTATCTTGAGTCTAATGTGTCTCTTTCCTATAACATATAGTTATGTCACATATTTAATCCATTCTGCCAATCTCTGCCTTTGAACTGGACTGTTTAAATCCATTTACATCCATTTACATTTAATGTATTTCTGATAAACTAGGTTTACATTTGTCATTTTGACATTTGTTTTGTATATATCTTATTATCAAAGAATTCTTGAGAAGTATTTTTCATATGTAGATGATATTGTAAAATGCTTGTTTCTTATATATACTTATATAATTACATGTTTTTTTTAACATCATTTTTAACAAAGTATTTTGTTCAATATTTTGACACTTCTACCAGAATAAGATGACTGAGGCTTGATATGATACCCACCAATCCAAATAAGGGGATATAGGTAGATGTACTTATTAGCATTCTATCAAAGGCAGTAACGGCATCACTATATTCTGTAGGTTTGCTTCAGAACAATATGAAATATTGAAACATTCCATTTTAACAGCACTAGTAAACTAAACAAATGTCCAGAAGGCAGCAACTAGGATGATAAGATCTATAAATCATATGGCATAAAGAATTTTTGATAGTACTGGTACTATTACTCTGGGAACAATGAAGAATATGAGTGGTTAGGTAGGATCATAACTTCCCCAAAGTAAAAAGAATGCTCTTGAAAGAGAGGTCACATTCTCTGTTGCACTAAAGGATAAAAAGCTACTGAAATCAAAATCCTAATTCTTCTGAGGGAAAATTCTGTGAGGATTAGAGCTTCATAATGTAGATAAGTGTCTATCTGGGTAGGTGAGGAAAGTGTATTAGACTATGCAATCTTTTTTTTTTGTACTGGGGATCGAACTCAGGTCCTTGTGCTTGCAAGGCAGGTGCTGGAACCATTGAGTTAAATCCCCAGCCCTAGACTATGCAATCTTAAAGGATTCTTCTGAAATTTCAGAGCTTATGACTATGTGAATCCCTAGCTGAAGATTCTGTATCTTGCATGAGGGGAATGCTACCAGGTGTCTTCATAAAGAATATCTGAGTCATGCCTGGGAGCTGCCCCCACTATCACCATCCTAGAGTGACACTCAGAGAAAAAAAACTTCACATCCTTGAGTGCAGAGCCCTCACAAGTTAGCCGCTTAACTTATCTGACCCTTGCTTTGCACAAAAGTATAGGAAAAACAAGAAAAGTAATAACCTCCCTTATAAATAATAAGGATATGAATCATTTAAAAATATAAAGTGATGATATAGTAATGTTTAAATGTTGTCTATATTAAAGTCATTCAATGATACAGGGGCAAGAGGTATTTTTAATTGCCATTATTACCATAAGCAAAATTATAAATACTGGAATATCTTGATTTGAAAAACACTGTCAAGGATAAATTTGTCAAGGATACAGTGTAAGGAATTATATTCAATCACAAAAAACTAAATAAAGGCAATGATAAAACTAAAGAAAACACAGAAATGTCAAATAATATATCATTTATATTCAAAAGAATTTTTAAAACATTAGACTCATGATTTAGATGATAAGCTTTGAACAATCACGTAAGGTCTTACCATCAAACCTGTAATATTTCCAATGGTCCTTGGCTTCTGACCTAGAAGCAACACTTGACACAGTGTTTTCAGCACCCTCTTCTTCATCGCTTGCTAATTCTTGCTTAAGTTTGGTGCCTAACCAGTCATTGACTAGCTCCTGAGCTACAACAAAACAAAAACATCTTTTAAATATTTCAATTTCCTTAGTCACTATCTTCATTTTTTTCAATAAATATTACTTGAACATCTATCATGTATTAAGGAATATTCAAATACAAGGGAATATAGCAAGGAATAAAACTGGAAAAATAAACTTGAAGCTCACATTCTAGCTGGGAAAGAGGAAAAAAAATAAATGAGAAAAACAAAGCAGGGAAAGGAGAAATGGAATGCAGAAATGGAACATGGGTATTGTAGTTTCAAACTAGAAGTCAAAAAGTGCCTCACTGAAAATAAATCTGACCAAAGAAAGGAAGGGAGGGAAGGAGTCATATACATATAGAAGGGATATTATACCATGCAGCGGGAAAGCATGTGCAAAGAAAGGCCTTACAGTAGGAGTGCTCAGAGTTTTGGAGAAATAGCAATGAAGCCAGTGTGGCTGAAGAGGGGTGAGGGGGGACAAATGTCCAACAGTGAGGTAGAAGGATGTGTATAATTATGCTTAGGAAACAAAACAGGCTTGAAATATGCCCTTACATGTAATAATGGAGTTAACTCCAGAGCAAATTACCTTCAGAACAGTAGAAACAAAAATTAAGAGCAAGACTAAGAAAAGCTTCCATTCTGTACTTTGAAATGCACGAACTTTACATCATAGCTAATGCATTCTCTTACCTTCTGTGTAGACATCATCGTGATCCTCTATTTGCTTGGATGTTTCCAAATCTATCATTTGGCCCCAAACCCTTCCAGGTAAATCTGAATTTCTGGCAAAAAATGTGTTGGAAACTGCAAATTCTGAGGCTATGTCCACTCTCTTCAGTACAACAGAAAAAAATCCATTAAGACAACAGCAACCTTGTTGAGGGTTAGAAAATTTCTTTCCTAGGAATCTAATTTTCTACCAACTACAGCCACTAAGATTGTCTCACTTTTCCATTTCTGATGGAACTGTGAGATTTAAACATCCATAGCAAATAATTTTTTAGTTTCACATATAGCATAAATTAGTATATGTTATCACAATCTAACAGGTGTTCACAATGTGTATATAAAGGTTACTTAAGCTTTAGATAACTTTTATTCAATACATTAGTAATTGGGGTCCTGAGACCTGGATATTTTATTTTAAACAAAAAAACTGAATTTTATTAACTTCCATGCTACTAGAACATATGAATCAGAGCCTGAGTAATTACAGTTTTCTCCTATTATTACTCTTGAAAGGAACTTCCAATTATATATTAGACAAACTATAAGTTCAGAAAAATAGAATCAAATAGTCACTGATCTGAAATCACTTACAATGTTTAACTCAACAGCAAGAGTTTAGTAAAATTTTGACTAAATTTATGGGATTTGGAAAGCAAATGTGAGAGGTGGACAAACTACCCTGAAATTCTGAGTGATCTGCACAGTAGAAAATAATATTTTACATCTAAACCTCTGATTTGTGCTCTCCTCACAAACCTGCTTTCCAAAAAACCAAACAACAAAACAAAACAAAAACCCTGCTTTCCCCTATGTTTTCTATCCTCATAGTCTTCCAACTTAGGCAGTGATAACTCCTTTCTTTCAGTTCTTCAGGAGGAAAGCTTTAGAATCTTAATCTAATCCCTATCCCCTTCTCCACACAATGTGAGTCCTCTTCACTCTGTTTTAAAAATGTATTCAGAATCTGACTCCTTCTCATCACCTCCACTGTTATCATTTCAGTCCAAGTCACAATAATTTTCTGATAGGTTTTCTGGAACAGCCTCTCACTGCAGAATGAGGGAACCCATTAAAATGAAAGCCATATCATCAGAGTGGATTTTTTAAAAACCCTCAATGATATGCTGCATACAAGAAACACACATAACAGTTAAAAGAAGTGCCCAGATTAAAAATCAAAGAATAAAAAAAAATTCCATGCAACAGAGCCCCAAAACAAGCAGGAATAGCTATCCCATTTTCAGACAAAGTAGACTTCAAGCCAAAAATGATCAAAGTTGACAAAGGTCATTGTATACTAAAAAAGGGAACAAATCAAAAGGAAGAGGTAAAAATGATAAATATATATGTACTGAACACTGCTAGATCCCATTTCATAAAACAAATAGTGCTGGACAAAAGAGACCAGATAAACATCAATACAGTCATAGTGGGGGACCTCAACACACCATTTTCACAAATAGATGAGCTAGACAAAAAAATCAACAAAAACTATCAGAATTGAACCATACCTTTCCAATCTAACATCTCTTTAAACTTTAGCAAAATCAAAAGGGAAAGAACACTCCCAAAATAATTTCTGGAAGTTATCATTATACTGATGCCAAAAATAGACCAGGACTTACCAAAATAAAATTATAGGTCAATCTCTTAAATGAACAGAGATACAAAAAATTTTAAAAATATACTGGTAAAAAGAATACAACATATCATCAAAAGGATCATATACAAGTTGTCCCAGGATGCAAGGATGGTTCAACATATGCAAATCAGTAAACGTAATACAGCACATAAACAGAAAGAACAAAAACCATATTATCATCTTATTAAATGCAGATATGCCTTTGATCAAATTCCCACATCCATTTATGATAAAAACCCTGAAGAAAATAGGAACAGAAGGACCTTATCTCAACCTGATAAAAGCCATTTATGACAAACCTACTGCTAACATCATACTAAATTGAGAAGAAATGAAAACTTCCCCTCTAAAACCAGGAACAAGATACGGTTGTCCACTGCCATCATTCTTGTTCAACAGAGTACTAGAAACTTTAGTCAGTGGTATCAGGCAAGAAGAGAAAGAGAAAAAGGGGGACACACAGAAAAAAGTAAGAGGTTAAACTATCTTTATTCAGAGACAACATGATCCTATACATAAAAGGCCCAAAAAATTTCACCGAAAGACTCTTAGAACTAATAAAATCAGTAATGTAGCATGATACAAAATCAACACATAAAAATTAAAAGCATTTCTGCACACCAACAATGACTACCTTAAGAAAAAAAACAGGAAAATAATACTATTCACAATAAATTCAAGAAAATTAAATACTTAGACATTAACTTTTTAAGTGAAAAACCTCTACAACAAAACCTATACTACTCTGAGAAAGAAGATCAAAGAAAACACCAGAAATTGGAAAGCCATCCCTGTTCCTGGTTAGGCAGAACTAATATTGTCAAAATGGCCATATTACTAAAACTGATTTATAAATTGAATGAAATCCCAATCAATATACCCACAACATTCTTCACAGAACCAGAAAAAACAATCCTAAAATTCATAGAGAGCCAAAAAGAGACCCAGAATAGCAAAAGCAATTCTGGGAAAAGAGCAAAGCAGGAGACATCACAATCTCAGATCTCAAGGTATATGACAAAGCTACTGTGATAAAAACAGTACGGTACTGGCACAAAAACAGACAAGTGGATCAATGGGCCACAAAAGGATGAAAGAAAAAAACCCAGGCACATTCAGCTATTTTACCTTTGACAAAGGGGCAAAAAACATATGCTGGAGAAAGACAGCCTCTTCAACAAATAGTGCTGGGAAATCGGACTACCCATTTGCAGAAGATTGAATCTAGACCCTTATCTCTCATTATGAACTAAAAGAAAATAAAAATGAATAAAATACCTAGATATTAAAACAGAAACAACCTGCTAAAAGATGAAATAGGTAGACATCTTGGAGACTTAGGCATAGGTAAAGACTTTCTGAACAGAACCCCAGTTACACAATAGATAATCACAAAGAACTAACCAATAGTCAATTTAATTACATGAAATTAAAAAGCTTTGATTAGGGGGAAAGGGGCTATAAAATACTGAAAGACCTCATTAGGCTTTCTGGCTAACCCTAACCAAAAAGGGTTAAAGCTTCACTGGAGAAAGCAATTACCAAGACAAGGAGAGGCAGATAGATACAGCACAAGGAAGCCAGGCACTCAAAACCAAGACAATTGCCTCTCACCTACCTCCAATAAAATGCAAGAGTCAAGGGGCAGCTACTTAAAAGAGAGGTCCTATTTAGTATGTAATACACATGCAAAAGTATATTCCACTCTAGGGCCACTGTATTAGAACACCAGCCCCCTTAACTGCTAAGTCCTTTTTAATACATTCATATATTTTAAAATAAGACTCTGAAAGCTCACTTAAAAATGTGCACGAAGGTGATGGCTCAGAAGTTAGGGATTTTGGGGCCTGGGATCCATCTATGACAGCCCAGGAAATGAATGAGATTATGACAAATTCCAGGCAGTGGGAAGGGCCCTTAACTCCTGATAAAAACAGCCCAAAAGAAGGGCCCACATGCATCCAGGTTCAGATCCCCTTCTTTCTTATAAGGTAGCTGTCTGTCCCCTGCTTCTCTTCCTTCTTTCAAATAAAGTGCTTATGTTCTACCTTCTAAACTTTATACTTTTATTCTTTACTAATAGAAGTTTGTAATTCCTGGTTGGCTGTGGTCATATGGTGCGTTTCATAACCCCCAGATGTGACAGCTTCTACACAGCAAAGGAAATAACTAACAGAGTGAAGAGACATCCTACAGAATAGTAAAATATTTTGCCAGCTGCACCTCAGAGGACTAACATCCAGAATACATAGGGAACTCAAAAAAAATAGACCTCCCCTGGAGTAAAAGACCAAATAAAAAATGAGCAATTGAAATGTATAGACACCTCTCAGAAAAAGAAATACAAATATCAAATGTAAGTTGAAGAAGTTTGAGAACTTTTTTTTTTTTTTTGGTACCGGGGATTGAACTCGGGTCCTTGTGCTTGCAAGGCAGGCCACCGAACTGCTGAGCTAAATCCCCGGTGAGAACTATTTAAAAACAGCTGGATTTAGTCAGGAAGACATTTATTGTAATAGTTTCTGTGGAATAGAAACTGAACAAAGAAATACAAACTGAAGGAAAATAACTGTGTACATGGGAGAATAATTAAAATACAAAGGTAAGGAACCCAGACTATACATCTGAAGACTTTAGCTAGGAAAATAAAGTCATTCAACAATCAAAATGGATAAAACAGTCAAATAAAAGACTTCCTGATTTTTTTTTTTTTTTTTGAGACGAGAGATTTGAGGGAATAGTGGAGAGTTACTTCAGGAATTTCAGAGGAAATGATAAAAATCGGAGTCAAATTGGCTCTCAACTGTATGAAACAGGAAAATGGTATGTGAATAAAAAACAGAAGAATTTTGCCTTCCCTTTTTGCTTAAATACTAAGTAAAAGATTACTGTAGACGAGACAGTAACTAGCTATGTCAGAAAGTGCAGCAGGGACCTGGCACAGGGACTCTTAACACCACAAGCAAGCTAGGCTTACTGCATGCTGAATGGTTGTTTCAGAGGCCCGCCTTCATCATGCTTGTCTCCTGAATCATAAGCAGGAAGCCTCTCTTGCCTCAACTAGATTAATGTCTCCCACTACATGCTTCTGTTACGTCTTTAATTCTCCCATCGACTTTTGGCAAGTTGTTTATGTTCATAAACTCATAAATTCTGGGTGGGCAAGAACCGCACTTGCCCTGTGTCCTATATTGGTTCAAGTGCTCAACATAGTTGGCTAGTAACTTACTAGGCACTTAATAAATACCAACTGACCTGGCTTCATGCTCATGATGCATGTCAACTTAGGTAAGTAGTAACTTCAAAGTACTACCTCGCAGAGGATATTTTTCCCAGAAAAAATGCTATGTGATTTTGAACCATATAGTGCACATCTGAATTGATCATAATAAGCTGCTAAACTGACACTCCAGGCATGGCCCTGGAGAGATTTAAAGGTACTTTCAATCTATGGTATCTGGGCTCAGAAACATATGTCTAAGGACTGGAAGAGATCTCAGAAGTAATCTAACCCCACCCCTCTCACCAAATGTTCAAACACATTCTTCATTAGACTAAAATTAAATGTTCTTTTACAGTACACCAGAATATCTTCAGTGACAGAAAACATCCCTTTACGAAGATGCTAACCCCATTTCTTGACTGCTCTAAGTATTAAAAAATTCTTGTGATGCATATGTAGCTTCTACCCACTGATCCCTTCCATCAGTATAACTATAGTATAGTCTTTCACCATCCAAGGAAGGCTTCTCTTGCTCCTTTCATCTTCACAGGATACCTGTTTTCTCATCATTCACACTTAAATGCTTTCATGAGAAACAACAGAATAACAAAAAACGAGAAAGAAGCACAAATTGAGGCCACATATATGATAATATGGGAATAAAAACAGCAAAATAAGTGCAGATTGGAGATCTATTAGCATTTCTTTACCACCTGATTATGCCTGACTCCGAATTTTCTTTCTAACCTAATTTTGAAATATCCTTACCTTAAGCCAGTATTCCACATTGTCTGGATCAAAAGTAGGCTGTAGAAAATATATAAGGAATATTAATAATAGCAATATCTCTATCAATTTAGCCACTTAATCTAGCCTTCTGATGAAATCATGTGAAAGTATCCTTTTAGTGCTCAATATGTTCATTGGAAAGTTCAGTACTGTTTACCAATAAAAGAACAAAAAATAACAGTACAAGGAAGAGGTCTGAAGGTGTCTCTGGGTCATTATTTCTTATCTAAGCCTAACTTGACATTCTGATTTACTACTTTGGGATGGGGCCCAGACATAAGTATTTTTTAAAGCTCCCATTGTTATAAGATACAGAAATCCAGGGTATAATATTCTTCATAAGAACTCAAATAATCACTGACTGATTAACCAGACTATCCAAGTGATTTTCTGCTTAGGGAAGGGTATGCTGCCTGTATCCAGATGCTTTTTTATCTTTCCCATATCAGTAATACGTTTGATCAACTAGAATAGAGAGGTTGGGAAGTTACTTGACTTCTACTGCTCTACCAAGCAGAAAACAAATTATTTTCTACCCTGATCAGATATTAATCTAAAATTAGAAATAAGACCATGAAAGAACCTTCTTTCTTTATTGTTAACTCCCAGAAGCTTGCAGAATTCCTCTAAAAAGAAGTTTTTAAAAGGAGGCATTCAGGCAGAGGATTTAGCTCAGTGGCACCACACCTGCCTCATAAGCACAAGGTCCCAAGTTTGATTCCCGATACCCCCCCCAAAATAATAAAAGTCATTTGCTTTGCTAAAAATTCAGCTGAGTTTTAAAAATAAGGAGTTATCTACACTAGCATACTAAGACATTGAGGTGCTTTCCCTTATCTAACACTTCACTTTAAAGCATCTCACAAATTAACTAATTAATGAAGCTGTACTACTGAGTAACTTTTTCACTGCAAGAAGGAGCTGATTCTATCAAAACATAACTGAACTTCAAAGAGCGTGCCTTTTAACTTTTTTTTATTCTCTATCAGTAATAAGGAGCATTATCAGCAAAAGTCACTCCTTTTGGAGTCCTAAGAAAGTGTCCCAATTTTTCACTGTTCTTCTCCACATCTGTGTTCATAAACTATTTTGGATCCAGTCTATTATGCAGCTGATCCATTAGAATAGGAGTAGCCTCAGTTTCCAAGTTTCTTTAATGTCCCCAGGGTAAGCCCTTTAGTATCTGAAGCAAGATATTCACTAAGTGGAATATGTCTGGTGCATGTAGTTGGTATATTTTAGAATAAACCATGAAAACAATTGCACAGGGACCTCGCAAAGGCCACTCATCTACAGGATTTTTTAAAAGCAAAGTGTAACTAAAAGGTGAAAATAATTGATGAAACTGCTCTAAAGCTCTAAGCTAAGAAACCTCTCTGTGCTAGTGCTTTCATTTACAACTACAGCATTTATTTTTGTGACCGTTAGAAAGGTAGTCTGGATGGCTGTATATGTTTCAAGTTGAAAATAGGGTGATCGTTTTTTCATATCAACAGGAGTTGGTGCATTAAAAGATGTAACAGATAGAGGATTTTTTGGGGGGGGTACACATAACTTACGTTAATCACCCATCGCCTTTCTACCCGCTCCCCCATCACGTTTTTAGGAGAATTTCAATGTATATGATGTATCATGATCACATTCATGCCCTCTATTACCCGCCCTTACACCCTTCTCCTTTAATGATGGCTGAATTTAGAAATTCAAATGCTGATAAATTTAATAAACACTTGGATTACTGAGTTTATTTAGTTTATGTAAAATCGGAAGGGAAGGGATATAAACAGCACTCAACGCGATGACTCTCCTTTTCAATAAAAATCAGTCGCTCCAGATTTACCAACAGAAAATGAAATACGCAGGATGTTTTCCAAAATTGGTGGCAGGAGTGGGCGAGGGCTAAGCGCACGAATTCCCTTCACCCAGATGGGCATTAGCAGAGCTCTCAGGTTTTAGAGAAAGCGTTAGGTGGAAACAGTTCTTCCATGATGCTGCCTACCAAAGCCTGAGATACACTGACCCTGCAGCTCCTAGAACCACTTCACTTAGGGCAATGTTAGACCTGGTGCCGACAAGGTCTGGTAAGGGTTCCCTCGCGGGAAGAGGGAGGAAACACCGGAGGGAAGCGGCTGGATTCGGGACTTGGCAGAGTCTTGGGCCTATCCCTGCCCTCTCAAGCTCCCGATACGGATCACCTTGGGATTCGGCTTCCTCGTGAACCATTTCCAGCGATTCAGCCCCATGCTCTTCCTTGAGGTGGACCATTCTTGGGGAGCCAGCAGCATTTTCCAAATTCCAGGCCGGACGGCGGTCAAAGCTGCAACAACCTCACTTCTGCCCACGCTGTTTCCGTGTTGTACTGGGAGTTGTAGTTCCTCCACCCACTCAAGAAGAGCAAATGTCGGGCGCCGCGGAACCACTACTCCCAGAAAGCTTTACGCAGTTGGAATGTGTTCGCTCCGTTACCACGGCAACACCCAGGGTCCTCGGGATTTGCTCTCAAAAGGACCTTTACTAGTTTTTGGCGCCTGGTGATGACGCACAGCTTCCTGATTGGCTCTGTTCCGGAGGCGGTGGTTTGGGAGGACCAAAAATTTCTGTGAGCTGGACACGTGGTTCTGATCTGTGAGGAGTTTGGGGGTTCTAGAGCCCAAAAGACTTGAGGAGTTTGCAGGTAAGTGCTTCTTTTTCCCTGATATGGGACTACTAGGTATGAACGAATCGTGTCGCCCCCGGGCCCTTCCTGGTTGTGTTACAGAATTGTAATTGTACCTGCTACATGCCTCTCCCTCCTTTTTTTTTTTTTTTTTTTTTTTTTTTTTTTTTTTCTTTGTTCTTTCGTTTTTTTTTTTTGCCAGTACCATGCTGCTTTTATCACATCCCCTTTTTTTTTTTTTTTTTTTTCTTTTTTTAGTTTCCTGGTGGATCTTGGGTTCTTCAAGTTTGGGTGCTTCACGTGAGCGTCTCTGACCTCTCTGAGAGCAAAGGGCCGTCTTTCGACCAGACTCTGGATCAAGTTCTCAGAGGAGATTCTTTTCTAAATTAACTAGGATACTTGGGAAAGCAAGATGTTCTAGTAAGCTAGGTGCTTAGCGAGGTCTGAGACCCAGGAAAAGCCTTGCGGTAAATGTTGTCGGGGACAATCCACTTACGTTTATATGGGCTTTTGAAGCAGAGTGGAGGTTTAGAGCCAGTGTTTGGGACCAGCTCCTTGTTGGCTGTATGGCTTTAAGTAACTTACTCTCAGACTCAGTTTTTCTCATTGACAAATCCATGCAAAGCCAGCAAATCCAAGTTAACATTCACTTGATATTGGTGGAAAACGAGGTCAGTGAAACTATGCCCTCAGATGTTGCAGCGATGCTGGGACCTGATCTTTAAGATAAATGTCCACCAGAAAGGGAGTGGTTAAATAATTTGTGTTATATTCAAACTGTGCCATATCACGAAGTAGTTCTTTTTAGAGGGTAAGTTAAGCTCCATGTCTCTTCTTTGGGATAGATATCCATTGTATATTCTTAAGAGAAATACAAATTGATATAGTTTCCATTTTTGTAGAAGTAAACTTCCTCCTTGTAAATAAATATATGTTTAAATGATTGAGGGATTATAGGAGTCTGGAAAGATAGATTAGAGGCAAAGGAGGGAGAATGGAAAAGAAGTGCAAAATTACTGCTGTAGCAATATTGGAAATGTAAACAAAATTATATCTTTTTCCCTGTATCAGAAATTGAACGCAGGACCTTGCACTTACAGGCAGTCGCGGTGCCGCTGAGCTGCGTGCCTTCCCCCCGCAAAAAATTATATCTTAATATTGTAGCTAATAAGAAAACATTGCATGTGTTTATGGATAAAATGGGACTTCCAATAAGCTATCAGCCTATTAGACTAATCATACAGCTCTAAAGCTAGCTTTATTTATTTATTTAAATTTATTTATTTATTTTTTGAGACAGGGTCTCTCTGTGTGATTCAGACTAGCCTTAAACTCAGGATGTAGCCCAGGCTGGCCTGAACTCATTGTGATCTTCCTGCCTCAGCTGCCCAAGACCTGGAATTATAGGCGTGCACCAACACACCATGCTTGACTTTCATACTTAAAATACTAGTTTTGCCACTTTCTCTGGTGACTTTATTACCCTCATTTCCTGATTTATAAAGTACAGATAATAGTATATATGTTGTATACTTGATGTAAGGATTAATGAATTAATATATAAAGAACAGTACTTGATGTATAGTAAATACCTAGTAAATGTCAGTTACTGCTATTGTTATGCTTTTCAGTGTAACTTTATTGTAATTACTGACATTTGGACTTCTACCATCTTAATTTGTATTTTCCATTTTTTGTTGTGCTTTATTTATTTGGTCTCGCTTGTCTTCATTAGATTAATCAATTTTTCTTATTCTTATCAATCTTTTCCTAACAGGTTTGGAAATCATTCTGTCACTAATTTTTGTAATGGTTACTTCTAAACTTTTAAAACATAAAAAAGTTTAACATTATTCTGTATCTATTTTTCCTTTACCAAATAGTGTAAGACTTGTGTAGTGTATCTCTCATTTTCTGTTTTCTAGAATTTTAGAATCCATCATTTCTGTGTCATTGCTGAGTCAACTCAGTGTGCCATATTGCTTAGAAGTCCTTCAGACTTTTTTCTGTTTATATATAATTATTGTAGAAACTATGTGGAGGACATGGGGAGATGTGGATGTGTACTTATATATATATATAAGTACTTATGTATACTTACATTTATACAAAAAATGTGATCACATAAGCTTTTTTCCAAAAAGTTTAGACCTCTCAGCAAAATTTAGACATCTTTTCCATGACAGTATATAGAAAAGCCATTCAAAAAACATTTTTAAATTCCTCTTTTTTTGACAGATGAGAGAGTGGGTGGCACCAGAGCTGTTAGGACAGGTGCAATTTTGCCAGAGGCATGGGCAATCTTTACTTTTTCACCAAACACACACACATACACACACACATATATGTTTTTTCAGTTTTCATTTTTTATTAATGCATGTTTGCATTATATAATGGTTACATTCCTTGTGGGGAGTTTGTGCATGTACATAACACATATTAATTCTCATTTTCATCCTGTTTCTCGCCCTACTCCTATTTCTTGATCCCTTCCCATTTGCAAAAGATCTATCTTCCTACTCCTATTACCTATCTTTTATTTTGCTTTCATTTATAATTTGGATTTTTTATATAAGAGAAACCATGAGATATTTAAGCTTGTGTGTCTGATTCATTTCACTTAACATTGTGGTCTCAGGATTCATTCATTGTCCTACAAATGACTTAAGTTTATCGTTCTTAATGGCAAAGTAGTACTCCATTGTGTATAAATATATTTTCTTAATCCATTCATCCATTGATGAACATAAAGGCTGCTTCCAAGATTTAGCTGTTATGAGTTATGCTGTTATAAACACAAGTATGAAAGTATCATGGTAATATGATGTCTTTAACTCTTTTGGGAAGATACCTAGAAGGGGAATAGCTGGGTTAAATGGAATTTCTATTTTTAGGTTTTTGAAGAATCTCCATAATGATTTCTATAGTTGCTGTACTAGATTACATTCCTAACAACAATGTAGACAGGTTCCCTTTTTCCTACAGCCTTGTTACCTGGCATTTGTTATTTGATTTCTTACTGATAGCTATTTTTCCTGGGATAAGATGGAATCTCAGTGTTGGTTTAATTGTGTTTCTCTTCCATTGATGTTGAACATCTTTTGTGCATTTATTGGCCATTTGTACCATTTCTGAGAAATGTCTGTTCATTTCAGTTACCCATTTTTTAAAATTCAGTCTTTTACTTTTGAGGGGCTCTAAATCTTTATGAGTTCTTTATATATTCTAGATATTAGTCCTCTGTCCAAGTTGCAGCTGTAAACATTGTTTTCCCATTCTGTAGATAGTTTCTATACCTTGTTTGTTGTTTCTTTTGCTGTGCAGAAGCTTTTTAATTTGCTGTAATCCCATTTGTAAATTACTGGTAATATTTTTTGTGCCATTGGGGTTGTTTTCAATGAGTCCTTGCCTATGCTTATATCTTCAAAATTTTTATCTATAGTATTTTATCTTCTAGCAGATTAAATATTTCTCTTAATATTTATATCTGTGATTCATATTGACTTATTTCATTCATATTGACTTGTTCAGTACATTGTAGATACATGGTTCAAGATTCAGTCTTCTGTGTGTGAATATCCAATTTTCCCAGCACCATTTATTAAACAGACATCTTTCCTCCAGTGTTGAATGTGCCTGGGGTTGTTTCTTGTTCCATTGATCCTCATGTCTTTTTGTGCCAGTGCCATATTGTTTTTATCACAGTAGCTTTGTAATATAGCTTGAGATGGGAGATTGTGATACCTCCTGCTTTGTTCTTGTCTTCTAGAATTATTTTTGCTATTCTGGGTTTCTTCTAGCTCCATATGAATTTTGCCATTGTTTTCTGGAATTCTGTGAGGAATACTGTTGGCATTTTGATTGGAATTGTATTAACTATGTGTATGTCAGTTTTGGAAGTATGGCCTTTTTGACAATATTTCTTCTGCTTATCCAGAACAGGGAATATCTATTTCTTGAACTTTGCTTGGATTCATTATAACACTTCCAAACATGTATGCGAATATGAATATATATATATATATGTATTGTGTATCCACATTTATATACATTGCTTCATAATAAAAACGTGTATTTGAAAAAATAAAAAGGAAATGCAATTATAAAAATGTTTAATCCTGTGCATGGTGGCACGTAATCATAATCCCAGAGTTCTTGAAGGCTGAGCCAAGAGGATTACAAGCCCAGCCTGAACAAATTTAGGGCCTTAGCAAGACCCTACCTCAGAACAAAAATTGAAAAGGCTGGGGATGTAGTTCAATGTGTAAGCCCTGGATTCAATCACTAGTACTAAAGAAGAAAACAAACAAACTACCATATACTGTATTGAACAGTGAATGAGGAAAAGGAGGATTGACTCTTCTAGCTCTGGATAAAATTCCATTTTATAGTTTTAAATATTAACCTCCAGCTGAAGCACATGCTCTGATGTAGTCCTTAGATTTCTTAATATTCATAGAGAATCACTGCCAGTGGTTATTTATCTATTAAAATACCGTTTCATAAACCCAGTCTTCTGCTTTTCCTAGATTATTTTTCCTTCACTAAAACGTTGAATTACTATGATTAGGGTAGAACTTTGAAGAAGTCCCACCCAGCAAAATATGAGCACACAGCATCAAAGTCTAATACTATGGAAAGAACGCAAGTGGGTACTTCTGTCCACCTTACCTGTTGGATTCATATGCTAAGCTAAGGGTTTAAGATTTGTTTGTTTGTTTGTTTGTTTGTTTGTTTGAGACAGGGTCTCACTATGTAGTTGAGACTGACCTGGAACTGACTACGTAGCCCAGGCTGCTCTCTAACTCACAGTAATCCTTCTGCCTCAACCTCCTGAATGCTAGGATTACAGATATGCGTCACCATGCCCGGCAGGATTTCAGATTTGATCTCTAAAGTTATTAGTATTAAGTTTCTGGGATTAAAGCATTGTATCATGCAAGGGTTGTTATGGTTTAGATATTGAATGTCTTCCAAAAGCTGCATATGTTCAGAAATGGTACTTTTGGAAAGTGATTATATATCTCAAGGACTCAATATCCATTATGAATTCATCCACCGAGGCTTTCATAGCTGAATGTGCTAGTAGGAGATGGGGCCAATGGAGGCTGATCAGAAAGGTGTATCTCCTACTCCTACCCTTTCTCTCCCTGCCTTCACTCTCCTTGCTACCATGGGTGGAGCAGCTTCTTTTCATCACGACTTTCACCATGTTGTCTCTGTCTGGGAGCCAACTGACAGTATACTAAGTCATGAACCAAAATATACTTGTCTTTCAGGTTGTGAGTGTTGGGTATTCTGTCCCAGTGAGGAGGAAAGGGACCATGACAAGAGTCTCGCTACAGTACATCGAAAAACGGGTGCCTGGTTTCTTAAGCAATGAAGGTCCTATAATGATAGGCCTTGAATTAAGATTGAATGATGCTGTTTGTTCAGTTGAGGAAAGTGTAGAAAGGGGTACCTTCAGGATTGAGGGGATGGTAAATTACATTTGAGGCTCCTCTCTTAAGTGATGAACCTGTTATTCTTTCCTTATGCAAGGAAAGAATTGAGAGGTTCCGAAGGGAAAAGTGAGTCTTGGAAGACAAGAGACTGGGCTTCTAAGTCTAGCTGCCATACACTTGGAGACTGCCTATGTCCAACCTTAGAGAAACTGAGTTTGGCTATATTAAGAAAACTGTGAATTTCCTTTTAGTTGCCTTTATCTGTGTAACTGTTAATAACTCTTCTTCTGATTCTCTGTACACATAACATTGTATTTGGCTGCTCAGATGGTGTTCAGCAGGGCAAAAATGGACTGACTGATCCACCCCCCACACTTTTTGGGGGAGTTCTAAGTAAATAATCTGATTTTGTTGTTTATTTTCTGAGGTGGGTCATATGAACCTGTCCCTAAGTGATGGGTTTGTGTGGAGTATGTGGACAAGATCAGGCAGACCAGATCCCAGACTAGTGACCAACTCAACAAGCAGTGGAAGCCTGTGAGGCCTTTGAGGATAGGTGGTGGCCATTCTTTGAACATATGTATCATTCTGTTGGTACAGGTTAAACAGCGTGCTGTTCCCTTTATATAACTTTTCACAGTATGTTCTTGGAGGGAAGAAAGATGTACAGATTTCATGTACAGTTTTGAAAAATCATCTTTTCTTGGAGTAGCCATACTACATGGTAGGATGCTTTTTAAAAAGTCAGAATATGTCCTGTAGCATGTTAGATTTACTCTTCCTCAAAAGGCAAAATATGAAGAGCACAGGCCTTTTTTGTTGAAGACCTACTAGCCACATCTAACCTGCAGCCCACCTTTTATTATTCTCTTTTAAAACAAATTTAAAAGAACTGCAAAAGATAAGGGAAGTTTTGTCACTTGTATACATTAACTATATTGTATTTTTTACATGTGGTCCAAGACAGTTCTTCTTTACACAAAAAAGAAAAGAAAAAAAGGCTGACCATGGGCTGGATATGGCTTTAAGACTATGATTAACCTTACTGAGCCTCAGATTAATTATAAAATGGCAGAGCAGGCAACGGCAGTGATGAGATTAAGACTCAGTAGGTAGGAATGGCATAATCTGCAGTGAGCATTTCTGACATCCAATGGGAATCAGACCTTACCTGGGATAGTAAGCGCAGGTCTACAAGAACACTGTAGTGTGCTGTTCTCATTTGGAATTGAATGAATTCATCACAGAAAACTTTTTTATGTCACACTCATCAGAAGCCTTGATTGTCAGTCATTTATGTCATTTATTAATAAATTGGAGAAATGAAGCCATAAGTTTGGTGGTGGAGAGATAATAAAAATTGGTAGCCAACTTGTTATAGCCAGGCATGGTGTTGCACACCTGTAATCCTAGAGCTTGGGTGACTGAGGCAGGAGGATAGTGAGTCTGAGGCCCTCTAGAGGTTACTTAGCAAGACAATTCAAAAACAAAACAAAACAAAATTATGTGTACATTTAATCCTTTTACAAACCCTAAACAGTTTAGACAAGACAGAATTTCTGGAGTAAAGGGAGGAGTCTAAAGTTCTAATCTTTAGGCCTTTCTGAAATAACTTTTTATGATAGTTGCTTCCACTCTCAGATGTATGAGGGCAGGAAGTACTTAAGTTATTGCATTGTGTAATAGCCCCAGTCTTAAATTTTCATTAGTTCTTGTTTTTTCAAAGTGTATTATTGCATATTAGTTGGTTCCAATCTTCAGAGTAACAGGTGCTGGATTCATCAGCTTTTCAGAGTATTTCTTATCTTTGTGATTTTCTGTGCTGTAATTTTGTGCAGCTTATTTACATTGCAAAATACTGTCTAATTTTGCTACTAAATTATTTCAGAATTCTGTTGGTTGACAATATAAAGTATGTTTTTAATATGTGAGATGAATGTAATAGGTTAAATATGGACTATGAGTCTTCTCTTATATTTTCTAAATTACATTCTCATTAGCTTGTAAATATATTTGTATAATTTCATGGAATAAATTTTCTTTTCTTGATTTTTTTTTAATAAGATCCCTCTGAAGTTTAATTTCAGGGGTTTTCTTGTTTTTGGTTTTTTGTTTTTTGTTTTGGTACCAGGGATTGGGTCCTTGTGTTTGCAAGGCAGGCAGCGGAACCACTGAGCAAAATCCTCGGCCCCTCACTATGTAGTTGAGACTGACCTGGAACTCACTATGTGTCCCAGGCTGGTCTTGAACTCAGTGATCCTCCTGCCTCAGCCTCCTGAATGCTGGGATTACAGGTGTGCATCACCATGCCCAGCTCTTAGGAGTTTTAATGTATACAAACAAGTTTTTTTAAAAAAATAGCTTTTATATATTCATTGCTAAAACATAACTTTTTTCTCTTAATAGTCTCTATTTCCGTGGGTTCCAATGATAGTTATTTTCATGTTTCTACACTTATAGTAACTTGAAATGATGTA
The DNA here is from genome assembly GCF_012274545.1 of Fukomys damarensis. Classification (NCBI taxonomy): domain Eukaryota; kingdom Metazoa; phylum Chordata; class Mammalia; order Rodentia; family Bathyergidae; genus Fukomys; species Fukomys damarensis. Next base: position 58,175,048 of record NW_022900936.1, read on the forward strand.
ATAGTTAGACTTTCCTTAAACACTTATACTAATTTTCATAATTTTTGTTAAACCTGAAGTCTGTCATTGGACCATAGAGAAAATAGTTATTCTTATGTCTAAGATTCTGATTACTATTACGGGTCTCTTATTTAAATATAACAATTTACATCTCCTAAAACTTAGCATTTGCTTTCTTAAATATCTTTAACTAATGATAGTGCTTATGTATTAGGAATTTTTCCATTGCTGTGACAAAATACCTTATTTAGTCAACTTATACGGAGAAAGATTTATTTTGCCTCATGGTTTCAGGGGTTTCAGTCCATGTTCACTTAGCCCAATCACTTTGGGCCTGTGGTGAGGCATAACATCTTAGTGAGGAGTGCATAGTAGAGCAAAACTGCTCAACTTGTGGCAGCCAGGAAACAAAGAGAGAAGGAGAAAAGGACCAGTGTTCCAATATACTCTCCAAGGGCATACCCCAAATGACCTACTTCCTGCAACCAGTATCCACCTTTTAAAGTTTGTACCACCTACCAATAAGTGCCACCACCAGGGGCCAAACCTTCAGCACATAAGCCTTTGGGGGCCAGTCCAGATCCAAACTACCCAATTACAGCTTGTTTTGGCAGCCTTGTAAATAATGATTGGCTTTCAGAGTAATGCATAAGTTGAGAAGGCTGTAAGGTTGGATCACAGATAGCTGTGATAATTTATCTACTACTAAAAATTGGCTTGGCAAGAATTCCAGAGGATATGGTACTTACACAATATGTTATCAGTCATTTGTGTCACTTATTAATAAATGGAGAAATGAACCCATAAATTTGGTGGGGGAGAGATAATAAAAATTAGTATAAAAACTGTTATAATAAACATTTGTGAAATGTTTATATGTCCAGTGACATTTAACAAATTATCTGCCATGCCTGCTCAACAAGTTCTGTAATACATTTTAGTAGGAAATCCAGGATTTTGCCGCAGTGAATACTAAGTACTTAGCAGCAACCAACAAATAATTGATAATATTTTCTCTTCTTTTTCCCCTGTTATATTGTTAGAAAAGATATCTTTTGCTGTAGACAAGGGCTTGCCTTTCCCAATTACAAAAGTAATGAAAAATTGCTTGTGAGTCTTACATATGCTTCCTGTAGTTTCTCACTTTTGTTTGGAGATTGTATGAAAACAAATGGAATATTATCCCCCCCTTGGAGACAATTTCTGTTTTTCTTTTAAGTACCAGAACGCTATTTGAAAAATCTGTTTACTAAATAACAGTAGTAGGAAAAATTGCTACATTGCTTAATATTCTTCCAAACTGGAGAAAACAAAAAATAGTTCAGATCAGTACTTATTGTGGCCTGAGCAGTGTGACCCTTTCTCTATACATATTTTCAAGTCATAGAATTATCCTGGGTGTCATGGAATTCTTTTCCTACTTCTAATTGTTTAGTTTTCATCAGCTCAGACATACATTCCATGAATAAAAGTAATTGAAGTCTTGGGGAAGCTATTTTAATCTCTCCGTGTTACTCTCCTAATCCTGATTAATACCCCCCCCATCGTAGACGAAGCAATAATAAACATGCTATCATTCAATTTTCTGTAGGTTTCTTTCTTTGTAAAATGCTTAGTTTTGGATGTTGTCAAGCTCCTTCTAAATTTAATGCTCTTTTCTTGTCAGGACCAAGAGGAATCCTTAAGGATGAAGCTGACTCTTACCAAGATAGTTAATGGTTGTCGTCTCGGGAAAATACAAAACCTGGGCAAAACAGGAGAGCATGCCATGGACATTCCAGCCTGCCTTCTGTACACCAAGACAGGCTCTGCCCCACACCTGACCCAGCACACTCTGCATAATATCCATGGGGTTCCTGCCATGGCTCAGCTTATGCTCTCATCCCTGTAAGTACGAGACCCAGTCATTCAAGCGTGGACTCTGGGAGCAGCTTAGATTTCTTAGTTATATGTGCTACAGGGAAGATTTACTTTGCTCATATGTGTAATTTTTCAGAATAAAATCGTAAGACAGGTATCAGATGTTATATGTCCTTTGTCTCTAACCAATTTAGCTCTGCTTTACTTTTCCACCAAATTTGCATCTCCATACCACCTTTCCACTCCTACACCCTGAGGTGTGAGTGCAGGGAATGCTCTATCAGAGCTAACCTTGGAGTTCAGGGGCTGTCATCATGCACCAGCCTCAAAGTTACTCAGCCTCTTCTTTATGAAAGCAGAACTAATAAAGACATCATTTTCAGTAATATACAAACTGTCTTTATACTAAATTAAAGAGCCTGCTACCTGATGAAATAATTGCAGTATTGTGTTAATAACTGATTGTAAAGTGGCAAGAAAAGGGGGAAAAATCCAAATATTCTGAAGCAGTTTCTTTGCTTGCAGAACCACTTACAAATTGAAAACCTTGATTTTGACTAATGAAGCTGGCCTAGTTAGTTGGGTCTCTTGACTAATGATGTACTTTGTTTTAAAAGACTACATTTTCTGTCATAGAGCTTCTTTGGGTAAGGAGAAAAGGGCTTCACTTGTATGTAGTATCTGCAGAATGATTCATTATTGTGTCACATATTTCTCTATTTTACCTACAGAGCAGAACATCATGAAGTCTTGGCAGAATATAAGAAAGGAGTTGGAAACTTTATAGGTAAAGATGAATTAAGTTATTGTGTGTACTTTGAGCTTTTGTGTGTGAGAGCATCCATCTGTGGTAGTAGACAGGTGTGGGACAGACTCTCCAGGCACTGAACAGAGGCCAGAGGTAAGAACTTGAGTGGGACACATGTGAGATCCAAGGAGTCTGTCATAACTGAGCCTCAGTCATCAGCAGAGAATGAAGAGTTTATGCACAGCTATCTTCTGATGTGTTGGTATCTTCTGTTCCAGAAATAGGATTTTACATGCCAGTATATGTATTCATTTATTTTCAACAAAACTTAGTGGTGACAGCCAGAGGACTACTTCTGTGGACTGCTTTCTCCTTATTCCCAATATCTAGGACTCACTTCAGTGAGAGAAAATGTTGTTTCCATTGGTTATTCAGTCTTCTGTTTCTGAAGGACATTGCATGATGATGTGTTGGTTCAGTAAAGGAATTTATATAATCATTCTTCTTGATTTGAGGCCAGTTGTAATCACAACCTTAAAGTGTACAAGCATATAATTATGTGAAAATAGCTAAATATATGCTATTTAGAGATAATTATAATAGCTAAAATTGTGGAAAATGAGGTGAGGGACTGCAGAAGTTTTTTTGTTTGTTTTTTTTGTTTTGTTTTTTTGGTACTGGGGATTGAACTCGGGTCCTTAAGCTTGCAAGGCAGGCCACCGAACTGCTGAGCTAAATCCCCGGCCACTCAGAAGTTTTTAACTTGTTTATTTTTGTCTTATGAAGAATGTGGGTAACATGAAATTTAAACACATATGGTTTACTAATCATTTTTTGGATTTAAAAAAAATGACTATCTCTTTCATTAAAAGCCTAAAGAAACTGTCATCTTGAGTCAAAATATACTGAGAAGAAGACCTGTTTTCAGTATCCTACAGCTTCCTATGAATCTGTCCCTAGGAACCCATACATATTATTAATGACATTGTCATTTCACTTTCCTAGAAGCAAGGTCCTTTTGCATAGTTCTTAGAATGAGTTTTCTTGATATTAAATTCTTTATATCAAATGAAGTGAAAACCAACATGTCACTAAATACTTTTCGTTTTATCTTGTAAGCTACCTTTCCTTTGCAGGAGCTCACTGCATCATTAGACATTAACGTTTATATTTAATTCTTTTTTACAGATTAGTAATTTTCAAAACAATATTTTTATTCAGGTTGATAGGCCTTCTATAATTCCAAGGTCAGATACCAGCTATTTACTGTGATCAGAGTAGCCTTGTCCACCACTGTATACTGTGAAGCTGTTGAGGGAAGCACTTTCAGTGTTTCTTTCATATTTATACAGGCATGCCAGAGTCACTCGTATACTGCTCCCTGCATGATCCAGTCAGCCCCTGCCCATCTGGTTATGTAACAAATAAGGTATGTACTCAGAAAAGCCTCTAAGGCTGTAGCTCTGACCCAGGGAATCGGCATCTTGTATCTCTCAGATGTTAGATTCCCTTTGTCTGGGATAATTTCTTCATGCCTTCTATTTATTTTGATTTTTAACATGATGGGATGGTTTATAAGATTGCATAGGGCCAGGGTGGTGATGCACACCTGTAATCCCAGCACTTAGGAGGCTGAGGCAGGAGGATCACTGTGAGTTCAAGGACAGACTGAGCTACATAGTGAGTTCAAGGCCAGCCTGAAACTACATAGTGAGACCCTGTCTCAAATAACAAAATAAAACAAACAAAAAGAGTAGGGCTGCTTAAGGATGAGTTAATGTGAAGAATCTTCCCATTGTTTTTGTTGTCACAAAAATTTAGGGGTAGAGGAGGGTCAAGCACATGCCAAAAATAGAAATTGCTATGATGGGAGAAAACAGTAATGATTGATACCATGCTTTACTTGCAGTTGTAACAACTTCAGGGAGAGTGGGAAAGTTGCTGATGAGTGTTATCACATGTAAAACTATATATAATATGACCTCAGTATAATACTGCTTACTGCTAGAACAGAATTAAAAAAGCTGGATCTGCAGCCAGAAATTTTAGCTAGTGAAGAGCAGTATCAAAGGGATTTCATTAAAAGTTTTTATTCAGGGCTGGGGATTTAGCTCAGTGGCACCATGCCTGCCTTGCAAGCATAAGGTCCTGAGTTGGATCTCTGGGACCAGGAAAAAAAAAAGTATGGAAGATAGAAAAGAGTAACAAAAGTTTTTATTCAGGTGAGACCTTAGTATGTATTGCTGCTCTACAAATGCAGCCATTTTCAAGTCTGGGTGTTGTGCCACATACCTGTAATCCCAACATTCTAGGAGGCTGAGGTAAGAGGATCGCAAGTTCGAGCCCAGCCTGGGAAATTTAAAGACTGTGGGACGCAGACTCAAGAAAAGTTCTGAGAATGTAGCTCAGTGCAGAGGGCCTGGATTCAGTCACCAGCCTGGAAATACACACACACACACACACACACACACACACACACACACACACTATTTTCAGTTATTTTGTTTTATTTTTACTTTGAATTCAAAAGAAAATATTTTGACCTCAGTTATCTACAGCATTTGACAGAGAGAGCAGTGAGAAAAGATTCATTTAAACATTATTCTTTTGCATTAGTATAGACTAGAAAGACTGTATATGACCTCTCCGTGTATATTCTTGGTAATATCTTCAAAGAATAGAGATGCTGTAGGGGAAAGAGCAGCCAAAAATAGAATATTAGTGTCTTAGTTACTTTTCTTTTATTTGAGACATAATACGAGATACCCAAAGTTAAAAGTGGACACACTTATTGTAGTTCACAGTTTATAGAAATTTCAGTTCATAGTTGGCTGGCTCCAAGGCAGGGTGGCACGGCAGAGGGGCATGGCAGAAGAGAAGCAGCTCATGGCAAGCAGAAGGCAGCAAGCAGCAAAGTAGTAAAGCAGCAAGTGACAAGTAGCAACAATAGCAACCCTTTTTCTGTCCATTCTGTTTTATCCTAGGGGCAAGTAGCACCCAGTGAGGCACCCTTAATCCTAGCATTGCACTGTGAATCAGTCCCAGCATCACACACTCTAGATCCATCCGCTTCTGAAAAGCTTCACCTATGAGGTTTTGGGGGATCATCTAGACACCAGCCATAATAATTCTATAGATTCTCACGAAGTGTGGGATTAATAGCTTTCCATATGCTTCTGTATCTACCTCAGCCTACAAAGTAGTAAATGCTTATCATCATCATCATTATTAATGTGTGGGCCATAGACTGCTTTTGTGATAAAGATGTGAATTGATACTCTACATAGACCAGTATAAAATGCTGTGATAAGTGCTGTCTTTTTTATCACAGAAATAAGTACAAATTGTGGTGGGAGTTGAGAAGAGTGAGCAATTGATTATGCCCAAGAAAGTTTTGGAGAAGACATGAGAGTAGATGATATTTAAATTCAACTTCTTAAAGACTGTGTAGTATTTTGCCAGGCAAAAAACTAGAAGGGCATTTCAGTCACAAGAAATAATGTGATCAAAGGCAGAGAGGGGTCAAAGTCCGGTTTATCCAGACCGGCAAGGGTAGGAGTCAGGGAGGAAGATGGGATAGGGGACAGTAGGAGACTGTGCTAGAAAAGTGTGACAGAATTCTTTAGGGGCCAGTTCAGAAGTTGTCTTGCGTGTCCATTGAAGGATTCTGTGTGATATGTAAGTTCCCTAGAGAATTTTGATTCAGTATAACTTTTTTTTTTAATTTCTTTTGCAATTGGGTCTCACTGTGTAGTTTGGTTGGTCTCCCAACTCCTGAAATCAAGGGATCTACCTGCCTCAGCCTCCTGCATGGCTGGGTCTACAGGAGCACACCGTGCCAGCTGGCACATATTTACTCAGTCACTTATTTGTTTGCTATTTTCAGTACTGGGGATGGAATCCAGGGCCCCAAAGGCAAAAAGTGAGTTAAAAAATAAAATGTTGTCACAGCAGAGCTGGGGTGAGGCTTTGGAGTGAGCTCCAGTCAAGAGTGTGAGGCCCCAGCTCCGTCCCAAGCCCGGACACATGCCGTCAGCACCCTGGGCCACGGAGTCTGCTGTGACAGTACGGATGAGATGCAGAGTCATAGGCGGGTGGCCTTGGGGCAGTGGTGTTGGCTAGGTTTGGGGTGCAGTCTTGGTTGGAGACAGGTCTGAGTGGTGTTGGTGGCTGCAGGGGCAGCTGGTGCCTTCTTACGTGGGCGTCTCCTCCTTTTCCTCCTCCTCCATTTTTTTTTTTTTTTTTGAGAAAGGGTCTCACTGAGTTTGTCCTTGAACTCACCGTGATCCTCCTGCCTCAGCCTCCTGAGTGCTGGTATAACAGGTGTGCACTACCATGCCCAGCTTTTCTTGTTCTTCTCCCCCTCCTCCTCCCTCTTCCCTTCTTCTCCTCCTTTTTTTTTTCTTTTTTTTTTTTTT
>NW_022900936.1:58185872-58191704 GCF_012274545.1 Fukomys damarensis
TTTTTTTTTTTTTAAAGACAGTGTCTTGCTAAATTGTTCCCCCCGCCCAGGGAGCTTGAACTTGGAATCCTCCAGCCTCAGCCTCCCCAGTGGCTGGGATTACAGGTGTAGCCACCACACCCAACCTTTATCATATCACAGGTGTTATTTAAATTAGTACTTCTCCCTCAACTGTCAAATTAAGGTTATTAAACACTGGCAAAATGTTTTAAATACACCCGAGGCTAACAAGAAGACATCTGTTTCATTTTCTTTTTTGTACCCAAAATCCTAAAATGCATTGTGTTCAAACTGCTCCATATGGTACATTTTGTAGTGTGGATTTTTTGTTGTTGTTGTTATTATCACAATTAAATATTCAAAGCCAGCAGGTAACAGCACAGTAGCACTCACCTGTCATCTCAGCTGCTCAGGAGGCTGAGGCAGAAGGATCCTAAGTTTGAGGCCAGTCTGGATTATTCAGCGAGATCCTGTCTAATGTAAAAAAGGCAAAACTCCTTGGTGAAAGTATGTTTAGCATAAATGAGGCTTGAGTTCCATCCCAGGCACTGCAAAGAAAAAGCCAAAATGTAGTATAATTCTTTACCCTTCATGTCCAGGATAGGGAATGAACATCTCTCCAGTTATAAAGAATTATGCTTCATCATTTTTTTACTTCTTTTGATTTGTGTTTACTCTTGCTAATTCCTCACTGTTTTGTTCCATGGCAGTCCGTGTCCGTGTGGGGTGGTGGAGGAAGAGTAGAAATGACCGTTTCCAAGTTCATGGCAATTCAGCAGGCCCTGCAGCCAGACTGGTTCCAGTGCCTCTCAGATGGAGAGGCATCTTGTGAGGGAGGAACTTCCGTAAAAAGAGCAAGAAAGTCTGTAGACCGATCACTTTTGTTTTTGGACAGCTGTCTGCGGCTACAAGAAGAATCCGAGGTAAGGCTGCCCCACTGCCACGCCTCCCTCTTGGAGCTTCACCTCCTTTCCGGGGCCACGACACCACCTTTTCTGCTCCTCCTCACACTTCCCTCATATCTCGGTCTGACTTACTTACTCCTCTTTCTCTTCCTTGAACTCTAGGAATTGTTCTCTAGGATTTTGTTTTAGACTCTTCTTTTCATGCTCTGTGTGTTGCCCCCCAAGCAGTCATCCATTAGTTTTAATTACTGGATAATTCTAAAATTGTCTATACCATCAAGATCATTCTCCTTAGCGTCTGAATTACATACCAGCTGGGTGTTATCATGAGACTGTCCATAAGACTCAGCGGTAACTGGACTCTTGTCTCATCTCCTCCTTCTAGCTCTTCTTTCTTGTGCTCTTCCTCAGTGCTTTATCTCAGTTCGTGGTACCCACCGAGTTCCTCAGTCTGAAAATTTAAGCTTTTTAAGATTCATTTTTTTTTTTTAGGGCCAGGGATTAGCTCAGTGGTCCAACCACCTGCCTTGCAAGCACAAAGACCCAAGTTCGATCCCCAGTACCGAAAAGAAAAAAAAAAGATTCATTTTTTTCATGAACATTTAATATCCAAGTGTTCACTCTGCTTTGAGTCCATTTCCCTATGTTTGGCTAGAATCTGCCTCCTTCCTGTCTCCACCATAAGCCATGACATCATCATCTATGTTGATCAATGGTTACCTCAAATTGTTCTCTGCGTCCATTTTCATTTCTGTCCAGTCCATTTGAGCCCTGCTTTCCAGGAAATCTTTGTAAAGCACAAGTATGAGCCCCTTGCCCATTTTCCTACAAGAATTTAATGAGTCCCCTTCACATTTATATGGCATGGACAGCCTGCTATGACTGGGCCCTGCCTACTTCTCTGGTTCATCATGGACTCCTTTTTCCTATGGCCTACACTCTGGCCTTTCTGAATTATTAGCAGTTCTTTAAGGCATTTGCCCATTTCATTTTGGGGCTCCTGTGCATTTCTGAACTGTTTTTTAATTTTCTTATCTCCAGCCATATTCCTCCTCTTGGTTCCATCTGGTTCATTTCATTCCATTCATCATCCTATAAGACTGGTCCCTGATACTTCGAGGAAGTGTATTTATCCTTTGCTATCCCTGTAATTTATACGTAGCTATATTGAGCGCCACCTATATTGTTTTGCAGTGATTTCCATATGCATTTGTCCCTATGAAATTGTCTGTTCCTTAAGTTCAATTTCTGTGTTGTCATTTTTGTATCTTCTCCATGTAGCAGAACAGCCAACGGAGAGTAAACCCTCAGTAAATATTTGCTGCTGGAGAATGACTACACTGGCGTGAGGAGGGTGAACCTAGAGCAGTAAATAAGGAACCCTGAGAGCAGAGTTAATGAAGTGGGAAAAGATGCATTTACTAGGAGAGAGCAGAAAAGGCAAAGGAACAAAAGATATTGATCAGTGCAGAGAATATAAGTATTTGAGATAATTTATGTGAGGTAATCCTGACAGTGATCAGGTACCACAGTGGCACAACATTGAGGAACATTGTTATTTGGAGTCTGTCTGAAAATGAAAATATAATTTGACTCATCAGTTTAGTGACTATGGAATAGAGGAAACTTAGTGTCATTCTGAATATAGCTCAGTATGTGCAATAGAAGTCCACCATAGAGACCTTGCTGTGTATCTGGACAGTTAGTCTTGGCCTGCTCTAACTAACAACTGCTAACAGTTGTTTTAAGCCAACAGTTATCTTTGTATAACCAGCAACACTGGACAAATAGACGGGAGGGCAAGGATTGTGGCAAAGATGATTAGAAAGGATAGATAAGCTTCAAATCCCTCATGTGTTGTTGTAATCAGCCATGTCATTTCACATTACTTCTGTGTATTGGTCCAACAGTAGGGTTCCTCTGTGTATCCCTTAAGCTTACACCATTGTTTTTGTTTGTTTTTTGTTTTTTTTTTTGGTACCAGAGTTCGAACTCAGGACCTTGCGCTTAAGAGGCAGGTGGTGGAACCACTGAGCTAAATCCCTGGCCCCACCACTGTCTCGATAGGTTTATTACTAGTGCCCCTTTTGTATGATGTTGTGTTCCATTTTAGCCAATCAATTATATGCCCACATGTCTCATATTTGTGAAAGGGAGTTTCCCAAATGGGCTGTGCTAGTCTTGTGAGAGAGGACAGGCCTGTGTAATTGTCTCTGTATATTTGCATATATCTTTTCCTCTTTCTGTAACCATTTTCTCATTTTGTTTGCTGGATTCTCTTATTTGGAATGCTCTTCAATACTGAAGTGCCATAAGGTTCTGTCTTTACCTTTCTTGTCTTTCTGCATGAATTCCCTAGGTCAGGGATGGGAAATGGATTTTTATCCAAGGTACTTGGAGCCCTGCCTAGGTTCTATTAGCCGTGTCTTCCATGGAAGTAGGAAAGGGAAGTGGTGGCATTTTGTCTACTGCTGTAGCCTGGGTCATTTTATTTGTATTACCATTTTCATACCTTCAGCTTCATATATTCAGTGGTTGAATTAAAACTGTTATTTGTACATCCCACTGATGCCTCAGAGTTAGCATGCTTAAAACAGTAATCATATTGCCTTACTCTGCCCTGTTTTTCTAGGACTATTTTCTGCCTTTGATCATATTATGATCTCCCTGGATTTCCAAAACAAAAGCCAGAATTCATTCTCCATCCTCTGCTGAGAAAACTAATTAGTCACATTGTGTTGATCTTACCTCCTGATATGATTTCACATTGTATCTTTCCTCTTCATCCCAGTGCCACTGCCTTAGTCCAGGTCATGTCATCTTAGTAAAGTTGCATCCTACCTCACCCTTGAGTTATTTACCATACTGCAGCCAAAATATTGTTTTCCCTAGAGAAATAGTCTGATTGTGTTCCTCTTGCTTAAATTGAAGAAATTACATTTTTATATTATTCCAAACTTCCTCTCTATCCCTCTTTCCTCTGAGAGCCACTGTTGATTTGTATATGTTCTTAAAAGCCTGATTTTTTGCAGTTATATATAGTAGCTAATATATAGATGTGTATGCCTGCTCTACGTAAATACAAGTGTATGTTCAGAAATTTGCTTATTTTTCATTAGCTGTGTCCTGAGACTTTTCCCCTGTGAATGTACATATTATTTTATTGACTGCCTTCTTTTTAAAATAGCTGCAGAGGAAGCTATACTATGAATATATCATAGTTTATTTAAGCTTGTATGCTGTAATGGATGTTTAGATTGTTTCTAGTTTTCGTTATTCTGAACATCTTTGTAAATATACCATGGTGCGTAAGAGTGAATATATTTGTAGGAGAGATTGTTAGTAATGTAATTTCAGAACCCAAAGATAAAAGCATTGACATTTTGATAAGTGTTACTTACGATCCCTCCTAAGAAGCTGAACTAATTTTTACTTTCTCTAGTTATCAAGACTTACAAATGCCACTTCTCTTATACTTTCCACCTCAACTATGTTATCAGTGTTTTACCTTTTTGCTTATTATGATGAACAAAAATAGCATCTCATTGTTTTCCATTTGCATTTCCTTCCTGGTGAGGTTTAGTAGCTCTCCATATATGGAGAGGGCATTTGCATTTATTTTTCTGAATTTCATTTTCACATAGTCTACTTCAGTTTATGAAAGGTTGTCATTTCTTTAGAGGACATGTGGCAGCTCTTTTTATGGTGTAGATATTTGTCAGTTCCCCCAAAGAATAAGTCCGTCTTTGCCTTTGTTACATTTTGTTGCAGAAGGAATTGGTAAGACACCCAGAGACGCAAAAGTGAGTAGAACAAGAACATTTACTTTGCTACCGAAAGGTCGGCCTGCACCAAGGGCTGTGCCATATGACTGTCCCTGGGTTACAATCTGTCTTTTATAGGAGTTTTACATTCATGACTTCATTTTAGGTAGTTTAGGACATTCCAATTCTCTCAGTTCCCATCACAGATATACAATCATGGTTACAAGACAGTTTAATTTTAACCCAAATGTAGCATCTTCTTTGTGGTTAGGATGTTTATCCTTAGGATTCACCTAGTTAGCTATTCTGGCCCACAAGAGTTGGGGTCAGGGTTAGGAAAGCAGGACTGGTGACATTCCTTTTATCTTAACTCTTTTATAGTCATATGATTACGGAAAGCTTAGGGTTTAGGGTCTAAGTGTACTTTGCTTGTAAGGTATGGTGATTATTATCTTAGCTTGAACATCTGGTCTCACCCTGGGGATTCGGCTAAGCACCTCTCGCATCTGTTAATCTTATAACATTTTAAATTGGGGATACGTGCCTTCAAGCTTTGTAGTTAATAATGAAACCTCTGGTATCGTCCTAAGAGACAAGCAAAGCAAAGCAAATTGCAGAAGCAAAAGACAGCAGTTATTCTATATTTCCTTAACATTTTGTAGGATTCAGACTATAGAAGTTCTCTTTATCAATTTCATTAGAGAAATTTTAATATTTTTTGTTGGTTTATATGTTTCTCTTTTTGAAATGGGGTCTCACTGTGTAGTTCAGGCCGGCCTTGAACTCACAGAGATCCTTCTGCCTTGTCCTCTGAGTGCTGGGATTACTCATTTTCGCCACCACCTGGTTAGTTGTAAGATTTTTATACTTAAACATGTCAACCACATCTCATAAGCTTTAGTTTGCTTATGAGTCTTCATTAATTCAAGATTATAAAAATATTCAGTTCATTCTTCAAATACTTACTGTATTTTTACGATTAGGTATTAGTCCCATCATGATAGTGTACAGTAGTCATCTTTGTTATATTTTTTTCCAAATGGATAGTCTATTGCCTTGACTAAATTTTCTTTCTCTTTTCTTTGCTTTGCTTTTCTATCTTTCCTTTTTTTCTTTTCTTTTCCTTTTCTTCCTTTCTCCTTCTCTTCTCTCCTTCCTTTCTT
>NW_022900936.1:58191889-58220387 GCF_012274545.1 Fukomys damarensis
CCCCCCCCCCCGCTGCTTTTTTTAAAAATAGGGTTTTACTGTGTTGCCTAGGCTGGTCTTCAACTCCTGAATTTAAGCAACCCCCACCCCCACATCCAGGCTGTGACTGCTAGCCTGTCCATGACTGGCTGGACCAAACCGTTTCTAAATTCCTAAAGTTGTCTGTAACTGAGACCTGAAGCAGACCTGAATAGTCCTTTGAACAAATTAGAACTTCCTTTTGTCCTTTTCCAGTTTTACCTCCTCAGTGTGCGTTTCATTTAACCTGAACTAGAACATATGTGTGTGTGTGAGGTAAAACCCCAGCCCTATGATGGCATATTTTGATTGCCTATTTTTCCTCAACCTTTTCTCACCTACTTGGTGTTTTTCACAGCATGTTCTCTGGACCCCTAAGGGCACTTTGAGATGAGTGGTGTACCATCCCTGTTTCATCTATGGAAGCTTCATTGAGCTTTCTTCTGTCCATTGACTTCTGGGTAAGGTTTGTGTGAACCCAGATCTCAGTTACTGAAAATGACTAATAGCATTCAGTCCTTCTTTTCTTCTCTCAGATCCTTCAGAAAAGCACGATCATTGGGGTAATTGAAGGTGGAGATGTGACGGAGGAGCGGCTCAGGTCGGCACGAGAGACAGCCAAGCGGCCTGTTGGCGGCTTCCTTCTGGATGGCTTTCAAGGGAATCCAACAACCCTGGAGACCAGACTGCAGTTGCTGTCATTAGTCACTGCAGAGCTGCCCGAGGACAAACCGAGGCTAGTGTCGGGTTAGGGTGCAGGCTGACCTTGAGGGATGCAGGCCAGGCATATTGGGGCCTCGGGCAGGGTGCTGTCTTGTGTGGATATGCCTTCTAACGTCCTGATGTGTCCTTTCTGTCCCTTCTCAGCAGACTGTGAGGGAAATTTCCATCAAGGCTGATGCAGAATGCAGAGCAGAGGATAATTGCCATGTGTATTTATTTGTTCTTCATAAGTGAGGACAAATGTTGTGCTATTTCCTCTCAGTGTACCAAGTATAAATATGTTTTTTATTCATTATATAACATGGTACCTAGGAGCAAGTACAGTCATGTGTTGCTGTCGTTTAAATCAAGGAAAGATGAGGACAGGGCTGGGGTGCCTAGTGGAATGAAGGTGTATTCTACAAATAAGAACCTTAAAGAAGTTCTTAGATTTGAGACAGGTAGTAAAATTGATGGGACTGATAGGTTGGTTCTTAGGTTTCCCTAAATTGCAGGATTCATTATGTATTGGTGAGAAGAGATGATCTGAAGATTCAAGGTGTAAATTCTGAGTTTCTAAATGCAATTGAGTCGTACTAAGCTAAAGCCCCCCCCCATGAATCTGAAGGTCATTATGTTAAGTTTAAGAAGTCAGGCATGAAAAGACAAATATTTCATGATCTTACTCATATATGGAGTGGGTTTTTTTGTTTGTTTGTTTGTTTTTTCCCCTCTGTACTGGGGATGAGACTCAGAACCTTGCTATTGCTGGGCAGGCATGGTGCCTCTCAGCTACATCCCAGACCCTATATATGAAGTCTTAAAAAGTTGATCTCGCCAAAGTAGAGAGTAGAATGGTGGTTGCCATAGCCTGGGGCAATTGGGGAGAAAGTGGGGGTTAGAAGATCATTACAGTTTGGAGAAATATGTTCAACAGATCTGTTGTATAGCCTGGGGACTATAGTTGATGATATGTTGTATTCTTAAAAAATGCAGAGAATGGATGTTAAGTGTTCTCATTTTTTAAAAAAGATATTTATATGAAATAATACTTGTATTAATTAGCTAAATGTAGCCATTTTCAGGGTATATAAACTTCTAAACATGTTATTAATGACAAATTCATACAATTTGATTTTTTTAACTTAAAAAAACAGTGTAGTCTTTCCTCCCACTTGATGTAATATTTATAGTTTCCCTGTAAATATATTTGATGATGGAGTACTGCTTTAGACTCCTTACAGCCTATTGAATAGTACATATGTAATTTTATCACTTTCGTTAAAAAGCTAGGTGTGACATACACTGCAGAGCTTGAGTGGTCGATAAAGCTCAGTGAACTCTTACACATGAATACACTTATGTGAAGACCCGGAACAGGGTGTTCTTCTCATCCTGACATCCTTTGTCCCCTCAATTTTAGCATGGTTCTTTTGTGTTCATTATTCCCTCTTCTATGCCTGTGTCATTCTGGTACAGATAACAACTCAGCACTAGGATTTCTAGTCATTTTCTGGACTTTTTTTTATGTTAAGTGCTCACAGATGTCTGTTACTGAATGTGAAAGCCGGGATTGTTTTTTCTGTGAATGTGTAGGAATGCCAGCTTCAGTTGGAGAGAAGTTCTAAAACATTACATGACTTGAAGGAAATTATAGTCAGGAAAACTGGCATAGATTTAAGCGTTCTGCTTGTTTAATATAACTTAAGTCTTTTTTTTAAATTTCTTTTAGAAATCAGAGAGCATGTAGGCTTTTCTCTTTTAGTTCATGAAAAAGGACGATGGGTAGAAAAGCAAACATAAAAAATAGTTCTGGGCAGCCAGACTTGATCCCTGCATCTTGTTTGTGGCAAATTCTGGTTGAGAATTATTAAAAATCCCAGAATGCCTTACCCATTACCTTTGAAAACATTTTATCCCATAGTGCAGACTTTTTATTAACACAGAAGAGGGGGGAAAAAAAACAGCTATATTCTTAGATCCTGTGGCCAGAGTTAAAATTCTAAGAGCAAGGTGTGCTTATAAATGAACCTATGAAGCATATAATAGACAGAATGTCTTTATGAAAACCAATTATGAAAAATAATTATGGGTGAAATACAGTTAAAATGAAGAAAGTATTTGAGGGAGAAATAAAGTACACAATTAAAAAATCTATAATATACAGATAGACTATAAAGTTCAATCTAAGACTAGGGAGGTTGTTCAGAAAGAATGAGAGTGGAAAGGAAACTTAGAATTACTGAGCTTTCTGAAGTTAGAAACTATTTTATATTCTTTTTAAAGTATCTCATTAATCCTCACAGTGATTCTGTGGAAGTGTTATTGCTCTTGTACTTAAAATGAAAAAGCTAAAGCTCAGATATATTAAGAAATTTGCCCCAAACACAGCAATTAAATGGTAGAGCTGGGATTCAAGCCCTGGTCTCTCTTCACACCTTAAATTCCTTCTGCCACACATTGCTGTCCACTTCTTGCCACTCTAACCGTGATTGCTGGTGTTCATTATCATTGCTCTTCATTCCCTGACCCTTGGAAAGACTCTGATTTCATTCGTGGGATTGTCCTCGTGTCACGGTCTTTATTGTTACCCTTACAGGCTCATTTGTGGTGTTAGCCGGCCAGATGAAGTGCTCGAGTGTATTGAAAGAGGAGTGGACCTATTTGAGAGTTTTTTTCCTTATCTAGTGACAGAGCGGGGATGTGCCCTGACATTCAGCTTTGATTACCAGCCCAATCCTGAGGAGACATGTAGGTCTTTTGAAGTTAATCTCTGTCTAATCCTTAAGTTTCTTCTATTTCCTATTAATTTTGGCCTGAGTCACAAGACAAAAATGTGTGCACATAAAGCCAGGCTTTTATAAAACTTTATCTTTTTTTTTAATCTGTATACCCTGGCATGTTGGCACCTAAAACTAGGCACTTAATACTATAAATGCAGCTCATCAATATTAAGATGTGATTTTGCAGTGAGCAGAAACAAGACCTTTTCTGTTAGCTACCTGAAAGAACAGTGAATTATGATGAATCTAACAAAAGATAGCCTTTGAACTGCTTTATAAAGGTTAATTTGTTTTTCCACAGAACACTTTTTGTTTGCTTTTTGCAAATCCCATGCAATTAAAATTATGGGAGACTCACTATCATCTGACCCTCATGTTGCTTTTGCTTGTTGGGGTTCTTTGACACACCAAGAGGTGAAAACTTTTTCTCTGCTAATATTGCTTTGAAACGCTCCCATTTTCTTTTGTCATTTAGCTGTTTAGAAGTCAAGGCAAAAGGAGTGTTTCAGAGTCTAACACTTAGCTGGCAGTAGTAAAGGACCCGGGGCACAGGCTGTGGGCAGCGGTTGGAGCCGGTGTAGAAAGTGTGGCCACCTCAGCCTGCCCTCTGCCTCTCACCAAGGCTCTTTCCCTTTCTTGCTCCTGCGTTCCTTTGAGCTCTTCCTCAACCACTTCCAACCTTAAAACTGAATAGGGCCCTGGACTTCTTTAAAGGTTTGTTTTATTCCCCACAGGTGACAAAAATTTCATTCAGAAGGTGTCACCCTTTTTTAAGGCAACTTAATGCATTATTCTAAATCAGATTACTTCTGGAAATAAAAGAAGTCAGGTTGATTGAGTTCTTATACATAGGAGGTCAATTTTACTGTCCTTTTAGTCAGACCAGAGCATAATGTATGTGGATTGGCATACTATTAACACTTTATACATTTTCATGACTTCATTTACAAACTAAATTATTTCCACCAGGACGAGGACACCTGTTAGTCATTCAGTACTATGAATATGCAAAGCTGTAAGAAGAACCTGATACTGAGTTCTCTGGAATGAACGAGTTCCTTTTTGGCTAAAGCAAACTTAACTTACTTCGTGATTGTGAAAACTGAAAAAGTTTTTTCAAAAAAAGCTTTTTCAGTTTTTATCAAAGAATTATTAATCAAATTTGTATGATATGTATGTATTATAAATAAGTCCCCCAATTAAATAGTTAAAATTCTAAAGAAATAAATTGCCAGCAGTTTCACTAAATGACAAGAGTTTTCCAAAGTGTCAGGCCTTTTTTTAGTTTTCTACATCAACGTGCAAACTCACAGGAGCAAGTTTTGTGCTCAGTGTTCAGGCTTTCTTTGACTTGGATAAAATTCCCTTCTTGGGTAATTTACCTGCCTCTTCTCATTGGACCATTTTTGAGATTGTTACCTTTCATTCCCAGGATACCTCTTATCTATCTTCCCTTGTTCAAGGCAACTGGCTTTTTGTAGAGCTGGTGTTTCTTTTGCAGTTCTTCCTTCAAGCAAAGAGTTCGAGGGAACAACTGAAGTTCTCAATTAATTCTGGATAATCTGGGTTCCCAGGAAGCCGAGAGTCTCTATACAGAAAACATAAATTAAAGCCATACTCTGCTTCAGTCTACTTGTTGAGTGTAGGGTGTTATAAAGTCCAGTTTATTTGTATGTACATTGTGATAAGACATAGGGACAACACCAACACACAAAGATACAGACATACATACGATTTTAAAAATCACTCCTTGATACTGAGATTATATGTTAAGATACTTGTAACCATAATTTGTTTAGACATTGATGATTATCTTAAATCATTTTGATGTTGGAAATAATAAATCTGTGTCTATCTGGAAGCGTATTACTATTTTTATTTTCTTGTGATTTTCTTAGGATAAACTTTCAAGAGCAGAATTGTAGAGTCAAAGGGCATGAAATAATAACTAAAATTCTTCCAATGGCTACTCCTTATCTCATCTTCATTCAAGATTTTTTATTTGTTTCTCCAGTATTACAACAAAATGGGATACAAGAAGAAATAAAATATGAAGATCAAGTAAAGAAAATTAAAACAACTGGTTGCAGCCAAAAAATGACATCATTTGAAATTAATCTGAAGGAAAAAAAGTAAGACTTTTTAAAGCTTGGATTTTGATTTCTAACTTTTTAAATTTTAGACTGTTTTAAAAGTTTGTGTTCTCTTTTCAGTTTATGACTTCATAAAATATTTATAGTTGGATATCACTTAGGCCTTCTCAAATTTTGTTCCAGAAAAGCTTTTGTTCTGCAGATGAGTTTGTGTACCTTGTCAGAAAATTGAGGCTAGATAACCATTGCTTTAGAGAAGCTGTCGGAAAGATGAGACCAGATCCATCGTCTAGTGCCTTTTACTCCTCTTGATTACTTTAAGGACAGGGTGAAATAAGAATTGCCATAATAATTTGTAAATTTTAAGGAATTTATATCATCTTTGTTATATACCGTTTATAAATCTTAACTAAAGTATTTGCCATAATAAAGAATGAACTAAGGTATTTTGTAATTTTGCATTTGGCCAGAAGTGGTAATCACTACTAACAGTGAGTAGTTTTTCTGTGAATTTATTGTGCTTGCTTTAGTTCTAGGTTGTTTATTGGTTTCTCTGAAGGGACATTCTAGGGATTCTAATATTTTTTTTTTAACAATAATATAGACTTTAGAATTTATGAAAGAAAGAAAATCCAAGTTCTTATTTATATTCTTTTGGGACATCTTGATTGTCTGGAAAGGTAAAATCTACTTCATTTAACTTCTTGAAAAATAACCAACAAGATTCGCTTCTGTTTTTAAAATGTCAGCATAATATAAATGGTTACTGCTAAAATTCCCTTTACATTGTAGATTTTATTGGAAATTGTATTGTGCTTATTACCAGTGCTCAGCTTGAAGTTTTGGGGACTTGGAGATAAATTCTGGCATTGCTCTTGCCTGGGTGGTGTTGGTCAAGTCATTTAATTTCTCTTTAATACCTGGGAAAAGGTGACACCTATGTTAAGTACTTATGATGTTCCCCGCTGCATTCAAGCCCTCTTGCTGTACTTACTCATTTAATTCCTGCCACAGCTCTGTGAGGTAGGCTCTTAATACCCTTGGCTCATGGTTAACAAAGGTGCAGGTAGATAGATGATAAATGACCTGCCCAAGGGAGTTATGGAGCCAGCACTCAAACCCTGGCAGGCAAGCCCCAGAGCCTTCCTCTAAAATCTAAACCCCCATGGTCTTCATCTGTAAAATGATAATAAAAACAGCCAATTCCAAGAGTAGGTGCAGAGGTGAAACAAGATTGTATATGTGAAGGTGCTTTGTAGCAGATGGATGAGAAGCGTCAGAACAGCATTTCTGAACATTATTTGCCTTTATAGTATGACAAGTAATGCTCAATATGAGTGAGTGACAGTGCAAATTTCTTTACTCCCCGCCTTAGAGGTTACATGTCAGAGGAGGACTCCAAAGTCTTTCCGATTTCATTGTGTTCTTTATTGACTTTTAGCCACATTGCCATCTTAAGCAGGTACCAACACTGGAAATTTACCAGTGACGTTATTAAGCATTGGTAACCTCACCAGAAGCCTAGTGTGTGGATTTCTTATGTTCGTCACTTTCTGAAATGTCACTGTGACCTCCTTCCTCAGGTACCGGGAGGACTTTAGCCCCTTGGTGAAAGAGTGTTCCTGTTACTGCTGTAAGAATCACACTCGTGCATACATCCACCATCTGCTGGTGACCAATGAGCTGCTGGCCAGGGTACCTACTGCTGTAAGAATCACACTCGTGCATACATCCACCATCTGCTGGTGACCAATGAGCTGCTGGCCAGGGTACTGCTTATGATGCACAACTTTGAACACTACTTTGGATTTTTTCACTCCATCCGGGAAGCACTAAAATGTGACAGACTGGCACAGTTGAAAGAGCTCATTCATAGGCAAGCATCTGGAGAACTGGCAAATACAAATCTGACTCTGCATTGAGCTTGTACCATGGTTATAACACGGGAAGAAGTGAAGAAGAAATGATCTTAGCTTTATTTTTTTGTTTTGTTCTCTGGGTTTTTGTTGTTGTTGTTTTATTTTGTTTTGTTTTTAGATAGAGTCTCTGTGTAGTTCAGGCTGGTCTTGAACTATGTAGTGCAAGCTGGCTTTGAATTCACAGTAATCCTCCTGCCTCAGCCTCTTAAGTACTGGGATTACAGGCACGTGCCACCATGCCTGGAATGATTTTAGCTTTAAGCATTTATATTTAAGGGTAAAATTCTGCTAAATTACAGAATATCTGAAAAATATGAGTAAAATAAAGAATGATTCTTTCAAACTGCCCACATGATAGTGAAGAGATGTCTTCTAAAGACTTAAATGGCCTTTCAAATTTGGTGATATACCTGTAATTCCAATATTTAGGAGACAGAGACAGGATTGTAAGTTGAAGGCCTGCCTGGGCACTTTAGTGAGAGTCTGTCCCAAAGTAAAAAGGAGGACTGAGGATTTAGCTCAGTGGCCCCGCACCTACCTGACTATTGCAAGGTCCTGAGTTCAATTTCTGGTAAAGCCCACTCCTCCCACCGCCAAAAGTAAAAAGGGCTGGTGATGTAGCTCAGTGGTAGAGTCCTTGCCTAGAATGTACAAGTCTTTGGGTTCAATCTTTAGTATCACATAAAAAAATAGAAGAAAAGGCTTAAGTGGCAGAAAAGGCTTAAGTGGCATAGATTGATAAGAAAGGGTTGAACCATGATCTTTAAAATGTCTAGGCTAATTCTAATTACAGTAGACCCTTGACTTACAAACTCAGTTTATTCGTAACTCATGTTGGTCAGTTGAAGGCTCAGGCTCCTCTACATAGTTCAAAGTCTCCCTCCTATGTACAGGCAGATCTCAGTATCCTGAGAAAGGTATTGGCCTGGTATTTTTTAGTTAATCCCACACAGCCAAGGATGTTGTAATGTTCCTTCCAGAAGTCTTTAAGGGTTGGATCTATATCTGAGACCATCTGGAAGCACAAGTGGCTAGCATTTGGGTCATAACTCAAGACTTTGTAAGATAAAACTAAAATTCTGAGCATAACCCAAGTTGTTCATATGTCAGGCTGGCCGTAACTCGAGGGTCCACTGTAGTTGATAGAAATTCACCTGAAGACTAGATGGGAGGAGACATTCTTAAAAGGGAAGATGAGATTGTAGGGACCACTGAAAAATAAACTGGGACCTGTGGGGTGATGACTTCCTAAGTAGCGTAACCTCTGTGGACACAAGCTGTTAACTGGAGGAAGAATCTGGCTTATTTGATGGTTTTCTTTATTTTGACTGTCATACTCTCACAGCCCTCTCTTGGCCGCTTTTGTCTTCCAAGTGCCCTGGTAGTGTAGTCACTCAAAAAGGGCTCGTGTGATTTCATCACACTTGTGTCTTCCTTTGTGGGCCTCACACAGCACTCCTTTGAACACGAGGCTCAGGTCATGCTTTCCTTTGGCCACTTGGTCTGCTTGTGACTTGTGTTCCTAAGGCCAGCGTACTTATCAGTTAGGAGCCCAGTGGTTGCACAGCTACTGTTACCTAGTTGCACAAATCCACTGTGGTCTGCCCTCCGGGGTCATAAATAATCTTAGATTGTAATAACTGTAGCCCTATGTCTTGCGGAGATTCATTCTCCACATGTGTTCACTTGGATGAGCCCTCAAGCTGGGCAATTAGATGATCATTTTCTGTGCTCAGTTGTGACTCGTGGATGCAGTGCTTAACCTCTCCATTCCTTCCTTATGATTAAGTCAGGGCAGGCAGAGCAATAGGACTAAATAAACTTCCAAGATTCTGCTGACTTTAAAATTTGAGGAACAAAAAGCTTTAGATTAGAGTCTTAGCCACAGTCATCATCCTTGTTTATTAATCATCATTGGCCTTATTAAAAAGCTCACCAGTACCAGGAGGCAAGTAACATAATAAATATATTTGAGAACTTAAAAAGAACTCCAGCCTGTGAGTTTTGAAGTGGTTAAAAAAATCCTGAGGCTAGAGTCATCCTTGATCATATGATTTTGCTCAGGTGTTATCAAAAGTGACATTTTTGTTGATAGTATGACAAACAGGGAATTTTTATTTTCTTTGTACGTATTTTGTATTTGTCAACTTAAGTAAGGAATATACATAAACAGGCACACATAATTTTTATAAAAATAATGAAACCAAAATGATGCCCCTTTTTTGTATGGGTAAAAAATACATTTGTTTTCCACTCACTGTTATATTTTATTGTTTTTCAAAATTTAGTGGGCATTAGTGAACATTTTTTGTAGTTCCTGTATGGCTATTGTATATTTATGTGTTGGGAGCCTATCTATGTTTCTTTCTTTAGTAATATAACTTTGGCATGAATGACAGTGGATACTTATGGAAGCCAGAGTGTCTGTTCTCAAGGATCTGGTTGTCTTAAACTGTATTGTTTTTTTACTTGTTCATGAGTTCATATTCTTGTTCAATGCCAAAACTCATTGTTAAAGAAGTATCAGTATATACTCCAGAATCCATAAAAAATTTATGAGTTTTATTTATGTCCAAGACACTGAAAATTCTGTTCAATGTTTTTCATTTTCCTGATTCTTTTTCTTATTAGCACATTTGAAAGATGTTTCTTTAATGCAATAAATCTATTAAAGGTAATAGCCAAAAAACAGTTTTGATTTTAAAAAATCACTGTGTAATTTCTGTAAATGTTAGTCTATTAAACAAAATACTAAATTTCCATGGTACCAAGAATGTCCTAGAGATTTCTTATTGCAAGAAAACGTTTTAAAATACTTTTTCCATCTGTAGTCATTGTTTTAAGAACTTTTACACTACATGCAGAATCCAAAATGAAGCTGTTACTCAGTGATATACATTATGAAGATTCCCTTGCCTAGCTCCTTGTCATATAAGTATGTCTATAAGACATTCTGGTATATAATAAAAATATTGTCTATAACTTCTGAAGCATTTTAATATTGAAACTTAGTAAATGCTTTCCATACATATCTCATTAGACTCTTAGAGCATGGCTGTGAAGTGTGAATACTGTTATTCCTGTGTTAAGAATGAGTTTCATGGGCCATGGTTCCACCACCTGCCTTGCAAGCACAAGGACCCGAGTTCAATCCTCGGTACCAAAAAAAAAAAAAAAATGAGTTTCAGGAAGGCTGAGTTAGCCTCCCTGAAGGTGTACCAAAAATTTTAGAAAAGCCTTTTCTATCTATGGGCCTATCTATATCTTCTCAGCTCCTAAGTCAAACTCTGGCTCCATCTGAGTAAAACTCAACAGTTAGCTATTACACTAAGTATATTTTTACTTACTTTGACTTTCTTCTGGATTGAAGGGGCAGAGAGAATCAAGGATGGACTAGAAGGTGTTGGAACAGAATCAATACAAAATATATGAATAATTATACAAAGGAATTTTATAAGGTAGGCTTATAGGATCAGAAGTGGAAGAATCAAAAATGTATGTTTGTTTGGGGGAGAGCCAGAGAACCCAGTAGCAGCTGAAGATCAAAGGCACAGTAGACTCGGTGGAGTCACGTGTGAGAGTCTGTACTGGAAGGCTAAAGAAACTGCAGACCAATGTCCAAAGGCGACAGTGAAGTTTGATGATCTTCCCCCCAAAATCCAGGGTACATTTTCTTATTTCCCTTTTTTAATCTGTCTAGAACCAACCTGGTTGGTATCAGCCACATCCACAGTAGGTATTTCTCCTTCAGTTTTGCTGGCCTACATGTTAGTTATCCACAGAAATGCCTAGAGCATTACTAATCTAAGAGGATCTTGTTCAAGTCAAGTTGACGTATCACGATTAACAGTCACAGGGTTACCATTGGGGGGCGGAGCTGGCACTGGCTCACACAGTCCGCAGTTCAAGGTTGGCACCTGTTGATGCTCACCATTGGTTGTCAGGCCATGACCTCTAATCCCCCCTCCATATCCCAGCTGGGGACTAACCATACCCTCAATAGTGTTGAAAGGGTTTGGAGATTTTGAGTAGTACAAAAAAAAACCTCAGAAATCAATAGAAATCTGTGGTTTCTTACATATCTCTGGAGAGGGATATTTAATTATTCTTTGAAATAAAGGGAAAATATCTTTTAAAATCAAATAGTTGAATAATTAAACATTTTAATAAAAATTTCAAACAAAAACCACCAAAGGGTCAAGCCTAGAGTGTGAAGCACCTATCTTATCAAGGATTTTTAATTTTTTTTTTTTTCTTCAGGGGCAGCTAACTGAGAAACCACAAGAGTTAAATGGTTATCCTGTGCCTTTCTGATTAGGAGCAGGCTCCTCTCTGCAGTTTGATTAGTCTTGCTTGTAGTTATGGGCTTACAGCTTATTAAAACTGACAGTACTGTGTAAGGCAGGAAGCCTGGAAGGTCAAACTCATATGCTGAGCCAGCCTTCAGCAAGGCTCTGCCTTTACCTACAGGTTCGTTGTAATTGGAATTCATTAATATATCTTTTAGAGCCGGGGCTTTAGCTCAGTGGTTCTGCTGCCTGCCTCCTGAGTGCAAGCACCTAAGTTTGATCCCTGGTACCCCCCCAATATATATATATATATATATCTTTTAATATCTTTTGTTTCAACCTTCATGTCTTTTCCTTAATGTACACATTCACTCTCTTTTTCCTCATTTGATTCCCAAGTTTATGACCACAAATCCCAAATAACAGTGGGCAAAGAAGAATGAAGGAAGCCCAGGGTGAGCAATGTGATTGGGTCCTCGTATATATATCTGCCATAACGATACTGATTTAGGCCTGTAGTCCTGGTACAATTACTAATGACACTCCTCCCCCTTATTCTCACATGTGCCCTAGTTTGGACAAGTTACATGGTCACCCTAATGTAAGTGGTGGAGATGATCAAGCTGGAGAGCAGGTGCCCCATTGGAACAGTACAGCTGCTACACACGTCTAGCTAATTGCCGCTCTGGGTCCAATGCTGTCAAATAGTCCAGACTTTCCAAGAGAAGCCAAAAATCTGGGCCCTCACAAATTATAAATGCTGAATCAATCTTTTAAAACTATCCTGCTAGCCAGGCAAAATTTAGGGGTGCCCTCTCTGTAGCCTCTGGCTTAAAATCTGGAGGGAAGGCTTTGGCGTCTTTACCAGTTAAAAATTTCTCAGCAACTGGTCAAAATATACGTAAAATGCACCAATAGTTTCTAGTTCCTGCAGCCATTTACAGATTTGCACATTAAGAGATTCCCCATGTTGTCCCGTCACTATTGCATGACCCCCAGATATCTCCCAGAACCATTCTAAGCCAGCCATAAGGGAAGGTATGTATCTTGTTTAACCTATTTTAGGCCTGGAGCAATTGGTCATGTCTAGCAGCTGGTTGTGTCTCTCCTCTTAAGGACTGTCTTACTTTGTTCAGGTTACTTTAGCAAAATAACACAAAAATGAATGGTCTGTAAAGAGCAAATTTATTTCACACAGTTCTGGAAGCTAGAAATTGGACACCAGGATGCCAGCATGGTTGGGTTCTGGTGAGGAGCTTTTCCTGGATTGCAAACTGTCATGTTGTATTACCATAAAAAGGGGCTAGGGGGCTGGGGAGTTAGCTCAGTGGTTCCAACATCTGCCTCAAAGCACAAGGACCTGAGTTCAACCCTTGGTACCAAAAAAGAAAGAAAAGGGGATAGAACATTCTTTGGAGTCTCTTTTATTTATAAGGACACTTATCTCATTCACAAGGACTTCACCCACCTGACCTAAAGTACTTCCCAAAGGTCCCAACTTCTAATGCCATTGTATCAGGATTTCAACATATGTGTTCGCAACAGAGTTTAAACATATATACATCTTGCTGGTTACCATGTTGGCTCTTCTACACCACACCCCTATTTTCTGCTGGGTCTGTGACATTTCCAGGTTTATCATCAATTTCCTAGGACTCACTTTCCAGTGATTCTTTCTGCTGTCACAAAACCAGCCGGTGCAAGGACATAAAGGTTCCTATTGCACCTTCCAGCATTAGTCCTGGCTGGCACAGTGAGATCTCAATTACTGTTCGCCAAGCATACAGAAATTCTCAGAGTACAGAGCTGAGGCATTATCTTGAGGTTAGCAGCCAAATGCTGGTTAGAAGTGACTTGCATAGCAGTATGTGGTAAGACCTAGGCTGTATGTCTTGTCAGTGGTAGTTTTTATCTCATTTTATGTTAGGTAATCTCCCAGTGACCTTGCACATTATTATTTTTTTTTCTCTTACTCCGTTCCACGTCCTATTACCATCTTTTAATGCTGACCTCAAAGCAATTTCCCCTGCTCTGACAAGAGGAACTCAGAGTGAACTTCTCTTTTGTTCTCATTCCTTACAATCCACTCTGAGATCAGACTGAAGTTGCCAAGGAGTTCAAACAGCCCCATGCTCCACCAGTATGAATCAGAGGGATTAGCCCCTCACTGCCTCATTCCCTCTTTCTCTGAACTGTTCTCCCCTGCTGTCTGCTCCTTTGTCTGTGAAACACATTTTCCCTTATTATCACCTTGTTTCCTGCCTGCTTTGGATGGCTTCAGCTTGGCTCTTAATAAAATCAAGATGTTGTTATTAATGGTCTTCTTTTTCTTAACAGCTCCGAGTCAATTCCTTTTATTTAGTCCTTGTTTCCTTCCCTCCCAAACCAAATAATAATCTCTGTTTCAAATAAAAGTTTTATAGCCATTTCATAACCACTGCTTTATGGTTGCTATCAAAAAGGCACAAGCGGGGGAGAAAAACCAAAAGGTGAAGGGTGAGGGATACTCCACTAATTGAGAAACAGACAAGACTCTTCAGGACGTGTCAGTAAACAAATTAAGTAAGTTTAGCCCTCAAGTCTGAACACTGCAAGCTTGGTGGTCTGATCAAGTTTTCTTTAATTTTTATGGATGGATGAAAAGGTGGTTTCTCCTCTGAGGATCTGTTCTCCTTCCAAATATTTAAAATACTGTCTTAGAACTCTCCCAGCATCATTTATGTTGCTCATAAATCCTTTTATAGAATCCAATTACATGATAGATACAAGTTTTTCAAATCATATCCCCCAAAGCTAAAATATTTACCCACATTTTCTAGCATTTTCCATTCCCTTCTCATTTGTTTTTATTTCAGTTTAACAAACTTAAATAACATTTCCATCATATTTCCATTTATTGTTCTCTATAATACCAGCTGAAAAAAAATACGAACAATGCAAATATACTTAGTTTCCACATAGAAATTACACATCAAAAGAGAAGAGAGGAACATCATGTTCAATTTTTTCTTACCCTTTATCTGATTTTTGTTAGTTTCGCCCATTTCATGTTGTTTCATTGAAAGCCCCTTGCAATCAGCTCTACCTTACTTTTCCATTTGAATAGTTAGTTATTACCACAAATCCAGTAAGTCAAAAACCAAATTTACTCTCTTTTCCAATCAAACTACTACTCTACTTCAACTTTCTTGCCTGACTCCGTGGCACCTGTCTTCCTGTCAAGTTCAGCAGGAAAAGTTATGCCCTGGATGAATAATGCAATATATAGAAGGGATGGGTACAAGATATTGCAAGGAGACACCATCAAGACTTGCATCACAGGATGCAGTTAAGGCATAATTCAAGGCAGATTCCACCCATCCTGCCCTCATTCCATCTCCGACTCTACCTTCCTCCTGTAGTTTCACCATTCACTGCTACTAAGCTAAGCATTCGTGAATACCTTCACTGAGATTCTCCATCACTAACGTGTTCCGTGGCTCCCCAGTGCCACCAAGGATAAATTGGCTGCCTGAATTTCTAGACCTGCTGTAATTTGACCTCTTCCAGTTGCCACGGGCTTTCACACTTTTCCTGGTGGTTGTATTCAAATCCTACTCATTTTCCAAAGTCCAGCCCAAGAATCAAATGTCTCATAAAAACTTGCTTTTCTAAAATACTAGACTCAGGAGGGGCTTCTATTTTTTTGTTTTGTTTTGTTTTTTGTTGCTTTTGAAAGGCATCAACAGCCAATCCTCTGGGCATTTGGTTTGCTTGGGGCTTCAATTCTGTGTGCCTCATCTTCCCAGCAGACAGAGCTTAATGAGGGAAAGAAAAGTCCTCAATATTCTTTCCACTATTTTTTAACCAGCATTTCCTAGCCTTTCATGTCCAATATTCTCTCAACTTGTACCCTATTTGTTTACTGAAATAATTAAAGGGGAGATGTATGGTTACTTTTCTTCTCTCTGCGTGCTGCCTTTTGTGTGTCCACTGCTCCTCCGTCTTGAGCGCACTGCCTGTCCCATTTTTTCTTTCATCATATTTCTTCAGCACTTTCTGTGATTTAGCACCCCCTCTGTGTGAGTGCTCATGGGACTCATCTGAGGTTAGTATCATCCTTTTCAGTTTACAGGGAAGAAACAGGCTCAGAGAAGTGACATGTACAATGAAGGGAGAAGATACAGAAGGTGAACTCCGTGTTGTGACTCAGAAGCTCAGAATCTTCCATTTCATCCCCTGATTGTGTTTCTATTGCACAGGTCATCTGCTCTTCTTCAAGAACAAAGGCTAGAGGTAGATGGATGCCTATGCCAAGCCGTACTTTTTTGTGTGATCACCTCTCCAGCTAAGGTTGCTCTCTGGGCTATGCCCACAAGTGCTCCCTGGTACTATAGTACGGGTAGATCAAGGTGACTTAGTTATCTTAGTCAGAAAAAGACAACTTTTCCCTTTTTCTTTTCAGTCCCAGAAATCTGCACTGCATTGTAATGAGAGAGCTTTGGAAAAACCTAGAGATGATAATTTTGTTTTGGTCAAAGCTCATACATTTACATATAAATGAAAAGCAAAAGGACATTTACATTGTAGAAAGGGGAAAAATAACTAGTCTTTCTCCTTGTCAGAAAGAGGCTTCTTTGGTGAAACATAGAATGTGATTTTAAAAATAGAAGGAATGTTACAGAGCATCTACCAACCCTCTCATTTTACTGAGGCAGAACTAGGCCTGGATGGTGAAACTAACACAAGGTCTGACAGAAAGGGGAGGGGAGGCCTGTAGGACAGTCCAGGTTTCCTTTCTCAGCCTTGGCCCTTCTCCATGTTCCTAGTGTTTGTTCTACCTCTGTGCAGACCAGATCCTCTAAAGCAGCCCTATATAACTCACTAGGTGCTTTATAGACATTATTTTGGCCACTTTGGCAGTCACTTAGGTTTTTGGACTTCTGGAGTCATAGTGATTCTTGAACACAAGGACCATTCTGTGTGTAGATGCATTTTAGGAGGCTACATTGGACTCATTATGACTGTGAGCTTCATGGGACTTGGCAAAAATGTCTCAAGCCCAGCTTAGAAAGATCATAAAGACCAAGCTACTTTTCAATGCAGTATGTCATTTATAAATTCCTTCCTGGACTATGCTTCTCCCATAATTATACCTTTATAATTTGCATGAGTTGCCAGTTCTTGTCAGGACAGGGTAAGAATTGAGCATTGGTATTTATCTTCCATAGTCCCAGCAGGTGATCCTACTTTTTCCTCCTGTTTCCTTTATGGTCTTGAATTTATTCCAGGCAATGGTATGTTAAAAACCCAGCACTTGGGAGGCTGAGGCAGGAGGATCACTGTGAGTTCGAGACCAGCCTGGGCTGCATAGTGAGCTCCAGGTCAGTCTCAACTGCATAGTGGGACCCCGTCTCAAAAAAACAAAAAGCAACAACAACAAAAACTAGTATCTTGATCAGAGGCTTCCCAGTATCTTGGCACCAGGGGTATTAAGAAGTCGTACACATTTTCTCCATCCTAATGCTCTCTGATATCTAACATTCGTTCATTCATCTTATCAAGAAAATTTATCTACTTCGAACTAAGTGGAAT
Organism: Fukomys damarensis; assembly: GCF_012274545.1. Taxonomy (NCBI): domain Eukaryota; kingdom Metazoa; phylum Chordata; class Mammalia; order Rodentia; family Bathyergidae; genus Fukomys; species Fukomys damarensis. The sequence goes on from NW_022900936.1 coordinate 58,209,268, forward strand.
AACACTGAATAACAAATGCTCTGTAAGCAACATCTACCTTCTTGGAATTTACAGACCAGGAGAAACTCTAAAATTATATACATTCTGCGTATAGGTAGAAAGCTTCCCTTTGCCCTATAGCCTGTCAAATCATATTCCAAGCAGAAAATAATTCTAAGAGATTAGAGAAGGTGAAATATCATCAGATGCCAATTTAACTATACATAAAGAAGAAACTTGTATCTTTTACTATTTGTTACTCATCTATTCATCATCAAGGACTAGAACTGCAGCCAGATTAATATGTTGAATTTGCTTCTTAATTGGTTCCCTAGATCAGTTTCCAATAATGCTGCTTGAGTGTCCTTCATTTCAAGGTTTATAACAAATCTACAGCCTCCCACAAAGTATAATTGTTACCATTTTATATGGGAGTAGAGTTAGAATTGTTTAAAATTATTTGATTTCAGGAATATCTGATTCCAGAGCCTGAACTATTGCTTTTATCCTTAACTCCCTCTTATCATCTGGTACTTGGGACCCAGGGTATTGCACTGTGATGATATAAAAATAAGATGTGATCAGACTATATGGTAAATGCTTAAATTAAAAAAATTATTACAGTGAAAGATAAATACCACTTTCCCCCTCAAATATTCTCCTTCCCTTCAAACACACTTATTCCACAGCTCTTGCCACTTTCTGAAGCAGTTCTCGAGTCCTTTTTCATGAGTATCTTTATAGGGCCAGGTAGCTCAATGGTTCTGTCTCCTGCTGCACAAGCTCAAGGTCCTGAGTTGGATCCCCAGTAGCAAAAACAAAAACAAAAAACAAAAATCAATGAGTATCTTTATAAGTATGATAAAAAATACAATGAATACTGCTGCTGAGTGCCATCTAACAGAAGGGCAAGCTTATGAAAACATTACTCCTAATCCACTTTATTCATTGGATCTGGCATCATATTACTTTCGGCTCTTTTATAAAATCAAAGTGATCATGAAAGGTAAATGTTTTGAATCAATTCAGGACATTGAACCAGCCACAACAACACAAAGACTTACAAAAGTGGACTTCTAGGACTGCTTCAGAAAATGGCATGAATGATGAAATATATGTGTTTGAAAGCGGGGGGAGGTGAAATTAATGGCAATGTATCTGTTAGTGTAATATTTTTAAAAATTTAAACATTCATGGTAGTTTCCAGTCATATCTCACATAACCTGTCTATTCTCATATATATAGTTTAGAGTCATATCATTGATTTTTTTACAAAAGAATTTTGAAAAAAGGTGATTTAATCTTGATGTCCAAGAAGGTAATTATAGGGGTATAAACTTTTCCCGATGATACCATATTTACTGAACATCCTTTAGGAGCAATATTTGGAAATTAAGTTCAGGAAAGGAGATTGGGCAGAACGCTTGGTTGAATATTTATAATGATAGCATTGTATGTGTGCTTAAAATTTTAGAAAATAATAACGAAAAAAGCACTATCAGTATCTCAGGCTGGGGCTGTAGCTCAGTGGTAAAGTGTATGTGTTGTATGCTTGAGGCCCCAGGTTTGATCCCAGTACCAAACCAAACAAAACTAAATCTATGTTTCATTACAAAGTCAAACTAAGTAATTCTACTTATGAACTTTTGGGTGTATGGGTTAGAATGACTACAAAATAACTGCCGGTTCTCTGGTGTGATTTTGATGTCAATGATAAAACTAAGAGATCGCATTGGAAGTACATGATCATTAATTGCAATATGTCAGCTTGACTTGAGTGAGAACCATCTAGATGAGTGAAGCTCCAGTGGATGACTGACAAGTAGGCTGCAAGCTGAGGATGCAAGACCCACCCTGGATGTGGGTGACACCAACTAATAACCTAGATGGAATGAAAGGGGAAGCAAGGAAGCCTTCCTTTTCTTCATTGGAGGAGCTCTGGTCTTTTCCATTGCCTTTGGAAATTCACCTCCAGACTTCTGGCTCAGCCTCTTCAGCTTTCCAGTACGGACCTCCTGGTTTTCTGATGTAGACTCACAGTGGACTCTGCAGTGAGCTCCATGTCGTTTTCTTTTGTTTTTTAAAATATATTTTGTATTTCTCACAGCACTGACGTTGGAATGACCTTGAAAGATTACAGGTGGGAGTAAAAAGGGGTGGCCCTCATTTTATGTCAGAAGACAGTCTGTTTCCCAAGGGACATCCACTGTTGTGTATATTTTGCATCTCAACTCATAATTCTCCGAACATTCTTATATGGATTCAGTAGGGAGTAGGCTACAAAATACTAGTGCGGAAAAGAAAAACAACACATGGGCAAAGGTGGTGTCACCAGTTGTTGCCAAGTTGAGGTTTCTTTTGTTTTGGATGGGAATCCTGGATTGGTAAAGTGTGACTCTACTAGCAGTACTGATGCCAACATATGATGCCGGCTGCCACAGTCAACACAACTGTCCGCTGCTTGCTGCCACTGTTGTCTGCCAGCATCTGATGCTGGCTTAGGTTGGACACCATAGGTCAACTCTGCTAAGGTTCTGGTCTCTGCTGCTGATCTTTGTTGGCTGCGAGTCTCTGAAACTCTTTAGGGCTAGCAGCCCCTAGTGTTTATCTGCTCTGTCCATACCACTCAGGAATCCTGGGTAGAATTATGGGCCCTTTGGAGCCCACACTACATGATAAGTAAGTCACAAGCAGACTTGCAGGGCTAACAAAGCAAGTCTATTTTAACAGGACCTGGGCTGCAGAAAAGGGTTTCAGTACACTGGAGGGAGCCCACCTAGCCTAACCCAAGAAGTATGCAGGGGGAGTGCAGCTTATATAGTGGCAGGCCTGTGAATGGTCCAAAGTCAGGCCTACAATTGGCTCAAATTCAGTCTTGATGCTTATTAACCCAAGGCAGGCCCGTGATTGGTGCAAATGGATGCAAGGCTCCAGAACAGCCACAGCTGTCATGGTCAGGATTCAGGGAGGGGGTAAGGTGGCCTGAATTGTTTGATTGACAGCTGTTGCATCTCTAGAAAAACAACCAACAACTGAGGAAGCTGAAAGCCAGGGAATCTTTGGGAAAAAATCTGTGCTTATCACAGCTAATTGGGGTTCAGGGGAATTGGGGATGTTAATCCTGGGCCCAGGTCCCTCCCTCCCTGATTTTAGCCTTATTAATACTGCCCCTTCCTCTTTTTTAAAAGAGGTAGCAACAGCGTCTGAAGAAATGGGAGCAGGAAGGAGCACTGAGACTGCCAGCTGAGCTGCACTCATAGCAGAGTGACCTGGAGGAGCGTGTCTGCTAAATGCTGTATTGGGCAGGACACCAAGGCAAGTAGTTCCCGTCCAGGGGGAGGATGGTGAGGAGGAGCAAAGGAACGCAAAGAGGAAGAGTGACAGCCATCAGCCTAGCCACGCCCCCTCCTGCTGGCTCAGGAAAAACAGGTCAGTACTTCTCGTCTGTCTCAGGGGCATCTATTAAAAATATGCTAAACTTTTTCTAGCCATGTGAAAAACAGTCATTCCTTTAAGCTTTACAACCTCCTGTGAGGTAAAGTAGCTGCTCTTATTACCCACGCTTCCTATGTACAGTAGTGGAGGCACAGGGAATTTCTATCTTATCCAAGTATCCATGTATTAGCTACGCCTGTGGGACCAGGGGTGGAAGAATGCAGATGGTGTAGAACAGCCAGAGGGGCGGGTCGGAGGTGGAGGGCCTGCAGCTCACCACGGAGTCCAGTGTGAGTCTGTCTCAGAAAGCCAGGTGGTTTGCAGGGAGGCTGGTCTGTGCTGGAAGCCTGGAGAGAACATCCAAAGGCAATGGCAAAGAAGGGAGCCCCTCTGAAGAAAAGAGATTCCTTCTTCCCTCTTTTAATCCATCCGGGTCACAAGCCTGTTGGATGGTGCCACTCACACCTGAGGTCTTTCTCCTCAGTTTTAGGCTTACGTGTCAGTTCCTCCACAGAGCTTTCCTAATCAGCTAGGCGGGTCTTCCTTGAGTCAGGTAGATGGATCACAATTAACATTCACACAATGTTCATGTAGAGGTTAAAAGGTTTTCAAAATTACCATTTCATACTGTTAATCTTCTCAGTAATATTTGTGGAACGGAAGACCTCTTCATTCCACAAGAACGTGCAGGTTGATGGATGTGGATCTACTTACAGGGACAATGGGGAAAATAGCTGGCCTAGTAATTTTAAAAGGATGTGCTGAGTTAATTTACCAAACAAAGAATATTTCAGGCCACAAATAAAGTACCGTGAGAATTCTTCCCAAATCTGACTCTGTCCTTTTCACAATGCCATGTTGCCTTTAGCTCTCCTTGTCATTCATCCTATTACAATTTGCTAAAACTGTCCTGGCTATGTGAACAATACAAAAGCAAGGAGTAATGTCTCTTTGCTGAAACAAAACCCAGACCTCTAAAGTTCAACTCCTGAAATAAGGAGATTCTCCTCCAGGGGATGACTAATGGAGCATAGTAGCTCTGGTCTTCTGGTATAGATTTCCTTTGGAAGGCTCATACTTGGGTTAGTGCTGTCTCCATAAGCCTAGCTTCTTCTCCGAGGAGACTGGCTCAGCTAGGGTTGTTGCTTTCTCTGCAAGCAGCTGTAATCTCTCTCTCTCTCTCTCTCTCTCTCTCTTCATGTACCTGAGTAGATCCACCAATTTTTAAAAATTCAGCTGTGCGGGATAGGGTAGCAAAGATATTTCCCACAAAAGTGTCTACTTCAAAGCTAGGGAAAGCATTTGGCTATTTCATAAGCTCCCACAGAGACACATGTGATTGACAGTAATAACAGCTAATCCTATTCCATTATCTCATTTGCAGTGGGTTCCGTGAAAAAGACCCTCTCTGCTCTTGCACAATAACATTAATTAACCAGCAAACTGGTGCCATTTCTTCGCATCAACCAATCAGCTCATGGCCAATCTTTAGTCTTTCACATTTCTTCTCCTTTTCCTCCTCCTCCTTCCCACCCACTTCTCATTTTATTTTGAGATAGGGTCTTACTATCTCTTGCACATTATTATCTATTCTCACGCTGCCACCACTAGATTATTTTGAATGAAATCCCAGGTATTTTATAATTTCATTCATAAAAATTTCAGTATGTGTTTCTAAGAAATAAGTTTTCTCTAAAAATTTAAGCACAGCATTATTACTTCACCTAAAATGAATAACAAGCCTTTACTATAACTACATACCTAGATGCATTTACATTTCCTTCATTATCTAATGACTATTTTTGGTTTATTTGAATCACCATCCATGTATGTATTGAGCACTTAAAATGTAGCTAGTCTGAATGGTGATATATTGAAACTGGAAAACAGACAACATATTTAAAAAAATCAGTACAAAGGAAGATGAAATTTTTACTTTGATTATGTCTTAAAGATAATTTAAATGATTTTTACACAGGTTAAATAAAAGAAATTAAAATCATTTTCACCTGTTTGTTTTATTTATTTTTTTAAAAGTAATTTTATTGGTACATTTAATGTATACAGTTTAATGACATTCATTGTTGGAAATGTGTACCTTTATATGATCAATCTTGGTTCTTATTTTTTTCCCCATTCTCCTGTCCTCCCTTCAACACCTTCCTCCCTCCCTATCTAAAAACACTTTGTTTCCATTATTTTTCATTTTCTCATATTAATTCCATTCCCTTCTTTCCTTTCCCCTACCCACCCCCTACTTCCTCTTCCCCTTTGTACCTTTTCTTATTTCACATTGTCTATTATACATTTTGGTCTTCATTTACACTTTCAGTTTCTCACACTAGGGAAATGATTCAGTATTTACACATGTGTGTCCTATTTATATCACTTAAGAGTATCACCTCAATGTGCATCCATTTAGCTATAAATGTCTCTAATTTCTCATTTTTATGGCTGAGTAGTATTCCATTTTATTTTTAAAAAAACACATTTTCTTTATCCAGTCTCCTGTTGATGGGCAATTGGGCTGCTTCCAAGTTTTAGCTATTACAAATTGTGCTACTATAAACATGGGTGCACATATATCACTGTGGTATGATTCTTTTAATTCTTTAGGGAAGATACCCTGCAGAAGAATAGGTGGGTGAAATGGGACTTCCAATCCTAGTTCTTTGAGGTATCTCCATACAGCTTTCCATGGTGGTTGCACCAGTATACACTCCCACCAGCAGAGGAGTTCCTCTTTCCCCAAAGCCCTGGCATTTGTTATTGGTTGATTTTGTGACAGCAGCCATTCTTTTTGGGGTGAGGTGGAATCTCTGCATTGTTTTCATTTGCATTTCTTGAATGACCGGTGATCTTGAACATTTTTTCATATATTTATTTGCTATTTTTACTTCTTTGCCTGAGAAGTGTCTGATCATTTCAGATGCTCATTTTTTAATTGAGTCTTTAAATTTGAGAGAGTGGGTCTGATTTTTTTAAAGCTCTTTATATATTCTAGATAATAGATCTTAGTCTGAGGAACAGCTGGTGAAAATTTTTTCCTACATTGTGTGTTGTCTCTTCACGCTGTTGGTCATTTCTCTTGCAGTGAAGAAAGAAGCTTTTTAATAAGACATACCACTTTTTGATTGTTTGTGCTACCTCATGGGCAACTGAGATTTTATTCATACAATCTTTTCCTACACCAATGACTTCAAGAATTCTACCTAACCTCTCTTCTGGCTGGTTTAGTGTTTCTGTTTTAATATTTAGATATTTAATCTATTCTGATTTTAGTTTAGTGCATGGTGAGAGATATATGTCTAGTTTTAATCTTTGGAAATTTGAAACCCAGTTTTTTCAGCACCATTTATTAAAGAGGCTATCTCTCCTCCAGTGAGGGTGTTTGGTTCTTTTGTTAAAGATGAGGTGGCTGAGTGTGTCTGGACTTGTTTCTGCATCTTCTAAACTGTTCTATTGGTCCTTGGGTCTTTTTTGTTGCCAATATCATGCTGTTTTTTGTTTTGTGATTTTTTTTTAATCACAGTAGCTTTGTAATATAGTTTTAGGTTGGAGATTGTGATGCCACATACCTTTTTTGCATAGAATTGCTTGTACTATTCTAGGTCTCTTCTTGTTCCAAAGGAAGTTTTAGATTGTTTTCTCAAGTTCTATGAAGTATGCTGCTGGGATTTCGATTGGGATTGCACTGAGTCTATTTAGCAGTTTTGAAAGTATGGCCATTTTCACTATGTTGATTCTTCCTACCCAGGAACAAGGGATGTCTTTCCATTTTCTGATATCTTCTTTAATCGCTTTTTCAGAGTGCTATAGTTTTCAGAGTAGAGGTCTTTAATTTCTTTTGTTAGTTTGATTCCTAAGTATTTCAATTCTTTGGATGCTACTGTGAAAGGAATTGTTTGCCTCATTTCTTTCTCAGTGAGTCTGTTTTCGGTGAACAGAAAAGCTATTGATTTTTGTGCATTAACCTTGTATCCACTTACTTTACTGAATTTGGTTATTATGTCTAGAAGACTTTTGGTGGCGTTCTTGAGGTCTTCTACATAGAGTATTATGTCATCTGCAAAAAATGACAATTTGACCTCTTCATTTCCTATCTTTATTGCTTTAATTTCTTTCTCTTGTCTAATAATTGCTGTGGCTAATGTTTCCAAAGCTATACTGAACAGGAGTGGTGATAGTGGATATCCTTGTCTTGTTTTTGATTTCAGTATGAAGGATTTGAGTTTTTCAACATTTAGTATGATATTGGCAATTGGTTTTTCATAGATGGTTTTTATCAGTTTGAGATAGAGACTACTCCATTTTTTGTAGGGTTTAGCATGAATGCATATTGGATTTTATTGAATGCTTTTTCTGCATCTATTGATATGATTACATGGTTTTTGGCTCTGTTAATATAGCGTATTACATTCATTGATTTGTGTATGTTGAACCAACCCTGCATCCGTGAGATGAATCTCATTTGGTCAGGGAGCTCTTTACATGTTAAATCTAAAATCATAAATCCCTATATTTTTAATAAACTGACATCATTCTATTTCTTTTTTATACACTGATATTTTAAAAAATAGCTCAAGCATCATTTTCCATTTTATGAAAATTCCATATAAATGTTATTTTAAATATTTTATAGATCTCCATGTGTGCTCTGGATCAATGTTGCCTGATAGAATTTTCTGCAATGGTGAAAATGTTCTGTATATGTATTGTGTGATATAGTAGCCACATGTAGTTACTAAGCAGTTGAAATGTGTCTAGAGCATCTCAGGGAGTGAAATTTTAACTTTATTTAATTTTTATTAGCATATTTATTTAATATATGTTTCGTGCACCAAGCAGTGAGCTCCCTCAGAGAAGACCTCACTTGTATCACTCATCCCGTATCTCTGGGGTCTATGACTGCCACATATTAGAACTTCAGTAATCAAAGGCAAAGTGGTGAGATGAGCTGAAGCCACAGGTCTCTTGGCCTCTGGGTCTGGGAGCAGACAGTGGTATCATATCCTCTGAAAAAAAGAAGACAAAAATGTATTTTGTGACAGAGGGAACCAGAGCCAGGGCCTAGGATGTGACTCCTTGAATTGTTTAAAGAGCTTGGGAAAAATTGCTTTGACTATCTTGTAGGGGAGGGATGGGCAAAATATATGTTATCTACCAAATTCAGCCCTCTAACTATTATACTAAACCAAGTTTTATTGGAACATAGCCAATATGCAGCTTTTACATGTAGCCTAAAGCTGCTTTTGTACTACAATAGCAGAGTTTGCTATCTGTGAAAGAGGTAGTACGGTTGGCAAAATCTGAATGTTTGCTGACCTTATCCTAGGGTTCGACTCTGAGCAGCTGCTGCTCATGCGATGAGACAACAAAGAAATTGTCTCATAACCAGAAACCAAATTAAGCCTCCTGCTGGTTCTGTGGAAAAATTTGGAGAGAAAAAAAAATCTCAATAATACTAAGGGCACAGTTAGGAGCAACTGAAAGGCTACCAGACTCATTGAGAACAAAACTAAATTATTCTACTAACATGTGCCTGCAAATCAGAATTTTAAATCACACAAAGAAATAAAATGTTAAGTAAGTCGATAAAAATTGCTATTGAACATGAGCTCGTCGTAAATGAAAATAAGTCTGAAGGACGTTCTACAGAATTTCAAAAATAAATATATTTAGAATGCTCAATGAGAAAATAGATAATTAATCTCATTTTGAAAATCAATTTATGAGACAAATATAAGGAAAAGTGAAACAAGAATATTTAATTAGAGTTCACTAGAGCCACAGAATTAATATAAAATATATATATAAGTATAGAAAGGATTTACTAGGTAGGTTTACAGGATTGGAAGTGGAAGAGACCCAATGACTGTGCTAAATGGAAGGTGGAAGGGTGCAAAATGGCCATCTGCATGGTGAGAGCCCGCAGATCCACTCGAAGGTTGAAGGCCTGGAGCTCACTGCAGAGTCCAGTGTAAGTCTATGTTGGAAAGCCAAAGGGTCTGCTTTGGAAGGCTGAAGAGTCTGTACTGGAAGCCTGAAGAAATTGGAGACAAATATCCAAAGGCAGTGGTGAAGATGGAAGGTCCAAGAAAGAAAGAAAAAAGAAAGGAAGGAAGGAAGGAAGGAAGGAAGGAAGGAAAGAAAGAAAGAAAAAGAAAGAAAGAAAGAAAGAAAGAAAGAAAGAAAGAAAGAAAGAAAGAAAGAAAGAAAGAAAGAAAGAAAGAAAGACATCCTTCTTCTTTTCTTTTTTATTCCATCCAGGCTGTTGGTTTCCGTCATTCACATCTGGGTGTGGATTTTCCCTCCTTCGTTTGCAGGCACATGCCATTCATTCAGAGACACACCAGAGTTTTACTAATCTGTTAGGCAGTTCTTACTCAAATTGATCTATTACAACTAACAATCACAAATATGCAGATATGAAAAGGAGCCAATTAAAAATCTTGGAAATAAAAAGTGTATTATCATTGAAACAAAACATGATTAGTTCACCAAGGCTGCTATAACAAAGTATGACAAACTGGGTGGCTTAAACAATAGAAATTTATGGTCTCACAGTTCCTGAGACTAGAAGTCTGCAAGTAAGGTATTTGCAGGATTGGATTCTTCTGAGGGCTGCAAGGAAGAATCTATTCCATGCTTCTCTCCCAGTATCTGAAATTTTACTGACAATTTTGGGATTCCTTGATTTGTAGACATATTACAGTGCTCTGTCTAGTCTTTGCCGTCAACTGGCGTTTTCCTTGTGTTTGTGTCTATCTCCAACCTCCCCCTTTCTATAAGGCTATCAGTCAGATAAGATTAGTACCTACTACAATGACATAATTATAACTGGATTACCCCTGTGAAGACATTGTTTCTAAATAAGTCAACATTCTGAAGTATTAGGGATTAGTGATTCAACATATCTGTTTTTTTTTCAACTTTAATTGAGTTTATTGGTACATTTTAGGGATTCAGTACAGTTACATTCATTGTTGGGATCTTGTACCTCTACATGACAAGTCTTGATTCTCATTTTTTCCCCTTACCTCTGCCCTCCCTTAACCCTCTCTTCCCCTCCCCATTTACAAACACTTTATTTTTATCTTTTCATTCTCTCACATTTTTTTCTTTTCCCTTTTTACTCTTCCCCTACCCATCCCACCTTCCCTATACCTTTAGCTCCTTTCTTCCCATTTCTAAATGTCAGTAATCTTATTGGAATCTTATGCATTGTTGCAGATTATTCACACCAGGGAAACTATTCGGTATTTACACATGTGTGATTTATTTATTTCACTTAGGAGTATATCTTCAATATGTATCCATTTTCCTATGAATGAATCTATTTTCTCATTCTTTATGGCTGAGTAATATTCCATTTTATAGAAAAACCACATCTTCTTTATCCAGTTTCCAACGGATGGGCAAATGGGCTGTTTCCAAGATTTAGCTATTGCAAACTGTGCTGCTATAAACATGGGTAAATATACTTCTCTGTGATATGATTCTTTTAGTTCTCTTGGAAAGATACCCAGCAGAGGGATGTCTGGGTCAAATGGAACATCCAGTCCAAGCTCTTTAAGGTATCTCCATATTGATTTCCATAGTGGTTGCACCAGTCTGCACTCCCACCAACAATGGAGAAGGGTTCCTTTTTCCCCACAACCCCACCAACATTTGTTATTGTGTGATTTCTTGATAGCAGCCATTCT
>NW_022900936.1:58221663-58238006 GCF_012274545.1 Fukomys damarensis
TATAATATGTATTACATTTATTGATTTTCGTATATTGAACCACCCTTGCATCTCTGGAATAAATCCAACTTGGTCAGGATGGATCATCTTCTTAATAATCCTCTGTATTCTGTTTGCTAGTATTTTATTAAGGATTTGCATCTATATGGATCATATGGTTTTTGTCCTTGACTTTGTTAATATAATGTATTACATTTATTGATTTTCGTATATTGAACCACCCTTGCATCTCTGGAATAAATCCAACTTGGTCAGGATGGATCATCTTCTTAATAATCCTCTGTATTCTGTTTGCTAGTATTTTATTAAGGATTTTTGCATCTATATTCATTAAGGAGATTGGTCCGTAGTTCTCCTTTTTAGTTGTATCTTTCCCTGGTTTGGGAATCAAAGTGATACTTGCTTCCAGGAATGAATTTGGAAGTATAGCTTCCCTTTCAATTTCATTGAAAAGTTTGATGAGTAATAGTAGTAGTCCTTCTCTAAATGTCTTGTAAAATTCAGCAGTGAATCCATCAGGGCCTGGGCTTTTCTTTGTTGGTAAGTTTTTAATTACATTTTCAATTTCACTGATTGTGATTGGGGTGTTTAAAATGTTTTTATCTTCTTTGTTCAACTTTGGTAATTCATAAGCATCTAGAAATCTGTCCATTTCTTCTGTGTTTTTCATTTTATTAGAGTACAACATATCTGTTTGAGGGAGCACAGTTCACTCACAGTAATGAAAATACCCCTAATCTATAAAAACTGAAGACTGAATGAGCAAATTGAAGATAGTATTATGAAACCCACTCAAAGTATAACCTAGAGAGGCAAAGATGTATGCATATTTATTAAGACTACATATGTGTATTTATTTATTTCAGTTAAGAGACACGAAGGATAGATTGAAAAGCTCCAATATTTTAGAATATCTAATACTACAGAAAACATCGCTAGCTGTTTTTCAACCAAAATTGCTATTTCTGTCCTTAATAGCAAAACCTTGACTCTTTTCAGGGAGGCAATGTGCCTGGTCAAAATAATTTCCAGACTTTCTTGCAAGTAAGAGTCATGTGAACTATTCCAGGCAGTGAGATATCTACAGACGTCCTTAAGTAGGCCATTCTTTTCTTTGCACATACTAAGTTAAAGACACATTAGAAGAAAGTGTTTCACCCTGTAGTACTTCTCCCACTGACCCTTAACTTTCTCTCTCTCTCTCCATTCCTGACCAAAATCCAATATGAATTTACTCTAAGAATGTAAAATAATTTCATATCTGAAAATCTAATCTACACAATTACAATGGAAGAATGTGGTCAATTTAAAGATAGAAAACAAAAAGCACACAAGAAATATTCTTGCATTTTCATATTCATTTATTTAATAAAATCAAGGTTGCAGAATAAGTGTTGGGAGCAGAGAGTTGCTATTTTATATATATAAGGCCTACCTTTTGTGGATGGCGTCTGAGTAGAGGGATGGAAGGAAGTAAGGAAACTAGTTATGCTAATATTTGGGGGAATAACATTAAAGGTGTAAAATTTAATATAAGGTGGTGTGTAGTGGTTTTCAATTCATAAACAATTAAAATTAGTTACTGTGGATGTAAGAAAACACTCAACTGTCAAAAGCTATTGAAAATCTTGCAGAAAACTAGTGATGAAACTTTATTAAACTATATTTCCACTTCCACCTACATTAACTGTACAATAATCTGGACAATGAAATGAGATGAGAAAATAGAAGTTACAAAAATTACAAAGAAGTTACAAAACAGATATAATTTGCATTCAACATATTTGACTACATAGGAAATCTAACTGAATCTGCAAACTACAAGAAATAATTAAACATTGAAGGTTTCTGGATATAAGAACAATATAATACGATATCAATTGTATTTTTATATATCAGTAATAAGCAATTGCAAAAAAATGATGATATCGACAATGGCATTAAAGTATCCAGAAACAAACCATACCCAATAGATTAGCAAATTAAATACAGATACTCCTCAACATTTAATGGAATTACATTTAATACATGCACTGTAAGTTAAAGATACAACTTGAAAATGTGCTCAATACACATAATCTACCAAACATCATAGTGTAGCAACACAGCACACTGTAGACTATTGGTTGTTTACCATCATTTGTATGGCTGACTAGAAGCTGCAGCTCACTGCCATTGCCTAGTATCTCAAGAGAATATTATTCATATTTTGCTAGCCCAAGAAGAGAACAAAATTCAAAATATGAAGTTTGATGTCTATGGTATGCACATCACTTTTGGACCATCATAAAACTTAAAAACCACAAATAGAACAATTTTAGGTTGGGAACTGTCTGTACTTAGCAACTTAAAAGATTAGAAAGAATGTGAATAAACAGTGCCTTTCAAGTAGTAGGAGTGGGAAAATAAGTCAATACAATGGCTTTGAAAAACAATTTGATAATGTCTACTAAAGTAGAACTTACATAAATATTTCTACTAGTAATTTCTCATTGTAGGTTTGTATCCCAGAAAAAATTCAGCATACACGCTCGAGGACATATCTTCAAAATATTCACTGTAGCATTTCAAAACATAAAGATTTGATTGCAAAGTCCATGATTATCAAAAGAAGAATAATATGTTTATATAGCTGTTAAAATGAATTAATGAATTTCTACATGTATCAATTTCTGTGGAAAAAGACAGTCTAAGAGAGTGGTGCTTCAGATACATTTTGGAAGCATACAATTTAATGCTATATGGATGCATAAATATGCAACAAAGCATAAAATACTGTGAAAATGGTAAACATTTAATGCAAGATAGTGATTCCTTCTGGGCATACAAGGAGGAAAATGATATAAAGAGGATTACTTTAAGTGTATTGGTCATGCATCCTTTCTTGTAAATTATCTGAAATGAATATACCAAAATGTCAATGTTTCACAGAGCCATTGGGTACAGGTATTATTCTTTAAAGTAATCCGAGTGTTTGATATATTTTATATTTTCCAAAATGAAATAAATAAAGAAGATGACATTTTTAACCACATAAACAACACCAGATTTGCATAATTTAGTGCTTCTGCCAGTTGGATATCTGAATTCTGTTCTCTTACTTCTCTATCTCCTATTTGGGAATTAGAATGAGGTCATATCTGTGTAATCAGGAAGGCAGCATAAAGAAAAACAACTACTGGCTTTTTAATTCAATTCAATTCAATTTTACTTTATTTTGAGGAAGTGTCTCAAGGGTCTCACTATATAGTTCAGGCTGTCTTCGAACTCACTATGTGGCCCAGGCTGGCCTTGAACTTGCAACAAACAATCCTCCTGCCTCAGCTTCTTGAGTGCTAGGATTACGCATGTGCGCCACCATGCCCTTATATTTATTTTATTCTATCAGGAATTAAAACTCATGTTGTAATTACTATTCCCAAGATGTTGCGCATTAGTTGATATTATTAAACAAATAATCAAAAACTTTGAAATGTCTCCTACATTTCTTCAGGATGAAACCTTATAAAGGTTTGAAGGTGATGAGTAGAATGGAAAGATGGGTGGGATGGAGCTACCGGTATACTTTGGTTTTCTTCTTGATTGAAAGGATTTGCTTCTCTTCCTAGCTTTATACTGCATTCTTTCTTGGTCACTAGTGGGCATCCCACAGATACTCTCTTTTTTCTAAGACATAATTTAATCTACTGTCATTTGAGAAAGCATATTCCTGCCTCCTATTTCTACTCTGTGTAGATCAACTGTACTTATCTCATGGAAGCATTTTTCCCTTGCTTTACCTCCCTTTGCAAATGCTGAGCAAGTGTTTCCCTTATTTGCACTCTTCTCCCTTTTAGTTTTCTGGACATTTTTGTCTGTATGATATTATCAAAAGTGAAATAAATTAGTCAAGAGGGCAGTAACATTAAGAAGATAGTAACATCTCATGAAGCCCTCCCACTTCCTTGGCCTTTCCATTCTGTGTATGTGGGTGGGTAGAACCACTCTTGATTTAAAAAACTCAGTGTTTTTGGTTCAAAAATCCTCCCACAATGAAAATTCATTTCTGCCCAGTTTCATACTCAAAAGTCTTGTCCTTGATATTATCAGGCAACATACCTATGATTAAGCACAAGTAGTCCACATTCTTTTATGTATGAATCTTGCTTTCCAATTTATATTCTTACACATTTTTCCCTCAATAACTGTGTAAAGTAGAAATGATGGAGATCATTGTCCTCATTACACTCCAGAGGAAGTGGAAGCCTAGAGAGAGATTTATTCCTCAGAGTTTCTGGCCTGAAGAAAATGTGCTTTAGTCAATGTTAATAGAAGCAGTACAGCTAGGAAATGGAAATCACCAGCCAGCAGGGGTTATAGAAACTGCCAGTTCCTTGTAGAAGGGCTTTCTTTTACTAGAGTTCACTCAAGGAATTCTTCAGAGGCAGCTAGTAGGTGGGTTTGCTTGGTACAACAAAGGTTCACTGCAATACATGAACATTAAGTATTCTAGTTCAACAAAAGCAGATTCTGGGAGAGAAACACAAGGGGATTCCACTAATCCTGGAAGGAGACAGGAGACAACTAGAGGTGAGAAGGACTGGAGGAAAGTGGGAGGGGGAAGGAGAATAAGTGACAGAGAGGGAAAAGGTGTGAAATAATTTGCCCCCAATTTATCTTTATGAAAATTTGATATGGGAAAATTCTTACTTGAAAATGAGATAAATAAAGAAGTAATTATTTGCATCACAAATTAACTCTTCACTTCAAAAGATTATTTACCACAGGTGTGACTTTGTGATGTGAGACTTTAGAAAAGAATATGACTTGGGAGAGGTGGGAAATTTAAACAATAAACGTCTTGGTTGTAATATAATAGGAAATAATTCCAGTGATAAAGGGGAAGATAGATAAAGAAAGAAGTGGCTGTACAGGGAGCTCTCTGCTGAGCTCAAGCTTTGAAAAGGACTTGAACAAAACGGAGAGGGAGGGGATTATAGATAAGCTCAAACACAAAGGACTATCATGAACCTTCAAGAACAGAATAAAGGAGGATAAAAGTCAGGAATGAGCTGAGCCTTATAAAAAGTACGAAAGGCTTCTGTACTTAGAGTAAGGAGAAACACAAACACAGAGCTAACTGCTTTTTGAACTGCAGTGGTAACAGAAGTAGTTAGCATTCCTGTTGTTGTTTTTTTGTTTTTTTGTTTTTTTTTTTGTACCGGGGATTGAACTTGGGTCCTTGCGCTTTCAAGGCAGGCAGTGGAACCACTGAGCTAAACCCCTGGCCCCCAGCATTCCTATTGGTTACTTTGCTTCTGTCTTCTTTAACTTACAAAAGGTATTTTTAAAAAGAAATAAACTTTCTTTTAGACATAGTGCTTATGTTGGTATGAAGGTATGTGTCAGCATTAGTCCAACTGGGAAAGGGACAGGATCCCTGTATACTGATCATTAAAGATAAACTAAGACTTAGGAGTTCTCGGGGGCAGATTTGAGAGGACATTGTCAAGGAGCAGGCATGAGAAACAAAACCAGGAACATAGTGAGCTGCATCCTCCTCTCCCTTCCCATTCTGCTAAGATCTTAGATAATTCTACTAAAATTTGTTAATGGCCTGGCATGAGGGGATTTCTTGGGATAGTGACTTTTTTGTTGTTGTCTGCTTTTTCAGACAGGGTCTTACTATGCAGTTCAGCCTAACCTTGAAACCACCATGTAGCTGAGACTGGCCTTGAACTCACAGTGATCCTCCTACCTCAGCCTCTGGAGTGCTGGGGTTATTGGTGTGCGCCACCTTGCCCCGTTTAGGGGATTTCTTATGAAACAAGAGATGGAACTCAGTTTTGTCTTCTTTAGGGGAATTGAGGGAAATGAAAGCCAGCTATCAAATGAAGGATCTGGGACACAAGAATATGCCACTTTCTATTTTGAAAGGAAGTCTCATGTAGGTAAAACAGTAGGAAAACATGGACCCTCTTCAAGTGGATTTGAATTTCTAGAACTAGAGGAATGAAAATGCTGTGGAGTGTAGAAGGGGACCAAAATTTCTATCAGTAATCTCTTGGAAATTACAGAACATGATAGGGATGCCCAGAAGACTGAAGGCTTTTCAAAAAGGGAAATGGATTAGATTCTACCAACTAGGGTTCAGGAAATAAACCTTGCTATACATTTCACTGCAAGTGACTAATTGAAGACCAAGTCAATAATGGTGCTCCATTCACCTTGCCAGGACGGGATCATGGCTAAAGTCACAAGGGAATTCCGCTGGGGCTTTAAGGCAAAGAAATGCTATAACAAGAGGGGTTCTGCTGTACAGGCATTGTTGTTTCAGACAGGGCTCCTGGAACTGCTTTTTCCTAACCTTGTACTCCCAGAGATAGGGTGGGAAGCTCAAGAGTTCAGCAATTCTCCGAGGTTGGCAGACAGGGGAGATAGATCTTGATCACTAAATCTCTGAGTCTGTCAGCCTGAAGCTCATATAACTTATACACTTCTTAAAATGTAATAATTAAACCTCATTGCTGAAGACCTTTGAGTCATGAATATATTCTTTGGTATTTGGGGCAATGACATTCTAACTAATGCATTGGTATATTTTGAATTTGACATATATTTCACAAATTGTTCACATTGTTTGTATTGGTCAGCATTCCCACTGCTGGGACAAAAATACCTGACACTCATGTTTTAAGGTGAAGAGGTTTATTCTGGCTCAGAGTTTTAGTTTTCACTCCATGGTTGGCCGGCTCCAAAGCAAAGACATCCTGGTGGAAAGGCGAAAACTGTTCATTTTATGGCAGTTGGGAAGCAGAGCAGGCTGCAAAGAGCCAGAGAAGGGGCCAAGTTCCCCCAGATCTCCCAGGTCATGCTCCAGTAATCCACCCAGACACACACAGAAGTGTGCTTCACCAATCTCTGAAGCCAGTCAAGTTGATCATCAAGATTGACCGATGGCACACAGAGGCAATGGGCATACTGTAACAGGCTGAGGTGGGAGGATTGTAAGTTTCAGTCTAGCACGGGCAATTTAGTGACTTAGTGAGACCCTGTCTTAACAATAAGAAACAGGATTGTTGATATAGCCCAGGGTAAAAACCCTGGATTTAATAACCCCCAGAACTGTAGAAAAAATAAATTAACTGTCACATTTTCCTTGATATGAAAGTAACTTCTGCGTAAGATAATAACAACCTTAAGCGTATTTGTGTGTGGATACTGTGTACACGTTCTATAAATATCATGACTCTGACTTTGAGGAGTCACGCCTGGCAACAGTGTTTTTTTGTTTTGTTTTGTACCAGGGGTCAAATTCGGGTCCTTGCACTTGTGAGGCAGGCTTCGGAATCACTGAGCTAAATCTCCAGCCCTGGGCAACAGTGTTTTATGAATAACATGACAAGATTCCCTTTAATGTCTTCTTTCATGTGAAGATCATTCAAATCTCAAGGGAAGTCTAAGATAGTAAATATCAGAATTAAAATTCAAAGTTATTGAGCAAATTGAGCTAGCAAATTCATGCTAGCTAGAATAAAATCAACAAGTTGAATAGATGTCAACTATAAGATGCAACATTGGCTCAAAAATTTACTGTAAAAGCTCAAGGGATGGGAGACTGATTTAGTAGAACTTAGATGGAAAACAACTGAGAATTTTAGTTACACACATGTAGTATAGGATTCACTGTCTAGAGTCCCCCTTCACAATAAAGGCAAAAATCCCTTCAGCTGCAGGAAGTATTATTAGTGAATGGTCAGTGGCTCTCAGCTGAGTCCCTGTCTAGGCCTGGCTTTCAGCTGAAGAGAACCATCACCAGGAGGTTGTGGCACCTCCTTAAAGACAGCTGCTTTTTATATTTGATCAATGTAGCCGTAAAATGCCTGGTTTGTATGCTTAAAGGCAGGACAAGTTTGAAGGGCCAATCAAATCCACAGTTCTCTCTGGGCTCCTCTGAAGCACTTGTTAAAAGTGAATCAGCGTTGTACTTTTCCTCTGCTCAGTTTTCCAGACAGGTGTTGATCCTGTTGAAAGATCCAGTAAACTTTCTACATGTGAATCACCAACTCAGACTGTATTTGTTAGGGAATCCCAAGTGCCATCATGATCCCACTGTTAGGGTGGGATAATATATAACCCAAATAGTAAATAATGTTGCTATGAACATTTTTATACAAGTATTTGTTTAAATACCTGCTTTAATTGGAGAGGAATTTCTGGGTACTGTATTTAACTTTTTGGGGTAAACATACTCATTCTTTTTTTTTTTGGTGTGTACGGGGGATCAAACTCAGGTCCTTGCACTTGTGAGGCAGAAATCGGAACCACTAAGCTAAATCCCCCAGCCCAACATACTCATTCTTGAAGGAGGAATATATCTTTTAGGACATAAGAATCCCATTAAGCTTCAAGTTATGACTTCTGCCTAGTCATTTATAATTTCTCATGTCAGGAGACCAAAAGGCAAGTGATGGAGCATCTTGACAAAAATAACTGGAGAAGGTAGGGAGGTTGTTATACAAGGAAAACATGGAACAATACATGTGGAATTAAGTGATCTGCTGAAGTGTCTCTCTATATTTCTTTGCCTAATTTTGATGGTAAAAAAAGCAGTGAGTTTGTGAAAGTCACTGTGTCCTGAAAGGCTGCTCCATCAGGTAAATCATCGTGATGGTTACTTTTAGGTGTTTGTTTGTTTGTTTGTTTGGTACCGGGAATTGAACTCGGGTCCTTGTGCTTGCGAGACAGGTGGCAAAACCACTAAGCTAAATCCCCGGCTACTTTTAGGTGTTAATTTGACTGGATTGAGACAAATCCAGGTGGCTGATAAAACATTATCTCTGTTTGTATCTGTGAGGGTGTTTCTGGAAGAGAGTGACATTTGAATTAGTGGACTAGAGAAGATCTGATCTCAAAGTAGGCAAATACTATCCAATTGGTGACGGCCTGGATAGGACAAAAAGGCAGAGGAAATACAAATTCACTACTTTTTCCTGCCCTTGAATATCAGTGTTCTAGGCTCACTAGCCTTCAGACTCCAGGACTTGCACCAGTGGCCTCCTGATTTCTCAGGCCTTTGGCCTAGAAGTGAGAGTTATACCTTCAGTTTCCTTGGTTCTCAGACCTGCAGGCTTGAAGTGAACTATGTCTGCGGCTTCCTTGGTTCTCCGGTTTACAAATGGAAGATCACGTGACTTCTCAATTCTGTTATTGGGTGAGCCGATTCCCATAATAATTCTCCTCTCGTAGGTCTATATCAATATGTATACTATTACTTCGGTGTCCCTGAAGAACCTTGACTAATATAACCACCTAGAGCAGTGGTATGTTAATCATTCGTGAGGGTAGTCTGGAATAGATAGTAGAAAAGCAAAATGATGAGAATTATTTTGAGACCAGATACTATGGCAGAGATTACAGGTCATCCCACTAACATGCCACAGAAAGAGAGAACAGCTTAATTTCTGATGAAGCTGTTTCTAGAATCCAGCAGACCCAAATGGCATAAAAGGTGGATGTGGTGGATACTGTAGTGTGCTACCCAGATCTCCTTAAGGACTTTGTTCCTCTCCCTAGTTGCTTGGAGTGTTGAGAACAACAACTTTCAACTGAAAAGGGCCTCTGCCTAAGTCTTGCCTTCTCCCTCAAAGCAGCTGTTATACAGTGACTGGCTGGAACCCTAAAAACCTGCCCTACCCTCTCTAGAGCTCCCAGTGGGATCCTCTGAATTTTTTGTGTGCCTGAATCACAGTTCCAATTCTGCTAGCTCCTATTTCCTTCACTCTCCTGCAAGTGTTGATCCCGAAGTCATAACCCATTAAAATTCTCCATTCTGTATGCAAATCTTCTTTTCAGAGTTTCAGTATGAGCCCTAAAAGGTCAATGCAATTTGATTTGGGTCATTAAAAATTGAATATTCTAATCATGGGGAATAATGAATCTATGGCATTCTGAACTAGTTAAACAACATTTAGAAAATTATGTTTTCTTTGAGAGAAACTAATAAAATGGCTACATTCAGAGGAAAGCAATCATGAGGGATAGTGTAAGAAAAATGTTATTTGAAGTAGAGCAAAGAATTAAAACTCTGAGAACTGTTTTAATCTCACAAAAATTGTCATGGGGAAGATTGAATAGAAGTCTCTCTCCTGGAGGGGAGGGGAGGAAACAAAAGATGAATTTTATAAGAAGGCAGATTTTGGATAGTGGGTGGGGGGATTCCTAAGTACAACCTATTGCATGTCTTGGGAAGAAGTGAGCCAGATTCTTAACATAGTTACAGGAGCATACCTCACAGATGTTTTGAAGAGAATTTCTGCAGTGACTAAGGGACTGGGTTAAAGTCCTTTGAATTCCAAAATACCATGATTATAGGTTGTGATACAATACAAGTTTTTAAAAGGATTTTAAAAATGAAATCTGCTAAATCATAATGCAAGACTCATGTACATCAATTTTTCTCAAGGGTATAAACACCCTCTTCCACCATTACTCAGTCTGGAGAGGTGTTGCATGGAGTAGGATAAATACATGATATTTCCACTTAGCTTTCTCCAACCTCAATGAATTTGCTGTTGTGTTCCTAGTTTAATACGCAAAGAAAGAGCTGATTGTCTTTGAACAGTTTGGACTTTTATTAATAAGCATATTTACAGATTTTTAGGGCTTATAGAATAATTTACATTCTTCTAGATTATTTTTTAACCTCTTTTATCAAAGCCTTACAAATCCAGACTTGACACCTCTACTATAACGAAGTTGAACTTCAGGAAGTTTATAGGCTTAACCTAGACTATGAAAGGAATTACATGTGAAGGCTGGATCCTTGTATCCCAAATCATAATATTTTGTATTTTTCCCCAAATTAACCATGTTCCATATTCTTTTGATTTCCAGGCCACACTCACCATAGATTAAAGTTTGAATTATGTCCCTCCAAATAGTCTTAAACCTCACAACCTTTAAATACGATCCTATGTTGAAACAGTCTTTGCAAATGTAATCAAGTTAAGATAAAGTCATAACAGAAGTTTTATAACATGGTAGAATGTCATGTGAAGACAGAAGCAAAGACTGGAGTTACGCTGTCACCAACTAAGTAAGGAACAAGGATTGCTAGCAACCAGCAGCAGCTAAGAAGTGGAAGAGAAAGATTCTTCCCTAAAGTCTCCAAGAAATTGTGTTCCTGCACTCACTTTGATTTCAGATTTCCAGCCTCCAAAACTGTGATACAATGTTTCTGTTGTGTGAAGTCACCCAGTTTGTGGTTATCTTGTTACAGCAACACTAAGAAACTAACAAACCACTCGCTGGGGCACTTCTCCCAGGCAGGAAGAGGTGAAATGTGAGGAAAGAGGCAGGCTCAGACATCGTAAGAGTCAGAGACAGTTTTGGAGAATAGAAATGTTCTCTTCCTCGCTTGTTCACCAGGAGAGAAACAGAGAAATCAAGGCAAGCAAGTATGTGTACCATCATCAACCTGGGTATTAAATCACACTGTAGTGAGCATGTGCTATGTGCGCAGGAAAGGGGGCCCTGTTATGTGCCACCTGTTGCTCTAGCAGTCAGATTACAAAGCCAGTAAAGAATCCTGGGCACGTTTAGGGAACAGAAGACAAAAGAAAAATCTGATTTTCACATAGAAAGTTGAAAAGACTGTGCCATATAATTTGAGAACACACTTCTGAGTGGGCTGAGTCAGATCAATATGATAGCAACAAGTTGCTTACAGGACAAGTAATAACAATATCAACGATAATAGCAATCATTTGTATTTCTTAGAGCTTTACAGTCAACTAAACACTTCTGCTTAGTGTAAATGTTTGTGTCCCCTGCAAAATTCATGCTGAAACTTAATCCCTAGTACAATAATACTAAAAGGCGAGAATTTTAAGAGGTAATTAGGCCATGAAGGCTCTGCTCTTATGCATGGAATTAGGGCTTTATAAGTCGGGGAGGGGAGACCAGCTAAGTCTTTTGCCTTTCTGCCATGTGAGAGCACAGCATTTGTCTCATCTGGAAGATGTAGTCAGTCACAAGATACTTATCTTAGAAGGAGAAACCAGGCTTTGGCCAGAGATCAAGTCTGCTAGTGCCTTGGTTTTGGATTTTCCAGCCTCCCAAACTGTGAGAAAAAAAATTTCTATTATTTCTAAATTATCCAGTCTGTGGTATTTTGTTATAGCAACAGGAATAGATAAAGAGCACTTCTAATTTGTGATTCTATCTTCAAATGGTGCAATAAGGTAGACCAGGTCTTAGGTTTCCATTTTATGCTGGAGGAAACAGCAGCTCAGAGAGGTTAAATCACTTGCCCAAGTTCACCTGTCTGTGTGAGCACTAAAGCTTCAGCCCCTGATATATTTCTAGCCCTTGTCTTTCCCACAAGGTGGTTAGAGACCTCTTGAGTTCAGCCCAGCTCCCTCTCCCAGGGCAGCCATCTTCAGAGATTTATAGCTCCTGCCTGTGCCCAGGAAACTATGCAGGCATTCCATACACAATGATGGAGATGGGGTGATTAGTTCAGGTGAGGGTGGGTGGAACAAGAGGCCCCAGGTCTTGTGCGTGGTGTGAACTCTTGTTTCCGCCTCTGCCAGTGTGTGCCCCAGAACACAGCAGATGCTGGCTTCACCTGCACTGAGTCTTTGTGTCAGAAGGTAGTCATGGAAACTCACGCCCTTCCTAAGCTGATGAGTAGACAATTAGGTAGAATGGAGGAATCAAGTTAATTGCCTGTCATCCCCTCTCTGCTCTCTGTGTATTGATTCAAATTAGGCTTTTTTAGTTTTCTAATGTCAGCAGATACCAAATGATAAGAGCATAGACCTGGGAGTTAAGACCTCCAGGAAAAAACCAGTTCTGAGTGAATCCCTTAACCCTTCTTCGTCTCTGTTTAATTCTGACCCAAGCACTTATGAAAACACATCTCCTTGCCCGATATCCATTGGTTTCCAACCCCAAAGCCTCTCAACTGTCTTGATGTTAACCATCTCTGATGCCACATGCATTCAACGTAGCAATCCTCTCAGAGAAAAGAGATAATTCAAACCGAGTCCTGCATTTGTTGAAATCACCATGTAGCTCAGTGACAAGCAGTGAAACAGTGGATGGTCTGTACTATGCCTAGCAGGGCAGGGGTGGTACAATCTGGAGGTCTTCTGAGACAAATAGCACAATCAGCTCAGCTGTCATCTGAGCAGAACGCGGGAAGTCTTCAGAAACAAAGCCCCATCCTTTCTCATTGTCTCTCTAGGGCCCCTGCTTCATGACCAGTTGGAATTGTTTGGAATTTCCTGCGTGGTCCGTGCTTGTTCTTATCCTTTGCTCTTCAGAGGGTTGCTCTTCAAGCAACACTCTTTCTACCTTTTTCTTATGTCTCGACTCTGACAATACTTGTCTGGGAAGTCATCTCAAGACTGAATAGAGGACTTCCAAAGGCCATGGGTCTTCTTAATTATAGATAATAAGCATACCATCACAGTACACAAACATTCTATCTCCTTACTAGACTAAAAGCTTCTAGGAGGCAGTGATCACATCTTCCAGGATGATGTTTCTCAGCAGCAAGGACCATGCTTGACACATAGAAGGAGATCCATCATTGTTCAGTAAATAAATGATTGATTTCATAAATGATTATTAGACAGTAATGTCCTAGAAGAAGGAAATGTTTACTTAAGGTCTAGAATTGAATGTTGGTTGTCATTTATTTGGATTTTCATACTATTTGAGTTTTTAATCAAATAATGTAGGCAAATATGGACTTCCTCACGTTGTAGAATAATTGTCTCCAAGAACTCTGCTAGGCTTTGTTCAGGCCAACATTTCTTCTGAGATTTTTGACCCTGTTGGTTCTGAAAGTAGTGAGCCCTGAGGTTGAGTGTGCTGGTTCGTGGTGGGAACTGTGGAATAGAGGAGGTAGAATGAAGGGTCTCAGGATAAAGAGACTGAAATGGGTCCTTAGGAGATGTGTCTAGAATTCCTTTAGGAAGTGCTTCCTGGATCAGAAGAAAGTTCTTTGACGTGGATGTTGTTTGGGAAAATAGACACCAAGTAAGGGATGCTTCTCAGTTTAAGGGTGGAAGTGAACTGTAACTTTCACTATATTTCTATATGAAGTTTATATTTTTACAGGATTTTTGAGATTTAGCTCATTTGAGTGATTCTCCACCAGGATTAATCAACTGGGGGAACAATTGTTCTGGGCCTGAGTTCTTAATTATATAAATGGAGGAAGGAATAGAACCAAATACACTCTAAGGACTGTTCCAAGATTCTACAAAAAGAGATAATGGATTTCCCTGGCTACTGTTTTAGAAACTGAACATAGTGAGAGAGTGAGATTAATGTCTTTGGGTTCTAGGAACTTTGGGGTACAGGTGGATGGGGCAGGGTGAAATTTCCCCCACGATCGATCTTTGTTTCGTCTTTTTCTTCTATCCTCTTTTCACCCTTTCCTTCACTTTGGTGGTGATATGCAGTATTCCACAGTGGCTGATGGCATGGCTGGGGAATCAGATCAATGTACTTGTGAATCCTAGTTCTGCCACTTCATCACTTTGCATGTGACCTGGGGCAAGTGTTTTAACTTCCCTCTACCTCTTGCTTAAGGTTTTTATAAAGGATGAATACTTTCTTAAAGAAAGGGTACAAAATATTTGCCATCACTCTTCTTCATAAAGATACTATGTTGTTTATTTTTCTACCTTCAGAACTCTGATTTTGACACATAATTCTACAGTCTTTTGTCCTACTGTCTCACCTGTTTTCTGTTTCTCATTAAAAACATCTAGAAGTCATGAATCTTTACGTTTGCAAATTTTAATTGTTCAAAGATTCACCTGTGCTTGCACCATAACACATTGAGCTGGATGGGTACAAGTATTAGTGGGCAGACTGAATTTTTCTGTCGATTTACAATGTAAACATTATTATAGATAATAAGTGTTTTTTTTTTCTTTTTTGGGGGGTGGTATCGGGGATGGAACTCAGGTCCTTGTGTTGCGAGGCAGGCGGTGGAACCACTGAGCTAAATCCCGGGCCCAATAATAATGTTTCTTAAAATGCTGGAATTAAGAGAATTCAGGAATAACAGATAACTAATTCACTAGTGTCCCATATGTTTCCTTGTTCTAAACTTAAGGGTTAGAGGAATAAAGACTGGGCAAGAGAGGCCTTGGATTCCTTGTAAAGTTCTCGTGCACGTTAAAGTTTTATCAGCATTGCAACAGGTAACTATCGTGCCTGTACACTACTTGCTCTTAAAAGATAATTAATTGACATTCAGGATGAAAACATTTCATGAATTATCCATAAATTTTATCTTGATTATGTAATCAATAAAAAATAGCTTTTTGTCGGAGAGGTGAATGGTGAGAATATTTTAGTTCCTTCCAAGTACAATTCTGAATGACATTTACAAGTTATTTTTGTTCTACTTTTAATCTCAGTCATTGAAGTGATGATATTTAGGATTTTCACAGGATTTTACAAAGTATCCATGGAATGGCTCTGGACAGCCACCCTACATGGTGGCCTCAGCTCTGAGGTCTGCTGGTAGTCTGGGTGGGTCTCTACCACCCCTGGGCTGATTAGCAAATGAACAAACACAGGAGCAAGCAGTGAACTCCTTGAGGACAGGAGATATCCTAGCCGTTGTTATTTATTCAGAACCTAGGAGGTGCCTGACACTCATTAGTGAGTCTCAGGGTCTGAAAGTACTGTTAATCAGAAGATGAAGATGCCCCCTGGCTAGGAAAATCTTCTAGTATTATGCAAAGCATACCTAAGTAAGGTATGTTCTGAATCACACAGTCCAACAGTGAACTTTGAGCAGTGAGACTTGTCATTCCTCCTTAACTTTTCCATCTCGAATGACTCAGGATCTTAAGACTTTGAGATTGCTTTAGAGTAAGGGAAGAATCAAAGGGCCTCCTTAGCCAGAGTTAAAATAAAGGGGTAGCAAGCCTCGAAAATAAAACCACAGGTCCCAGTGTGGGACAGTGTCTCTGTTGGGTGTCAGGAATCCCCTCACCGACTTAGCCAATTAGATTCTACATCGAGGTGGAAGCACTGACTTGTCTTTCATATTTCAAGATACATTGACAGAAGAAAGCAACCAGGAGGGAGTGGATCTACGAGAGCACAAGGTGAGTTGTGCTGACAGTTGGAAGTCTGAAGGAAGAGAGACTGTCTGTTCTGCAAGACGGTTTGCTGGCTGGGGTTTTGAAGACCCCTGGAAAGTTGAGAATGATGAAATCTGTTCATTTATCCTTCAATATAATGAATCATGCCTCCAATGACAATTGTGTGTGTGTGTGTGTGTGTGTGTGTGTGTGTGTTGGGGAGAGTCATGCTATCAGCTT
>NW_022900936.1:58238123-58252339 GCF_012274545.1 Fukomys damarensis
TGTGTGTGTGTGTGTGTGTGTGTGTGTGTGTGTTGTGAAGAGTCATGTTTTATCAGCTTCTTTCTGAATTATTGCTTATCTTTTAAGGGCTCTCAACCCTTTGATTGTCAGAATGAAGTCAGATGCTAGCCGGGGAGGTAGAACATTCTATTTTGTAGGAAACAGCTGGTCACACCTGCCATGCAGGGACATCTGGTTCCAGGACTCTTTGTACCACACGCCAAAGGACATTTCAGTCTTTGTGAGCAGGCCTGGCCAGGGGGCACAACAGCCTGGCAGCTCGAGGTTGGTATGAGGCCTCCTTTCCTCCTTCAGCAAGACAGGATCTTGAGGAAGGCTTTGCGGAACTCTACATTGAAGGTGGTATAAATCACAGGGTTGAGGGCACTGTTCACGTAGCCCAGCCATGTAGTGGCTCTGTAAAGCTCTGGGGACACGTGGCATGCTTGGCAGTGGGTGTTAAGAACGTGGATCAAGAAGAAGGGCATCCAGCAGACAATGAAGGCCCCTGGGTTTCAAAGGAAGAGAGAAAGCACGTAAGGAGTTTATTTTCTCTTTGGTAATAACGTGAAAATGACCTATGGCTGTCTGTTTTATGTCAGACACTATGCTGAAAATTTAATACACCCATTTATTTTTTTCCAATAACTGTGATTAAGTGTGATCAGCCACATTTCTCTTTCTGTTTAGATGAGAAAACTGCATGCTGATGTCTTTGATTCACTTCAGGCCTTTGTTTCTATACCAACTTTCTATTTTAGCCTTTGGGTGGTTTTTACAAGTCATTTCTCCTCAGATAGTTCAGGCACTTATTCAGTGCTTGCCTATGCAAGACATGGTCCTAGGCTCTGATAGGGACAGAGGCATCACACACATAACTGGCAGAGGTCCTGCTGCTGAAGAGATACTAAAGTCCTTCATATGTGAGAACATGATGCTCACCAGTATGAATTGCTTTCCTTAACTCTACATAACACTGATAACATCAAACTATAATTTCTTTGTTTAAAAATGTTTATACTCTTTTACTATAAAATTTAGGCTTGTTTGTATGCATAATGGAAAACTTGGTAAATACTCAAAAGTAAAAAGACGCACAATAACCAGCCACCACTGAAAGACAATCACTTTTGACATCTTGGTGAATTTCTTTCCAACTCTTTTTTTCTCTGTATTTAAAATAACCTAGGGCCGGGGATTTAGCTCAGCGGTTCGGTGGTCTGCCTTGCAAGCGCAAGGACTGGAGTTCAATCCCCAGTACCAAAAAAAAAAAAAAAAAAAAAAAAAAAAATTAAAATAAAATAACCTAGATGTTATCACATTATATGACAGTAGGGTTTTACATCCTTATTTTCACTTAATATTTTAAAATGATTAAACATTTATTAAATATCCAACATACATATATTTTATTCAATCATGATTTGATTTATACAATATAATTCCATATGATGGCAAAATACGGCTCAATTAGATGGCTTGTTTAGCTTCATAAATTTCAACTATGTTTTTTGAATTTACACCAGTGTTAATACAAAATCTTCTTAGTTGTATCATAAATATTTTATAAATATTATAGTCCTTGAATTTCTAATTTCTGTTAAATGTGGCTACTCTAACATCTATTATCAGCTCCGACTAACCAACTCACACCAACTCAAACTTACCAAGTACAATGGCCACCATCTGGGTTGCCTTCTTCTCTCGAAGTGGCACCCCCCGAGGCTGCAAGGAACCCAGTTTCAGGGATGTTGATAGCCTGCCATTACTGAGTTTTCGAACCTCTAAACTGAGCTTGGGTGCCATGGTGGGGCTCAGGGAGTTCTGAGTCCTCTCCTCCTTTTTCAGTTCTCCTTCTTCTTCTTGGAAGCTTGGTCGCCGCAAGGTGGTACCTTGGCAGATACTGTAGTAGCGTTTCAGCTCTGTGTGTGCTTGGCTGGGAGAAAGGGGCTGTGGGTGTGAAAAGAGATGGTTCTCACATTTCCGGGGGTATTGTTTATCTCCTGTGTGTTCCTTAAAAGGAAAGAAAGTGCACAGAAGGAATAGGAGACCGTTGTGTGAAACCTACAGAAGAAGCAACTGAGAGAATGGCGAGACTGGAAAGTTATCAAATGAAACATTTTTTACTATATAACTCCAAAGCACCTACTACACATGGAACATTAGATAATCAGAGCAATACCTTGGCGGGGGCATTGTAGTCTGATCTTTCTGAGCTAGAGTGACCTGACTTTGCAGAGGAACTTGATAAATGATACTACTGCGATGCAGGTAGCAAATTTTGCAATGTGGGAAACTATAAATGATGCCATTTTTCAACAATTAAATTGTAACAACAACAACAACACCTGCCAGTTGCAAAATATAGGGTTTACCTTGCATTTTGATTCAAGCAAACTAATCATAAAAACTTATATGACAATTGGAAAAATTTGAATGTTCATTGGGTATTTAATGACATTAGAGAGCTATTACTATTTTTTTTAATGTGATGTGGTATTGGCATTATGTGTTTTATGAAAGATTTAATATCCTTTAGAGGATCTTACAGAAATATTTTCAGGAGAAATAACATATCTGAGATTTGCTTCATAATAATCCAGTGGGGGGTATCTGAATGTAGGTGTGAATGTAGATGAAATGATTGGCCCCAAGTTGATAATTGCTGAAAGTAACTGATGATGACTAGGGTGTTTTGTTATATTTGTCTCTCCACTTTTTTGCTTTTGAAATTTTCTGTAATAGAAAGTTTTACAATGTAAACAAACAAACAAAAAAGGAAGATCCAGAATTTTCACCTCAGCTTTCTGCTTAGTACATATAATTCCTTAGCAAGTTAATTTAATATTCTGAGCCTTATTTGTAAAACACAAAATAAATGGAAAAAATGAGTTTGTGATGAACAACTTCTGAGAGTAGAAAATGAGATGTGAAATCTTCTGGTATTTCGCTAAGGGGAGAAGCAGACATGTGTAGGTCCAACATTTGAATTTCTTTCGATTTTTGAGGGGTTAGGCATTTGTGTCAATCTTGAATAGGAGGTGGGACTTCTCAGCTCCCTTACTGAAGCAATAACAGGTTGGTATTTGGTCCACAGTCCCCCTCTCCCATGTCTGCCCAGGCAGCTCGAGCTCTGGCATATGAACTGATTCATGTCTGAGACTCAGTACTGAAACTAGAGGAGCAGGCAGAGCAGAATTCATCTAAGTGTGGTGAAATGCAGCAGCCAGTGTTCCCTGTCTTCTAACCAGATTACTCCTGAGGCATGAACATTTCTGCAGCTGTTCTTCAGCCTTCTCAGTCTGTGTGCAGCCTGACCAGGTTCCATAAATTCCTTTTCTACATAAGTTAGTTAATATCAGCACCCAGAATCCCTTGTTTCTCTTTCCTTAGTTCCAAGAATCACAGGCTTCTGGATACACAGGACTGATGCAATGAGCACACTCAGAGGCACTGCTGAAGAAATGAGTGAATGCAAAAGGATTTTAAGTGATTTGGTGTTATTAAAACTGTGCTTTACTGTGGTAGTTTTAGGGATTCTAGGACAACACAGATGAAAAAAAATTTTTGTTTTCACTTTCATGGGATTACTTAATAATTAATAAACAATATTGTTTTGACAACTTATAACCAAGATTATGTTTATGAGTAAGCTGGCACATACTGATCTACAGATGACAATATTTAACTTCTAATGTATTAGTTCTGAAAGTAGGAGACTGGGGAAAAATTCTTAGGAGTACTTATGAATTGTAAAACTGGGGAACGTTGTGTTTCTGTTTGACAGTTGTAGATATTCAGTCCTATAGGGGGCAAGTGGCTCTTCTAAGCTTACCATTTTTTTGCTCTCTGTGGAAGTCCTCATCACTACCCCCATCCCTCTTAGAAGCAAACACTGGATTGCTCTTTGGAATCGCTGGCTGGGAAAGACCTCTACTCCCAGATGGTAGAACAGGAGTTAATTCTTAGTCGTGGCAGCAAAGCAGCCTCTCAATTCTTTAGTCTCTCTTTTGTAGTCTACACTTTTCCTTTGGCCTTGGAGTCTCTTCAGATCTCAGATATGCCATAGGCAACTTTAAGTGGCACCAAGAGCCTCTTGTTGCTGCATAAAGCCTATGTATGCATGGTTAATTAACTGTTCAGAAACTGGAAAGAGTTACACTTCATTACAGCTTTTGCAGTTTAATTTATTTTTTTTCCTCATTGACATTATTGGTACATTTTAGATATACAGTACAGTTACATTCATTATTGGGATCTTGTGCCTGTACATGACAGGTCTTGTTTCTCATTTTTCCCCCTTGTCCCTGCCCTACCTTCACCCCTCCTCTCCTCTCCCTTTACAAACACTTCATTTCCATTTTTTCGTTTTCTCATATTTTTTTCTTTTCCCTTATTAGCTTTCCCCTACCCTTCCCACTTTCCCTACACCTTTAGCCCCTTTCTTCCAATTTCACATTGTCCATTATATCATTAGGATCTTATGTACTATTATAGTTTATTCACACCAGAGAAACTATTCGGTATTTACACATGTGTGATTTATTTATTTCACTTAGGAGTATATCCTCAATATGTATCCATTTTCCTATGAATGAATCTAATTTCTCATTCTTTATGGCTGAGTAATATTCCATTTTATAGAAAAACTACATCTTCTTTATCCAGTTTCCAACTGATGGGCAAATGGGCTGTTTCCAAGTTTTAGCTACTACAAACTGTGCCGCTCTAAACATAGGTGTGCATATAAGTTTAATCAGGCAGAATCTCAGGTCTTGTTGCATTTCAC
Source organism: Fukomys damarensis (assembly GCF_012274545.1). NCBI lineage: Eukaryota > Metazoa > Chordata > Mammalia > Rodentia > Bathyergidae > Fukomys > Fukomys damarensis. The sequence continues at coordinate 58,242,913 of NW_022900936.1, forward strand.
AAATGTTTGCAGTTAGAGCTACAGTAGATTCCATTTTGGAGTGGTAGGGGAGTTAAATAAAACAAAGCAGCATCTGAGCAAAGGTCTCTTATTCTTTTGCTATGATCTACAACGTAGTCTACTTACCATTTTTCCCGTGGCATCTGATGGAAATCTGGCCCTTACTGAAAACTGTTGGATGGGGTGCAGCCGCAGGCAGGAAGACTAGAGGGGTTGAAAGAGAAAGTCAGCTGTGTGTTAAACTCTATATAGTTGATCTGTCTTTTATGTAACCATGTAGCTTGACAATGCTTTGAATGCACTGTATTCACATCCTCAGCCTTGGGTCCTGTCCTCTGACTGCATGAGGATGAGTAGTTTTGTTTTACCCAAGCCTTGGGACTTCTGCTTTGAGAGTTTGAAGTTCACTGAGGTCATCAGACACTGATCTAGACAGCTAAATTGGTCAGCCTTCAAGATCAAACTCACATTCACTCTGTCTACAAAGCCCTTCTCTGAGCACCCCAGGCTTTCTTTTCTCATAACTTTAAGAGCACTTCACATTTGGGTGCCTTACTCTCTTTACCTTGCATATAGCAAGCATCCTCCTAAGTTCTGTGCTGTTCATTGACTTTGGGTGGAGGTGAGATTTATTTGTGTAGAATTTAAGCTCCATGAAGGTGGAAGCTGTATTATATTCCCATGGTCTCTTCCCTAGTAGATTACAAGTGATCAGTTTTCATGCTCTGAGTTCATTGTGGGTAAACTACCACGTGCCAGGCAGGCACTGTGAGAAGCAGGATCTAAAGCCGAAGCAATCGAAGGTCAGTGATGAGGCAGCAACCTTCCTTTTCAGAGCCTAGAAAGACTCCTACTATTTCACCAGCTGGCGGTTTCTTGACATATGAGCAAATCAGAAAGGAAAAAAGGTTTCAGTGGATGCTCGCTAGTGATTCCTGGAATGAATGGTTTAGGCAAAACGTTGATTCTTTGAACTCACCAGCAGAGCAGGGTACAACTGCCACACTAACCTCCCTCCCCCTATCAAATTAAATAAAACCTCACACTTTGTAGGACGGCTGGCCATTTGGAACCAATGAAAGGCTCTGAAGGAAACAGAACAAGCCAAAAACACTCCTAGCCAACTAAGATATGTTCTCTGTCAATGTACTCTTAAGATTGGATTTCCTACCTTTAAGGCATAGATAGACACTACCAGATTAGAAAGTAAGTGTCAGATCTGTGTCTCCCAAGTGGCAGTGGAAGCATGACAGTCAAGATGGACACAGACAGGGAGGCTGGGGGCTGAAGCCATCTTCTTGCTGTCCCCTCCTTGGTGCTTACTTGCTGAGGGAAGTCAGGCCTGACACTGATGCATTGACTGTTCTGTCGAGTGAGGATCCGTTTCCTTCTCCTTTGTTTCAGCACCATGTAGATCCTGGCATAGACGAGGACAGTCACTCCAAAGGGCACATAGAAAGACACTATTGAAGAGTAGATTACAAAATCAGGGTTGGAGATAGAGCAGATGCTGGGGTCCCCTGTGGGTGAGAGAAGGGGAGGAGATAATGCAGTTTCCATATATTAGATCTCAGCAGGGAGCATGGAGCACAGCCCATATGGCACATGTTGCTTCCACCTCCAAATGCCATGGAGTGTGGTGGGGCATGCAGTCTCAGATACTTATGCTGTCAGCTTCTGGAGGATGGGAGGCTAATACATCTTTGTCTTTCTTACAGTTCACCTAAAAAGAAACTTTGCCAATGATTACATGCCAGACAATGTTCTTACTGGGGCTGCAAAGATGAATAAGATGTGGTGTCTGCTCTTGAAAGGGCAAACAGTCTGGATAGACAGATGAGCCGCCCTTCCATGAGTTGTAAAAGTGAGTCTGAGGGGCTGAGGGAAGGGCAGAGGCTTTCTGCAGTGTTGTAGCCCCTAGAGAAGGGGCTGCTGGGGTGGAGGCATGAAAGGATGGCTGGAAAGTAATGAAAAGAAGTTTCTCTTGAATCTTGTGTGTGGGGCAGGTGGTGGCTAAGTAGAAGGCAAGTACTTGCCAGGAATCCCTGCACTAGGCAATGGTGGGATGGAAGAGAGCTGGTAAGAATTGTCACAGTAGTGAATGTGAATTCAGAAAAGTCCTTGTACCTGACTCATGTCCTGAAGGGCTCTTGTCGCTCATCTTTAGGAGATGCCTATAGCTTTGTCTTCCTTACTAGCAGATATTGAAATTCTCCCAGTTGCCTGGATATGGCTTGAAACTTGCTCCATCTTGAAAGAGAAATGGATGCAAACTAATGTCTTCCAGGCTATGAGCCAATGGCTTTGTACAATTACCTGCAGGTGTTGTAACTGTGTTTTTTCTCAGATAAGCAGAAGGGAACTCAGACAGGTTGTCCAAGGCCACACAACCCAAAAGAAATATTCCTTTAGCTAGTCTGACTCTAAACCAATGTTTTATGTTTTTGACTCTTCATCTCCCTCTATCACTGTGACACAGCATATCTTTGCCCTGTTGGAAACTGTTGGGATGCTTGGCTCAGTCTTCGTTGGGAATTCTCCAACCCAAAAGATCTGGCCTTGAACAGATGTGAGCTGATGAGAAAAGCCAGAGGTTATGTGGATACCTCATTTTGCCTCTTAGTCTTCTGAGCTAGGAAGAGGCCAGATGATCCTAAATAAGAGATTCAGATCTCCCATTTATTATCTGTGTGACCTTGGACAAATTATCTAACTACAAAGCCTGTTTCATTATCCATAAGAGAAAAATAAAAATATTTCTTGTGCAATGATTGTGAGAATTAGTTACAATGAACAATAACTATTGTCATTATTTATTGACTATATTATTTATTATTTACCTCCCAGAACTTTTGAAATTTAAAAGGAAAGATATCATTTGGGATGAAATTAGAAAACAGATATATAGTAGGGAACAACATTTGCAGGGAAGGGAAAGGAGCAATGTCTAAAAACTAAAATGAAAAGAACATGCTCAGTGACCAGTGAGGTGTTTTAATGACAATGCTATTGTTATGGTTGAAGTCTAAAATGTTCCTCAAAAGTGTTGTGTATTCAGAGCTGAAGCTTTTGAAAGGTGATTGGTTCATGGTTTCTGAAAAGATTAATATTAAAAAACAACCAAATAGTTTGCATCAGGACAATAGGAAAAAGATGGCTTGCAAACATCTCAAGAGTCAGCAAGACCCTACCTATGATAGGCTCAAAGGTGCAGAAGTATAAAGCTTTCTTTTAAGAGGAAGCACTCATTTACTTTTAAATAGCCAGCATTGGAAGGGGTACAGTGTGATGATATTTATGTTACGATTGCACACACACAGACAGACAGACAGACACACACACCCATGCTTGATGCATCGGTGTGCTTGTTTCAGGCATTATCTTTCAAGAATATTAATATCTGCTTCTAGGGAAGGGGATGAGGGAACTAGCAATCTGGGATAGGAGGAACAATATGTACATATTTCTTTATATCTTATGGGTGTTTTATCATGTGCAGCAGTTATTTTTCTATTACATTTTGAAAGAAAAGAGAGAGGGAGAGAGACAGAGATGGAGAGAGAGAGAGAGAGAGAGAGAGGCTATTTTAGGATTGCTGATCAATAAGGGCCCTCATATCCAGTAAGCTTATACTGCTACTCCTTCCTTCCTCTCCATTTAAGTGAACCACTGCCTGCCTTTGATCAAATTTTGCAGTCTCTCCCAGAATTTCCCCATAACCCATGGGCTTGGGGCTGCACAGAAAGCAGAATGATGTTGGCAAGGGGTCCTGATGATGCAAGGGGGTTCTGCCCCAGTCCCTAGCAGACCTGGCCTAAGTATAAGCAGTGAAGAGTCACCAACAGCAGCAATTTTGAGAGCTTCTCCATTCAATACTGAAGAGGCAATTTGGGCAGTGAGGCCTCCAGGAAGTTGAGGCCTCTCCAGGACATGTGGCGCCTTGATGATCTCACCAAAACAATATTGTGCATATATGGCAGTTACTGAAAGAATACATGAATGATGGACAAATGAGCCAAATGTACAAATCCACATTTTATGTAAGCAATAAGAACCTTGGGGCAAGAAGATAATGAGAAAGTCCAGGTGGGATGAGAGTTTCTCTAATCTCATTCTTTAATATTAGAGATGGTTATTGCAACTAATTTCAACATTGAAGGAAGAAGGGATGAAGGTTGATTTACTTACTTATTCGACCAACCTTTATGGAGTGCCTACTTTATGCTGGTGATAAAAACACTAATAGCACTACTACTAATGGTCTAGAAGGCGTTTTGTGACCTAACTTGGGAACTTAGCCTCATGGTGATGTAAATAGCCTCATGGTGATGTACGTAACAAGGCCAAGAGAAGGTTGACCTGGAGGATTCATGAACTTTAAACTTATTAAAGGATTTGATCTCGACTTGATTCTAAAGACAGGAGATGTTGATGAATTTTAGGATGAGCTGCGATCATTATTATTATTTTTAACTGTGTGCTTCTATTCTTTTCACTTTTTGAGCAGCCAAGCTTCCCCTGACTTCAATGCTCTGAAAGTCAAGGGAGACATTCTGTTGCTAAAATCAAATAAATAGCGTTCCTCCATTTCTTACTTTCAATGGAAAATCAAACCAGCCGATGAGATTTCCTTAACCTGAAGTTTTTCATCCCTTGAAGATTTCTTAAACTCTTGCCACCAGCTATTGCTTATTCATTCTAGAATTCTTTTCTTATAACACATTAGCTAACTGGTTTTAGCAGGGATTTGGATGCTAGTTATTTTTCTTGTCTGTGAAATGAAAGAATGGAGCTTCTTACTCAGAGATCTTCAGGATGGCCTCTTGCGTCAGTGTGCCATGCTTTGCTGTTGTTAGGGGCTATTGCTGTGATCTTTGACTAGGCTGCGAGGCCTTTTTTGGGATCTGGGACAATGCTACACAGACCCAAGGCTTGGACCACTTTGCAACCCAACATCTGCCTCCTGTTGCCCTTTCCTCAGGAATTAGGAGCAACTCTGAGTTGGAAGGGACTGAAGTTCTCTCTATTTTATGCTAATAATTCAGAATTTTATGTGGCAGCCCACATCCTTAAAAGAAGAGCTCTGGTACAAAGTTCTTTTTTGTGGGTTTTACATCTTAGTGAAAGTCCAGCTATTTCCAAAATATTGGTATTGGCAGAATATTGGCCTTTTCCCTTGTACTTTTCACAGAAGAAGTAGAAAAAGTGGCTGAGAGAGAAGTCATTTATATTGGGTTTTCAAATGAACATGGAATTTCCTTGTAGGTGGGTGAGTTGGTGAAGAAACTCAAATCTAACAAGGTAACAAGGCTATGTAGGAAGGTCAGACTGAGGCAGAGAAGGATGGCTGGGCTTCCCTGCCTTGAATTCCACTCACGAATTTCTCGAACTGTGTTCAACAGATCTCCCTTTCAAAAACCACCAGTTTATGGGGCTGGGGATTTAGCTCAGTGGTTCTGCTGCCTGCCTTGCAAGTAAGTACAAGGTCCTGAGTTTGATCCCCGGTGCAAAAAAACAAAAACAAAAACAAAACCCCAGCAGTTTAGTGCTTCCTTGGAGCAGATGTGTAGTTAAATTTTGAAGCACAGAAAACTTTTAATAAACAATAATGATATTATCAGCTAATATCTATTGGGGTCTTACAATAAATCTGACATTTGATATAATGTATGCATAATTGGAGGGTTCCCTATAGTGTGTGTGGGGGAGAAGGAGAGAGAGAAAGAGAGAGAGAGAAAGAGAGAGGAGAAGAGGTGAGGGCAGTGAGCACATGTGCTAAGTTATAAGCCCTTTTTGCCTTCTCAGTTCTAAATTTGAAAATTCTTTTGGAAAGATTTTCCTGAGTTTTGTTTCTGGAACATTAATGACCTCACTGGTGGCAACAACACTGCAATTAGCTCATCATTCTTCTTCACTTTAGATGTTGACATTAACTGGGAACTCTGTCTAATGTCAAATTTTGAGACAGTTTCGACTGTTCCCAGGGAGCATGTGGGCTCCTGTGAGAGTGAGTAAGCCGCCCCGCCAGCCTCCCAGCGTGAGGAAGGAGGACCAGACTTGGCCACGCAGACGCTGGTGAGGACCCGCTGCTGGCAAGCAGTAGATTGGTCTCATAGTGGTCGTGAGCTCCCTATGTGACAAATTCCCACTTAGAATGTATTTGTGCATAGGAACGAGGTTGCCAAAGGCAATGTAGTTACCTGACTAACCCATAAGCACATGGGACACTCACCAAGAAGGGCATTTTAATGTCACAGTCAGTAGTTTTGGAGGGTACTGTCTTGTGGTGTGAACGTGTGCTTGTGTGTAGGACATGTCATTCACTTAAAATCAGTGGTGTAGAGTAGTGCAGAGACGATAACAGCATCACACTTCAGGAGCACTCCAGGTTAACTAGGCAAATATTTGTTGATAACTTGGCTACTTAACCTTCAGTGTGGCAGAGAAAGAAGGCTGACCCTGAGTAGGTAGTTTGTGCTCTGCATGTCTTTGAATACTATCCTAATATAATCCTGATTTAATTGGAAAAAAATCTGTAGAAAGGAGGTAGAATGTAGTTTCAGGGAGGGTTACATCCTAGTCAATGAATAAAGTAACAATTATTCGGACTTAAAATTTGCTTTGAAAAATCCCCTACATCACATATTGACTTACATGGTTTTGTTATAGCCTTGAACAATAATAAGATATATGATACATATATTAATGTCATGTGTTATAGAGTTCATAGGGAACATGTTATTTCATTTTAATTTTTGTGGTACTAGGGATTGAACTCAGGGCCTTCACACTGAGCTATGTCCTCAGCCTTTTTTAAAATTTTTGTTTTTTTACTTGAGACAGGGTCTTGCTAAATTGCTAAGTGCATTCCAATTCATGAGCTCCCTGACTCAGTCTCTGAGGGTGCTGGGATTACAGGCCTGCACCCCACACCTCCTGAGAACATGTAAATTTGGACATGAAGTCACCGAGCTTATGTGTAGGGGGCTATAAATAATAAATAAATATTGAAAATTTCCTAACTAAAGACATAGATTGAATTTATATATTTGAATTTGCTTGAATTTATACCCCACTGTATTTTCCCAAATTTAACAATAAGGAGACTGAATTTTAAAAAGTTAAGTACAGTGGATCCTTGACTTATAAACTCAATCAGTTTTCAAGGGCTGGTTGTAACTCAAGTTGGTTGTAAGTCAATACAGCTGAGATCTGGTTGTTTACCTAGATACTTGCTATAGATAACAAGAAACAGATGAATCTTCCATTAATCTAATTAACCCAAGTTGTTCATATGTCAGGCCAGCTGTAACTTGAGGGTCCGCTGTAGTTTATTTAAGGAAGCAGGGCCTCTATCTTCCTAAATGTGCTCTGACTTCTAAAACATTGTACAGGACATGACACTTAGAAGAATATTTATAAGTTAGGATTTGCCTACCTCAAAATATGTGCAATATGTTTCATATAATATCTACATATACATAAGCACATGGCTATGTGATTAGTATGTATGAAACAGAAACTCACAAGTCTGGAACATAGTAGGAATTGAATTAATCAGTCCGAATGGACAAAATAAGAAATCCAAATGAACACCAGAACTCTACTCATTCAGTTATCTCTTAGCAAATACTTAGTGTATATTACCAATAGCTTTCCTTCAACATATGAATTTCCTGAAGCTAAAAGATGGACATGGGACAGACATAGGGACACTGATCCATATAACGTGTAAATTTGGGTTGGTGTCATATACTTAAAATCACAAGCAACACAGATATAAACATTGTTCACACATCCATCCATCTATCCAGTGGGAGATGTACTATGTACCTACTATAGCAGTCAAAATTTTTGCATATTAAAAATGTAAAAACATATGACAGTAATTTTGGAATTTTATACTAATTTCAAAGTCACCTCAGAAATATTTCTTATTGAGGAAAAAGAAGCATTCTACTCCAGGACTTTTATGATGTCCTTTTGCATTGTGGGTCTGTTATATACTGGCACCTTTTCATTAGCAAATCTCACCTAAATTATCTTTTTTTCCCCTTACCTCTGCCCTCCCTTCACCCCCTCCTCCCCTCCCCATCTACAAACACTTTATTTTCATCTTTTCATTCTCTCACATTTTTTTCTTTTCCCTTTTTGTTCTTCCCCTACGTATCACACCTTCCCTACATCTTTAGCTCCTTTCCTCCCATTTCTAAATGTCAGTAATCTTATTAGAATCTTATGCATTGTTGCAGAATATTCTTATTGAGGAAAAAGAAGCATTCTACTCCAGGACTTTTATGATGTCCTTTTGCATTGTGGGTCTGTTATATACTGGCACCTTTTCATTAGCAAATCTCACCTAAATTATCAATAAGTCTTAGTTTTTTTAAACTACTACATTCCTTCAAATAAGTACAATGACATTTCTTTCAAAAGACGGTCAAAAACCTAATAATGAATATCAGCATATTGTATACCTAAAATGTACCAATAAAATTAACTTAAAAATAAAGAGAAAAAAAAAGAGGGCGACTCAAACTTTTCATTAATTGAGGAAGAACTTCACCTTTGTGCCAATAATTGGTGAGGTTGTGCTCTATGTTTTAGGCCAAAACATTGCAGTCCATAGCATCCTAATTTGATTTCAAATTATACTGATTGGAGTCAGAAACAACAGGGTTGGGCATCACCGAAAGGCACTCAGGTGTGCCGTGAATGTCAGAGACAACGGATGGGAAATCGTCGATGTTACCTGTTGTGTTGAAGCCAAAGAGGAGAGGGCAGGACACAGCAAATGCTAGTACCCAGACAGCAGTAATCATGAGGGCTACACGCCGGCAAGAGCCCTGCCCTGTGCCGTGTTGATAGTGAACTGGCATGACCACAGCGGTGTACCTGTAAGAGGAAGCAAGAGAGGATGGGCATGATGAGACAGGCTGGGGATTGCTTAAAAGATAAGTTGAAGAAGTTATTCAAGAAAGGATAAGTTGGTACTTTGGCAGGCAATAGATGTTTAACTGAAGAAAGAGAGAAAAGTGTTCATGTAAAAATGGTAGAAAGATTGAGAGAGATGAGGAAGTCATTGAAAAGGATGAGCAAAGGCAGGAAGAGTTAAAAATGCCTCAATAAATTTTTCCTACTCTTAAAAAAACTGAAGCACCATTGGGTTTCTGGGGAGCTTCTGCCTGATTGCCTCACACAAGCAGCCTTGCGGTAACCTCCCTTCACTCTGAAGACTCTGGTGCTGGTGTGAGTGCCTTTGCTTTTTCCCAGTTTTCTAGACAACAGGAGAACTGTGCCCAAAGAGGTTTACTCCTTGGCTGTATCCTAATAAAAACCCTACCCCGGGCGTGCGCGCGAGCTCCCGGCGTGCGCGCGAGCTCCCGGCCTGCGCGACAACAGACCCAGGAAGGACCCAAGGACCCCA